>NW_006782310.1:7464883-7504448 GCF_000442215.2 Lipotes vexillifer
TTTTTTCATATCTGCTTTTCTGCCAATCAGTTCTGGGACTTATCCTCTGAGAACATGAAATGATAACTCTCAAATATCCAATAAGCTAGTTTTGTTCTGGCTCAGTTCATAAGATTGGGCTTTTGCTTTGGTGTAAACTTCTATTTTGTACCCTAAATTGAGCTCCATTTCTTCTCCAGATATGCAGTCAGTGATGAGATCCAGCTAATTGCTCCTCCATTAAGGATGTATCATCCCAGATCTAATAATAGCAAGCTGCTTATTGTGCCCTAAACATACCTCTCTGCCTTTGCCTATATTGTCTGGAACTCTGTCTGGAGTGTCCTTCTCAGCACGCTTGTCTTTTGAATCATACTCTTTACCCCCTAATCACATTCAGTATTTAATCTAAAAAAATTTTTTCCTGAGATTATTTCCTCCAAACCAGGTTAGGTCTACTTCTCCATTCTTCTATAATTTCTGCACACTTTGTCATAGAACTTTCTGTGTTATATTTAAATGACCTCATTATGTGTCTGGCATTCCCTTAGATGATGACCTTCCATGTGTAGAAATAGTGATTTCTTCTTTTTGTCCCCTGCACTTATCATAATACTGGACACTTCTAGGTACTACTCCTATAGCCCCAGCTTTGGTTCCCTATCTACCTGTATATGCTCCCTGATGATGATGACCCAACTGGTAATGGAGATATTATAATTCTTTATATACTGTGCCTTTTGTGTCCAGAACTCTATTCAGAGAACATCTTTACAACTAGCAAGAGTACCTCAACCACAAATAACCAAAAGTGGCTGCTTTTAGTAAATGATGAGAAAGGATCAGGAGGAAGGAGAATTGTGATTGGTCAACAATATCACCTTGGACCTCTGAAATATAAACCGACAAGCCACATGTCAACATTCATCTTCCAACAATGTGAAAGAGTTTTATGATAATCTCAATACTGTTTCTCTGTTCATCTATGCTTTTCTGCTATGAGTAACCCAAACGATCCTATGTGAGAATTATTTTGAGTCAGGATGTCAGTGAGACAGTGCCAGAGCTGGCAGAACCAAAGGCAGAATGTGGTGATGCCAATAGGTGAGGAAAGACCTCTAGATTTCTACTTTTCTATTTTCCTCTCACAACAAGTAGGCTTAAAACAACTAAACTTTGACCATCACCAGGGAAGTTTGGCAATAGACAGAGCCATCTCTGCACTGCACAGTTCTAGGAGGTACCATTGAAAAATGAGGTAGTTAGAAATAACAAGATATAATAAAGTAGCTGCTTTAATGGAAAGCTTATAAAGTAGAGAGCTGTAAGACAGAACAACTCTAAAGCTGTTATAAAGTTGATAAATACAAATAAAACCATTACTATAACATAGTGGCAATATAAAGTGAAATTATAATTTTTGCGGTACAGATTCTCATTGTGATGGGAATTCCAAAGAAGAAGGAAACCATAGAGAAGGTTCCAGAAAACTAGGTGGAGCTTGAATTTCAACTGGAATACAAGAGATTATTGCCCTGACATGGAACACTTCACTCCATGCTGAGATTTCAAAGGTATATGGGCCTATGTAACTGGGTTCCAACCCTGGATCTGCTCTGAAACTTTAAACAAAGAACAAAAAAGGATAAGGATATAGAGAGACATGCTGTACAAATAAACAAGTTAGCCTATGTGAGGCTTACGGCCCATTTTCAGACACATAGTTGATGCTCCATTGAATTACTATAACCTCTCCTCTTGTTCAGGTTTCTTTTTCTTTTTTTTTTTAACATATGAAAATAAGTCTCTCTGGTACAACCATTATGGAGAACAGTAGAAAGGTTCCTTGAAAAACTAAATATAGAGCTACCATATGATACAGCAATCCCACTCCAGGGCATATATCCAGAGAAAACCATAATTTAAAAAGATACATGCACCCTGATATTCATTGCAGCAATATTTACAGTAGCCAAGACATGAAAGCAACTTAAATATCCACTGACAGAGGAATAGGCAAAGAAGACAGCATACATATAAACAATGGAATATTACTCAGCCATAAAAAAGAATGAAATAATGCCATTTGCTGCAACATGGATGGACCTAGAGATTATCATACTAAATGAAGTAAATTAGACAGTGAAAGACAAATATCATGTGATATGGCTTATACATAGAATCTAATTAAAATGATACAAATGAACTTATTTACAAAATAGAAATAGACTCATAGATCTTGAAATCAAACTTATGGTTACCAAAAGGGAAACATGGTCGGGGGGAAGTGATAAATTAGAAGATGGGGATTAACAGATACACACTAGTATCTGTACTTTGCTGTAGACCTGAAACTAACACAGCATTGTAAATCAGCTATACTCCAATAAAAGTTAAAAAAAAAAAAGTATCTCTCATTATCCTGAAGATACCCCTGGGAGTAGGAAAACATTAACTTACATTGATAATGAAGTTCAATTACTGATATTAGATCTTGTCTTCATAGGAGAAGAGATGTTAAGAGGGAAGAGCACTTCTTTGGGAAGCACCCAAAGAATATGGGCCACCACAGAGAGACAAAATCATGGGAGTAAGGGAGGATACTGACTTTCCAGTCTTGCCTGTGCCCAATGCTTCTAACAGAACTGATTGTGGTCAGATTGAAAGAGAAGAGATTACGGGCATTTCTACAAGGAACAGAGCTCACAAAGCTTAGAAGTAGACATTTAGAACACTAGTTTGATTAAAGTAAATAGTTTGTGTTAAGAAGAATATTTTGAGCCAAATTATTTAAATAGAAATAAAAACACAATATAGCCCTAACTCTAGGCAATGCACATACATCATTAAAGTGAAATGTTACTTATTAGAACCCAGGGGATAAAAGGTGGGGCAGTTTGATATAGTAAGGAAATTTAAAATCCCACTGGAAGATTGAGTAGTTTGTCCAATGTATTTACAAAGCCAGGTCATGCAGTGGTCACCTAAAATTAAGACCCCAAACTCCAGAAAGCCCATATCAGAAAAATCAAATAAAGAATCACAGTCCTTGAAAGGGATAAGAAAAAAAAAAAAGGAGAAAAGGAAGGAAAGAGAGAATGAAACAGGGAAGGTGGAAGGAAGAAAGGTAAGGGAAGAGAGAGAGAGAGAGAGAGAGAGAGGTTCTGCAGGTAAGGAAACTTGCCAACACTGTTGTAAATTTTCCTTTAAAGAAAGTTGACTTAACAAGTCTAGAAAACTTTTTTCCTTCTCCAGTATCTGAAGCTTGTGTGCCAGCCAATAAGCATCTACAATCATGGAGAGAATTCTGGCACTTGTTCCTACAAAGTCACAGGGTAATATGATAGACAGAAGGGAACACAAAAAAGGAGACAGCGTCTCCACAGCTCATGGCCTGGACTGTCCTCAGTGCTCCAGCAGCCACAGTGGACACCACTGATAAGGTCACACAGGAACTTTCTGCGAGCTCTGAGCTATTGAACACAATGATGTAGGACAAGCAAATAAGGATCATCTCTTGTTGAAATGTTATACCTGGATTAAATCACCAAGCAAGTATTGGAATATGGCATTTCCCTTTCAGCCCCTGGCAATAATGGAATTTCTCCGTCAGAACATGGCAGCTGTACAAGGGTTGCTTGGGAGATGGTTTTGAGTGGCGTGCCCACTGATAATACAAACAATGGCTCAAAAGAGACCAAAGGCATGTATCTAGATCAGCCTGGATCTACAGGTATAACAGAAGCTAACAAGATTGGGATGGAACAGAGACTTTCTGGTCCTTATGTAAAGCCATTCTCTGACAGTGAGGAAGAGAGAGAAAGCCATTGGTACTGTTGGTCTGCTTCTTTAGATTGCCTGTCTATGGTTTTTCCATAGGATTCCTCAATCACTAGATGTTTTGTGAGTGCCTATCTTGTGATAAGCATGATGTATGGTTTTGGGACATAGAGTGAGACAAAATAGATAAACTTCCTTTCCTTTATGACTTTACCATCTTCATAATTTGGTTTATTTTCACTTGAAACTCGTGGACTATAAGCAACTACCCCTTCTGAAATATTTTGTTCTCTAAAACTTAATTTTATTCCTGATGCATTTCTGCATAGATTTCTCACATTTTGAATTAAATAACCAGGCAAGTGACTATTTATGAAGTACCTAAGTCCCTGATATATCATATACTCCCATAAGGGCATGCCCTGAGTCTGTTTTGTTTCCCCAATCCCAGCCAACAAAAATTTGCTTCTTGAATTACATAAGGGAGAGTTTGATTGATTGATTCTCTAGTTAAAACTCAGCCACCTCCCATACAGAATTAAATGCAGCTATGGTTGAGAGCACAACATATGGGAGCAAGAGTGTTTGAACTTAAATTATGAACAACTTGGAGCATCTCCCTCACCCTTCTGTGCCTCAACGTTCTCATCTGTGAAGCAGGAATAAAAGTAGTACTTACTTTATTAGGTGTTCCCAACATACAACTACACGCATAAAACTACATGTATAAAACTTAGAAGAGAGGAGGGCCTCCAGTCAATGCCATCTAAGTGGTAGCTACCAGGGCTATTATATTATTTTTATAAGTTGCATGACAGCCTCTCTTTTACACAAGCTTACATACATGAGTTGAGGTGCTTGCTATTTGAACATTTAATTTTTTTAAGAGAAGTATGTTTCAAATAACTTGTTCTTTTACCTCCTTAAGTATGTATAATTTCATGTGTTCCACTATATGGTTGAGGGTGTGTGACCATAGTAACCATGTGACATAACAACAGTGCATTCCTCTAGATTGTATTGCCTTTTCTGTAAAAATATTTACTAACTTATGGACTACATGAATATCTCCAAACCAAATACTTTGGAAATGAAGAGGAATTATAACAAACATAACAAGTGATTGAATGGAGATAGTAGGAGGAGACTGACAAAGTGTAGAATACATGCAGGAAAATTCTAGGTTTTCTCTATTATAGAGAGGCCTTGTGTCATCTTGAAGATGTATCCACAGGCCAGATGATTTTCTGAAATATTCTCATGAAATGTTGGTATTTATGGTGGCCCATTCTTCTCCATATCCCCCCCTCCAGATTTGGATTGGGGTCCTTTTAGATACTCTGGGTACTGAGAGGAAAGGAACCTGGCAGCTTAATTTATTATAATAATTTATGTGTTTAATCTTCCTTTTAAAATGAACCCTGTGGTTCTGCAACTGGTACATACAGTATTTATAAATACAATTATTACAGTGTCCACTTTCTGGAGGGGGATCAAACAAAACAAGAAGAATAACATTGTCAACCAAAAGCAGCTGGCTGGACTCTGCAGTCAACAGTTTATGAGCAACTGTAGCTCTGTTGCCCTCATTAAATAGCTATGTGGAGTCAGAAAATCATGAGCCCTTCAGGTCTCAACTGACCCAGATCTGCACTTTCAGATAGGTGAATGTCTAGCCAAGGAAAATACCCAAGAGTTCCAGCCACACAAACATGATAAACCATTTTAGATAGAGCTGACTTTCCTTTAGACATCAAAGGGATATTTTGTACTCTATAGGTCTATGGGATTGAGTGATGCGTGAATGGAATTGTTCATCATAATATTTTCTTTTGAGATACTTGAAACTTAGGGTGTGAAGTGTGGTGGAGATGGAGTGTGTACTTCCCTACTCCACCTAAAGCCAACAGAATGAAGTAGCAATATGAGTTGTTCCCAGAATGACTAGTAACATCATTTTTTTCATATATAGAAAGGGCTGAAGATGCTGACCTGTAGAAGGGGACAAACAGCAGGTGAGGGGGAGCTGTCATCAACTCTCATTCTGGTGCAGTACAAATAAAACACCAGACTCTGCCCTACAAACTTCCCAAGCATGGACAGGTATCTTTTTACCTGCACTAGAAGCATCTATTTCAAAATTATCTGGGTCAACACAAGCTGAGTTTTAAGCCCCACAAAGAGTACAAGGATCATTGTAGAGGAAAAAAGATGTGAAAATAACAGAAGGAGGAGGTAAAAGGAGGTAGTGATGAGAGCTGAGCAAATCACATTCTTCATCTCCATCAATCTGATTTCTTCCAACATCTGATCATTTTTTTATGAAAAAAAAAACTTCATAAAAAGCCTTGAGGTATGTGCAATCAAATGTCAACATGCAGCTAATGCTTCAAAAGGTGTATTTAGTAAATAAAAAGAAAAATTTTAATACCATCATGGATGACCATGAAAAATGCATTGATAGACTTACAAAAGTATAAGTGAGTAAGTAAATAAGTAAGTAAATTGATAAAAATTTTATGAACAATGTGCACTGATTTATTTTTTAGCAGCTAGGCATAAATGTAAGCATTTTAGTTTGATAATTGACATTTCAGAAATAAGAAAACATCTATACCTAACAGTTGAATCCTTTAGAAATAAGATTCAGATTAAATGGCCACCTTTAAATGTAAATCTTGAGAGGATATAATGAATAACCAACAATCAAATACCAAAAACTCTAATTATAAGGCAAGTAGCACCTTTTTTTCTTGACAAATGATCTTTCCACTATTTTATAATGGCAAGCTAAGAAGATCTAAGGGGAATTTAATAAAACAAGAATAATTTGACCTGAAAAATGAGAGGGAGTAGCAAGAATTCATAAAGGATATCAACTCACTTCCTTTAAAATCATAAAAAAATGGCCATTTATTACAGTAAGAAAATGTTGACCAGATAGAAATAAATAGTTGGTGGGAGTGAGAATCTGCAGTAAACCTGTGCTACAGGAATACATTTTACACAGTAGAACTGGTTCTCCAATCATCTGTCTGGAGCATTTAAATTTAATCTTGCTTAAAAGAAGATGAAAAACTGGTTGAATTTTCAAAGTTCTACCCAGTTTTGTGAGATTGTGAGCTGGAAATAATGAAACCATATGACCTTCATGAAAATCCCTGTTTCTTTTCCCACTTTTCATTGGCAGTGGGACCCTAGGGGACCAGGACATATGTTTTTCCACCAGAGGAGTTACTGATGACATTTCTATAGAGTGTTTCTCCTTCTCAAAGAATCATAGATACAAGCATTAGAGAAGGCCTACTGCTCCCTTTCTCTGTTCCCCAGAGGATTTGCAGAATTGCTTCAAAAGTTCTTTCCTGCTATGTCCAGCCAAGTTTCAAATAAACCAAGAAATTAAATATGCTTCAGGCCTTTGGTGAGCTCTTTCGTATTCTAATAGATCTTCTATTTAGAATATGCTCCTCAAATCAAACCCACTGCAAAAGAAAATCATCCCATTCCTCTTACAAATCTGTAAGAGGAATGGTCTTCTATAATTGTTCAGTAACTTCTTCCTCTGTGTCTTTTGTCACTACTACCAAATGAAACTAATTATGTTGATGACATTGTCATCAGCTGGTTGACAAATGGAGTTTGGTCCATTTTGAATTTCAACCATACCATTCAGATGACTTCTTTGTCACCAACTCTCTGAGGCATCTAGATTCCCACAACATAAACACCAAAAGGTAAATCTGGGTTGCAACCTGGATGGACTATGAGAGGTGTTGGGGAGAGCTGCTACACTTGGCATCAACTCACTTCTCAGTTTTCAGGTAGAAGACACACAGAAGACTCCATCTTGGCCCCATCCACATGGACTAGAGCTGATGCTGGAAACTTGTCCCTCTTTAATAAATATTTTGCAATAAGGGAGAGAAAAAATCAGTCCTATTAATCTCTTTGTGCTCAAATGAACCTGGCTGATCATTAAAGCCTGTGTGCGTGTGTATGTGTGTGTGTGTAGTTATAGTTATATATAGTTATATATTTTGTTTCTTGCTAAAGGGATGGTTGAATAGAACTATCTGGTTTAAAGGATGAGCCTGACTGATTACTGTAATTCATAGGGCCTTAATTAGCTGCACAAACCATTAGCTACAATTAGACTATTATAAAACACTTGATGCGCTATGTCAACCATGGGGCCTCATTTATTCTTGTGGCAGGGATCAGGAAGGGGGAGGGCAGGCACTCTATACTGCCAAGCATGCTAATAAAGAATGATTTTTGATTTAAGATGTTGCCGATAGTGCCTCAAAATTAATCTCAATAGCTGTCTAATTTGTGTCTGTGTATGGTATATTTATTGTAAAATGACACCAAAGCTAAATGAGTTACCTGAAGCAGGAGCGTTAATGTCAGTGCCTGGAGATTCAACTCCATATGCTAGGATACTGTGTGACACTGGTGCCAAGTGCTCCTGGGGGACCTCATCTGTCTCCAAAAGTTCAGCAACCGTACAGCCCCTAGGTTCTTCATGAAAAGATGCAGACCTACTAGAGAATGGACTTGAGGACATGGGGAGGGGGAAGGGTAAGCTGGGACAAAGTGAGAGAGTGGCATGGAAATATATACACTACCAAACGTAAAATCGATAGCTAGTGGGAAGCAGCCGCATAGCACAGGGAGATCAACTCTGTGTTTTTTGACCACCTAGAGGGATAGGATAGGGAGGGTGGGAGAGAGGGAGATGCAAGAGGGAAGAGATATGAGGATATATGTATATGTATAGCTGATTCACTTTGTTATAAAGCAGAAACTAACACACCATTGTAAAGCAATTATACTCCAATTAAGATGTTAGGGAAAAAATAATCTCAGCAACATGACTTCCACTGCATGATAGTTAAATAATAATAACACAGGAAAAAGAGGATGAAATGGACAGACACTACCTAGGACAGGAAGAGGCAAAGAGAGGTGAGAAAAGGAGAGAGAGAGAGATGGAGAGAGGAACCTGCAGAGAGGCATTGTTGCAATAAGAGTTTCCTAGGGCAAAGTTTAGCTCAAGATAATTATGGAAATGAAGATGATAGCAGAGCACAAGGTGTCCTACAGGAGGTTTTCCATTAAAGAAGAAGAAATGAAAGAGACATGATAGTGGGTAATAGTCTCCCAGGGGGCAGAAGGAGAGCAGGACACAACCTCTTCCACTCAAAGACATATTTCACATTTACAGTGACTTTGAAACTACAAATTTTATTCATGCTCATTAGAGCTTCCCAGTAAGGGTGGGAGTCAGCAGTGGCTGTGAGGAAGCTTTGGTACAGAGGACAGGGGAGAATCCCCTATCCACAGTAACATGGTCAGTTATGAACACCAGCAGGGCTAGAATTCAGGTTTCCTAAATTGGCATTTGTATTTTCAGGTAATATTTTGAAGGTGGTTTCCAAACCTGGCAAAATATAAAAAACAAAAGAAAGGAAGGAAGGAAGGAAGGAAGGAAGGAAGGAAGGAAGGAAGGAAGGGAAGGAAGGAGGGAGAGAGAGAGAGAGAAAGAAAGCGAAAAGAAAGAAAGGAAGGAAGAAAGAAAGAAGAAAGAAAGAAAGGAAGGAAGGAAGGAAGAAAGAAAGAAAGAAAGAAAGAAAGAAAGAAAGAAAGAAAGAAAGAAAGAAAGAAAGAAAGAAAGAAAGAAAGAAAGAAAGAAAGGTTATTCTCAGCCTTCCCCAGACTTTCTGGATTAGAAACTTGAAGTGGTAGTGAAGCTGAGGAACCTCTATTTTCAGCAGTTTCCCCAGATACTCAATTAGATTTGGAAACCACTGCCTAGACCAGTGGTATTTAAACTTGGGCATGTCTCATATTCAGTCTCCATTGGCTGAACCCTACCCCAAACATTTCCAACTCAGCAGTTTCTAGAGGTCTGAGAATTTGCATTTCTAATATTGATATATTTCTAGGTAATGCTTAAGCTGCTAGTCCAAGTACTATGTTTTGTGATGCTCTGAACAATGGCTCCACAGTAGATTCACATGGGAATCTTTTAAAAATCTGATGCCTAGATTGTGCCTCCACTGAATTAAGTCAAAAACTGGAGTGTGTTGACTGAAAACTTAATCTAAGAAAGAAATGGAAAATTTTATTCAAGCCAAATTGAGGATTATAACCTGGGAAGAGCATCTCAGAAAGCTCTGAGAACTGTTCTGCTTGTTAGAAGTCAATGCACAGTTATATAAGATTTTTGCGAGAGCTATACATTATATATTATTGACAGTTTACACAATCCAGATCTAAGCGTCATTGTGGTCCCTTATAAGATCAGGAAGAATGTTATCTTTTAAGAAGTTGTCTTCTTGATGCTAGAAGAATGTTGTTCTTTATGGTTAAGCAGGTATTTCTGCCAATGGGGGAGTTTAGGTTGATGCGTAATGCAGATACAAAATGCACAGTAGAGGGGAGAGAGGGGGCCAAAGGGCAGAGAAAAAAAAATATATTTAAATTTTTCTTATTTTGCCATAAAATATGAATTTTATTTCACAAGTGTAACTTAGGTATCTGCATTTTACAAATCTCCCCAGGTGATTTCTATGAGCAGTCTGGGCTGAGAACTGCCTTTGTACAAAACCCTCTTGAATTAGTACAATTCAATTAGCATCTGTTATGGACAAGATATGTGTTGTGTCTTCCAGGTAACAATCAGTATTACAAATTAGTGCCTAAGTTTAGCTACAGGGATTAATATTTTTATTTCTTATTTTATTTTATTTTTTGCTGATTAATAAGAATTATTTCTTTTGACAGAAAATAAAAATGATAGAACACAAAATGCCAGGCCCAGCCCCTGAACTGGCCTATTTGGCCAAAATTATTAGTTTTTTTTTTTTTTTTTCTCATACCTTGGTCAATGGAACACTTCAGAATATCCCTTGGTAATTCCCAAATGAAGATTCCTAGGCCATGCCTAAACCAGATGAATCAGAATCTGTGACATGTGGCCTAAGAGTCTGCATTTGAAGAAGTTCCCTGAACCACATTATTGGTTTAAATGTTAAATAATGTAATTTGATGAAGTCAGAGTCTGAAAACATCTCTTTTTGTACCTTAGAGATGCCATTTGTTCAACTTTATCTTTAAGATAGCTTGGCTATTTCTGTCTAAGCTATCCTGAAAGATGCTCTCATTTTTTTTTTATGAATCATGGACCTTATGAATAATTCCAGATGGAGTTTCTTATTGCCATATGTTACAGAGTATTCACTGGGATCAGGTGAGCTGCCATAATAAAGAAACCCCAAAATGCATAATAATTTGAACACAATAACAATAACAATAACAATAGCATGAAGTTTTCCCCATTGATGATTCAGTAACCAAACCTCCTTATCTTTTATGGTATTACCATCCCCCTAGGACTTCTGTATTATCTTCCTCCAGAAGAAAGGAGGGCAAGGGAGCAAAGGGCGTGGACAGGCCACACCCACTTACAAACCTTGACCCAGAAATGGTACCAACACTCTGCTCATATTCCACAGGCCAGAATTCAATCACAGACCACACTCAGCTACAGTAGGGGCCAGGAAATGCCATGTCACACTGTACAAGAGGATGAGAAAAGAGGGTTTTGATGAACAACTTTCAGTTGTGACCCCAGTCAGCCACTCAGAAGGTGTCATATGAAGTTGGAGAGAATGAGGCAAACACACTGAAATAAACTAAGGAAAAAGTGGGAAAGAGAGAAAAATAACTCAGACACAATATTTTAACCCCTAGAAGCAGTCATGTCTGAAGGACCTACCTCAAACTTCACAGTCACATGAACCATATTCCTCTGTTCATGTAAGCTAGGTTGCGTTACTTTTTCATCACCAAAATGACAACTGATGAAGTAGGGGAAGTAAACATTTAGGTTTCTGGGAAAGAGACACAGAATATGTCAGTGATATAAAATAATAGTCAATTATTTAAAGTTTCCTTTTCTGTCATTCTTCTGCTAATTATGATTGATGCTTATTATGACAAGACTGCTGACTAAACAGTAAAATCTCTTGGAAATCTGTGTCAATGTAAAGTTAAACTTCCTTCACATTTGCTGAGGCTGGGAGAAGATAAGCCTGAAGTCAAGATGAAGATGTCCTGAATCTCCTGGGATCCCACACACAGCTCTAGTCACAGTACTCAAAATAAATGTAGCATAACTAGAAAGTTTCGAGGAAAAGGACAAGAAGATGATTAAGAGGAGTTTGAGGGAATCATTACTTAATGATGACTGAGACATGTAAGGAATAATTACATAGAAAAGAGAGAGACATATAGAAAAGGGAAGTAAGTTTGGAGGCCATAAAGTTGTGAAAGGAATGCCCAGAAGTTCACCTACAATTTGAAAGCACTTAACTAACAACACCACAAGCCAGGAACCAAGCCAGTGCCAGTGGATGCACTGAGGACTCCACTGTGGGCCCTGGACTCAAACCCTCCCATTTCCCAGGGAAAATTTCAGAACGTGGAGCTTTGATGATTTTTCAGACATTTGGGCCAGAATTTGAAATCTAGCTCTACCCCCTGCTGGTTAACAAACTTAAGAAAGTTATTTAACTGGCATGAGAAGATTTTTTTTTTTCATTTGTAAAATGGGAATAAAAGTAAGCATGTCAAATGGGACATGCCTCAAACAGTGTTATGAATGTTGATCCTTACAATAGGATTAAATTTTATTATAAGGATGACAGTAACCCTTGAAGCTTGAGATTTGTTTTATATAAACAAACCTCATTAAGCAAAGGTTGAGATAAACTGATGATAGGTGTTTCTCTGAATGACAGATGAGAAAGCAGGCAAAATATCAATGTCACTTTTCACATTATATAAATGGATGGATTCTTAAGAAAACAATTTGTCTTGTCCTATCATAACACTTTAATGATGATCCTGATAAAAGGCAGAATTTAGGGAAAATAGTCACTACGACCTATAAAAAGAAATTTAGGTTTTAATAATGTGTTGATAAAGCATAGGCATTTATAAACTTCATTAAACTATATTCAGGTCCCTTTTGTCTAAGTTATTTTTAAAAAAAAAAACAAAACTGTGATAGAGGTAAGAGAGGACTGGCCCTCTGATGCCTGTTAACCTCAGTAGGTCCAGTGAAGACCCATGTGATTTTTCAATAAGGACGTATTTCTTCTAATTCAATTCACTTCATAGATATATTAGGAATAATCTGCCTCTTTCTGAATGTATTTTGTTACATCATTTTATAAGTAGCAAGTATTTACATAGTTAATAAATGTAATATATGTATATATATATTTAGATTTATGTATTAACAAAAAATCTAATATCTGTGAAATATGAATTATATTCTAACCGTTGTTTAATCAGTATACACAACAGTAGTAAAAACCATCACTGGAAATGCAATTGTGGGATTGGCACATTGGCTTGGTTTTGGAGGATTTCTATGCTATGAAATAGTGGGAGAGCTCCCTGGCTATGCATCCTCTGAAAACAGTTTTCATGAAAAGATTCCAAAGAGAGAGTTAGGAGAATAAACTGAATTAACAGAAATAATATATATTTGATCACCTTGATCGTAATACATGGAGATGAATATGAGTTTTAGACACAGAATTGTTGCTAGGATGGAATTCGAAAGTACCTTTGAGGAGATAATCCAAAGAAATCAAAACTAGAAAGGACATTTGAGGTTATCCAGTCAGCTACCCTATTTCACAACTGAGAAAAATGGAGGTCTAGAAAGAACACTTAGCAGCTCTAAGCCTCATTTCCTGTGGAGTCAAACAACACGGTAACTTAACACTGAAGTTAGTGAGGATCAGAAGTGGGAGAGTGACTTAGACAAGCCACCTCCATTTATATATGTAGTGGAAGAAGTTTCTAGATCTTCTAACCCTTACATTGACCAGTTTTTTATAAGTATTACAGAAGTTTAGTGATTCTTATATTAATCAAAAGTAATATATGTAAATCATAATTTATATAAAAAATTAATGTATAATTGTTTTACAAATTGGCACATGAAAACTTCTTTAGATAACAAAGTGACTTCACATATGCAGAAAATTTGGTAACACAAAACCTTTCAGTAATATAGTAATTTTGTAAAATTTAGATAGTCTCAGGAATGTGGGAAGCAATTTATATTCTGTGAGGCAAACAAGAAGAAATTCATGATACAAAATTGTCACTTGCTTTCTAATCTTTTAAGTATGAAAGTCACCATACTTAAAGAAATCTCAATTCTATAATATTTCCTTTCTCTTCTAACCTACCTAAATGAAATAAAAAAAGAACACTAAACAAGATAGTGGAACGTGTCAAATCAACCTTAATTTTTGGACTCTGCTAAGGAGTAATGGTACCACCCTATAATTACAGCTAAGAACATAATCCCAACTTCAAGAGATAACATTTAAAAATGATACTCCACTGGAAGAGGCCGTCTCCACTGTAAATTCAGGTTTATCGAAGGCCACCCCACAACCATCACAGGACGTGGGAGTCTCTGTCAATGAACTACAGAGATGTTGCCAAAGATGGGGAATTACCAGGTTCCTTCTGTGTAGAGACATTCAATCTGCCAATTTTAAGTTCTAATACCTGCAACCTCTGAGCAAAGGAAGGGCAGGTAAAAAAGCTATGGGAGGAAAATGCTGGCATTCTTTGTTTGCAAGACTGGGATCAATTCTCCTAAGTTCTTTTCATGCAATATTTTTACTCCTTCTTATTCTGAAAGAAAAAAGATACCTTGGATCCAAATTTATCACAATCAAAATAAAAAATGTAAAAGATCAGTATAAAACATTTAAGAGCAAGAGTTAATAATGTATATGATAACATATTGCACTAATATATTGACAAATGTGTCAATAAATTATTAATGTGATTATATATCATCAAATATACCAGCCATTCATCCTCTCTTCTGTTCCAGTTTAAAAACAAAGCAAATCCTAAGACTATAAAGCAGTGATACACTCTCCAAGTGCGATTTCGATTAAACACATCTCTGAGAAACTCTTCCCACAAGCTCCTAAGGAGGCAGGTTGTCAGTTTGTGACAAAGTGCCTTTAGGAATGGTGACAAAAGACACAAGGAAGTGACTTCTATATTTCAATTCAAATCTCAAAATCAGATCTGGTCAGGTTGGGGCAAAGCTGAGATGTCAGTAAAGTTTGTTTTTCACATCCCTCTTTTCTCTATTTAGGGCCTATTTTCTCAATCCCTAGGGTCATAGTGCACCATGATCAGTTTCATGTATCAACTTAGCTAGGCTATGGACCCATTACACAACCAAACATTAATCTAGATGTCGCTGTGAAAGTATCTGAAGATAAAGTTCATCCTCAGCTGACTTTAAGTAGGAGAGATTGTCCTAGATAATCTGGGTGGGCAAGATTCTATCAGTTGTAGGACCTTAAGTGCAGAAATGAAGTTCCCTGAAAAAAAAGGAGAAATTTTGCCAGTTTTCTGCAGCTTCAGCTCATGCTTGAGAGTTCCAGCCTGCCCTTCCTGACACCCTGCTCTACTGATTTGATATTTGCCTAGCCAGTCGCCATAATCACATAAACCAATTTCTTGTAATAAATCTCTAATATATATCTCCTATTGATTCTTGCTCTGGTTGAACTTTCTGGATACACAATGTTTCCAAGGCCCTTTGTTATCCTTAACTGCCTCCAAAACTTCACTTAACAGGAAAAAATTTATTCTCAGTTACATTGATATCTGGGTATTTTATGAAATCAAAACTTTGTCCTGTACAAAATATAATTGCAAGCATTCATCATTCTTCATAGGTGAAGGAAAGAAGGAGCAAAACATTACATCATTCTACCTCCAATTTATGTCATATAGGCAGCCCTGAAATTGTTTTATATGTCAGGCTAGACCTAAATCATACTTTTGAAATGAAGTGTCAGTATTTTTTTTACTTTTTTTCCCCCTGGGATTGTATTCTTACAGAGGTATATAATTGAGGGCTCTGAAACGTATAATGTTATTTGGATTTTTTATTATATATTCCTTTTGGAGGATGGCAATGTACTGATAGCCCTTGACCTATAGAAAATCTATGTTGGGGCTTCCCTGGTGGCGTAGTTGTTGGTAGTCCACTTGCCAATGCAGGGGACACGGGTTTGAACCCTGGCCCAGGCGGATCCCACATGCTGCGGAGCAGCTGGGCCTGTACGCCACAACTACTGAAGCCTGCACACTGTGCTCCACAATAAGAGAGGCCACTGAAATGAGAAGCCCACATACAACAACAAAGACCCAATGCAGCCAAAAATAAAAATAATTAAAATAAATTTTAAAAAAATCTAAGTTGAATCATATAAACTATAAAATTAATAAAGCAATAAATAGTATGTAGTCTGTTTTTAAGATATAGGTTAGAATAATTTCCAGGCTTTCTTTTTTAATTTTTTATTGGGCTATAATTATTTTACAATGTTGTATTAGTTTCTACTATACAGCAAAGTGAAGTAAAGTTCCCTGTACTATACAGCAGGTTCTTAAGAGTTATCTATTTTATACATATTAGTGTATATATGTCAATGCCAATCTCCCATTTCATCCCCCCCCTCACAGTCCCCCCTCCACTTTACCCCCTTGGTATCCATACATTTGTTCTCTACATCTATGTCTCTATTTCTGCCTTGCAAACCTGTTCATCTGTACCACTTTTCTAGATTTCACATATATGCATTTATATATGATATTTGTTTTTCTCTTTCTGACTTACTTCACTCTGAATGACAGTCTCTACATCCATCCACGTCTCAACAAATGACCCAATTTCATTCCTTTCTATGGCTGAGTAATATTCTATTGTATGTATGTATCACAACTTCTTTATCCATTTCTCTGTTGATGGGCATTTAGGTTGCTTCCATGACCTGGCTATTGTAAATAGTGCTGCAATGAACATTGAGGTGCATGTGTCTTTTTGAATTATGGTTTTCTCTGAGTATATGCCCAGTAATGGGATTGCTGGGTCATATGGTAATTCAATTTGTAGTTTTTTAAAGAACCTCCATACTGTTCTCCATAGTCACTGTATCAATTTACATTCCCAACAACAGTGCAAGAGGGTTCTCTTTCCTCCACACCATCTCCAGCATTTACTGTTTGTAAATTTTCTGAAGATGCCCATTCTAACTGGTGTGAGGTGATAACTCATTGTAGTTTAGATTTATATTTCTCTAATTATTAGTGATGTTGAGTATCCTTTCATGTGTCTCTTGGCCATCTGTATGTCTTCTTTGGAGAAATGTCTATTTAGGTCTTTCCATTTTTTTATTGTTTTCTTGTTTGTTTGTTTGTTTTATATTGAACTGCATGAGCTGTGTGTATATTTTTGAGATTAATACTTTGACAGTTGCTTCATTTACAATTTTTTTCTCTAATTCTGAGCGTTGTCTTTTCACCTTGTTTATAGTTTTCTTTGCTGTGCAAAACATCTTAAGTTTCATTAGGTCCCATTTGTTTATTTTTGTTTTTATTTCTATTACTCTAGGAGGTGGGTCAAAAAAGACCTTGCTATGATTTTTGTCAAAGAGTGTTACTCCTATGCTTTCCTGTAAGAATTTTATAGTGTATCGTCTTACACTTAGGTCTTTAATCCATTTTGAGTTCATTTTTGTGTATGGTGTTAGGGAGCATTCTAATTTCATTCTGTTATATGTAGCTGTCAAGTATCCCCAGCACCACTTATTGAAGAGACAGTCTTTTCTCCATTGTATATCATTGCCTCCATTGTCATAGATTGATTGACCAAAGTTGTGTGGGTTTTTCTCTGGGCTTTCTATCCTGTTCCATTGATCTATATTTCTGTTTTTGTGCCAGTACCATATTGTCAGTATCGATTATTGTAGCTTGGTAGTACAGTCTGAAGTCAAGGAGTCTGATTCCTTCAGCTCCACTTTTTCCCCTCAAGATTGCTTTGGCTATTCAGTGTCTTGGTTTCCATATAAATTTTAAGATTTTTTATTCTAATTCTGTAAAAATGCCATTGGTAATTTGATAGGTATTGCATTGAATCTGTAGATTGCTTTAAGAAGTATAGTCATTTTCACAATATAAATTCTTTCAATCCAAGAACATGGCATATCTCTGCATCTGTTTGTGTCATCTTTGATTTCTTTCATCAATGTCTCATAGTTTTCTGAGTGCAGGTCTTTTACCTTCTTAGGTAGGTTTATTCCTAGGTGTTTTATTCTTTTTGCTGTTGTTGTTTTTGTTGTTCAGGGGCCTCGCACTATTGTGGCCTCTCCCGTTGCGGAGCACAGGCTCCGGACGTGCAGGCTCAGCAGCTATGGCTCATGGGCCCAGCCACTCCACAGCATGTGAGATTTTCCCAGACTGGGACACGAACACTTATCCCCTGCATAGGCAGGCAGACTCTTAACCACTGCACCACCAGGGAAGCCCCTATTCTTTTTGAAGCAATGGTGAATGGGATAGTTTCCAGAATTTCTCTTTCTGATTTTTCATTGTTAATGTATAAGAATGCAAGAGATTTCTGTGCATCAATTTTATATCCTGCAGCTTTACCAAATTCACTGATTAGCTCTAATAATTTTCTGGTGACACCTTTAAGATTTTCTAAGTATAGTATTATGTCATATGCAAACAGTGACAGTTTTAGTTCTCTTTTCCAATCTGTATTCTTTTCATTTCTTTTACTGCTGTGATTGCCATGGCTAGGGCTTCCAAACTAAGTTGAAAAATAGTGGAGAGAGCGGACGTCCTTGTCTTGTTCCTGAACTTAGAGGAAATGCTTTCAGTTTTTCACCATTGAGAATGATGTTGGCTGTGGGTTTGTCATATATGAACTTTATTATCTTGAGGTATTTTCCATCAATGCCCACTTTCTGGAGAATTTTTATCATAAATGGATTTGAATTTTGTCAAACATTTTTCTGCATCTATTGAGATGATCATATGTTTTTTATTCTTCAGTTTGTTAATATGGTGTATCATGTTGATTGATTTGTGTATATTGAAAAATCCTTGCTTTGCTGAAATAAATCCCATTTGATCATGGTGTATGATACTTTTAATGTGTTGTTGGATTCTGTTTGCTAGTATTTTGTTGAGGACATTTGCATCTATATTCATCACTGATGTTGGTCTGTAATTTTCTTTTTTGTAGTACCTTTGTCTGGTTTTGGTATCAGGATGATGGTGGCCTCATGGAATGAGTTTGGGAGTGTTCCTCCCTCTGTTATATTTTGGAAGAGTTTGAGAAGGATAGGTATTAGCTCTTCTCTAAATGTTTGATAGAATTCACCTATGAAGCTATCTGGTCCTGGACCTTTGTTTGTTGGAAGATTTTTAATCAAAGTTTCAATTTCATTACTTTTTATATTGCTATTCATATTTTCTATTTCTTCCTGGTTCAGTCTTGGAAGGTTATACCTTTCTAAGAATTTGTCCATTTCTTCCAGGTTGTCCATTTTATTGGCATAGAGTTGCTTGTAGTAGTCTCTTATAATGCTTTGTATTTCTGAGGTGTCCATTGTACCTTCTCCATTTTCATTTCTAATTTTATTGATTTTAGTCCCTTCCCTCTTCTTATTGAGGAGTTTGGCTAAAAGTTTATCAATTCTGTTTATATTCTTAAAGAACCAGCTTTTAGTTTTAGTGATCTTTGCTATTGTTTTCTTTGTTTCTGTTTCATTTATTTCTGCTCTGATCTTTATGATTTCTTTCCTTCTACCAACTGGGGCGTTTTGGGGGGTTCTTCTTTCTCTAGTTGCTTTAGTTGTAAGATTAGGTTGTTTATTTGAGATTTTTTTGTTTGTTTGTTGAGGTAGGATTGTATTGCTATAAACTTCCCTCTTAGAACTGCTTTTGCTGCATCATATAAGTTTTGGGTCAGCGTGTTTTTGTTGTCAATTTTCTCTAGGTATTTTTTGATTTCCTTTATGATTTTTTCAATGATCTTTTGGTTATTTAGTAGAGTATTGTTTAGCCTCCATGTGTTTGTGTTTTTTACAGTTTTTTTTCTGTAATTTATTTCTTATCTTATAGTGTTGTGGTCAGAAAAGATGCTTGATATGATTTCAATTTTCTTAACTTTACTGAGGCTTGATTTGTTATCCAAGATGTGATCTCTCCTGGAGAATGACCCATGTTCACTTGAGAAGAATGTGTATTCTGTTGTTTTTGGATGGAAAGTCCTATAAATATCAATTAAATCTCTCTGGTCTATTGTGTTATTTAAAGGTTGTGTTCCCTTTTTAATATTCTGTCTGTATGATCTGTCCATTGGTGAAAGTGAGATGTTGAAGTCCCCCACTATTATTGCTTTACCATTAATTTCCCCTTTTATGGCTGTTAACATTTGCCTTATTTATTGATATGCTCCTATGTTGGGTACATATATATTTATAATTGTTATATCTTCTTGGATTGATCCCTTGATCATTATTTACTGTCCTTCCTTGTCTCTTGTAACATTCTTTATTTTAAAGTCTATTTCACCTGATATGAGTATTGCTACTCCAGCTTTCTTTTGATTTGCATTTGCATGGAATATTTTTCCCTCCCCCTCCCTTTCAGTCTGTATGTGTCCTTAGGTCTGTAGTGAGTCTCTTGTAGAAAGCATATAATAGGTGTTTTTTCAGTATCCATTCAGTCAGTCTGTGTCTTTTGGTTGGAGCATTTAATCCATTCACATTTAAGGTAATTATCAATATGTATGTTCCTTACTACCATTTTCTCAATTGATTTGGGTCTGTTTTTGTAAGTCTTTTCCTTCTCTTGTGTTTCCCATTTAGAGTAGTTCCTTTAGCATTTGCTGTAGAGGTGATTTCATGGTGTTGAATTCTCTTAGCTTTTGCTTGTCTGTAAAGCTTTTGATTTCTCCATCAAATCTGAATGAGATCCTTGCTGAGTAGAGTATTCTTGGTCATAGATTCTTCCCTTTCATCACTGTGAGTATATCATACCACTCACTTCTGGCTTGCAGAGTTTCTGCTGAGAAGTCACCTATTAACCTTATGGGAGTTCTCTTGTATGTTGTCATTTTTCCTTTGTTTCCTTTAAAATTTTTTCTTTGTCTTTAACTTTTGTCAGTTTGATTACTATACATCTCAGTGTCTTGGGTTTTTCCTGCTTTGGATTCTCTGTGCTTCCTTGACTTAGGTGGCTATTTCCTTTCCCTTGTTGGGGGAATTTTCAACTATAATCTCTTCAAATATTTTGTCTGGTCCTTTCTCTCTCTCTTCTTATTCTGGGACCCCTATAATTCAGATGTTGTCGTGCTTAATGTTGTCCCAGAGCTCTATAAGGCTGTCTTCATGTCTTCTCATTCTTTTTTCTTTAATCTGTTCTTTGGCCATGAATTCCACCATTCTGTCTTCCAGGTCATTTATCCATTCTCCTGCATCAGTTATTCTGCTATTGATTCCTTCTAGTGTATTTTTCCTTTGAGTTATTGTATTGTTCATCTCTGTCATTGCTCTTTTATTCTTTTATTTATTTGTTAAATATTTCTTGCATCTTCTTGATCCTTGTCTCCATTCTTTTTCTGAGGTCCTGGATCATCTTCACTATCATTATTCTGAATTCTTTTCCTGGAAGGTTGCCTATCTCCACTTCATTTAATTGTTTTTCTGGAATTTTATCTTGCTCCTTCATCTGGTACATAGTCCTCTGCCTTTTCATTTTCTCTATCTTGTTGGGTTTGTGGTTTTCATTCCACGGGCTTCAGGATTGTAACTCACTCTTCTTGTTTCTCCATTTCTATGCTTCCTAACTGTGCTGTTTCAAATTCTTCAATCCTTGTTATAGAATTAAATATCTACTTTCTTGGCCATGTGACTTTGTTGTATCTCCCACCAGGTAGGCAGAGCATAATTTTTCACCTGTTGATGATGAATTAGATAATGTGACTTAGTTTGGCCTGTGAAATGTTAACAGATTTGACAGGAACAGAGACACTAAATGGGTTTTTATGATTTACTTTGGTCTCTGTGCTTCAATAATCCACTCTGAGAGCATGTTCCCAGTCACTGTTAGCACAAGGAGAAGGAGAAGACACATGTAGGTGTCTTTTTATGGGACTTGTTTAGCAGAATGTAATCTATTGCTATTGTGGCTGCTTAGATTTTTGTGTATCAGAAGAAACTTGAACAACTAAAATAAATAAAAAGATCTCCCATCTTGAAGACTTGTTTCAAGTTAGTTATTCTCTGCAGAAACTCACCTAAAAACTCAAAGAAATAGCTCTCTTCTTTCATGTTATCTCTACCATTATCGCTTGTCATGGACGACCATATCATCCTTATTATTAATTGGTAAATTATATATTTGGGTTAATAGAACATTATTCATAGGATTTGAAAAACATTTGGAATTGGTTAATTTGATGAGAAACAACTTTTTTTTTTTTTTTTTTTGGCTGTACACAGACCTCTCACTGTGTGGTTTCTCCCATTGTGGAGCACAGGCTCCGGATGTGCAGGCTCAGCGACCACGGCTCACGGACCTAGCCGCTCCATGACATGTGGGATCTTCCTGGACTGGGGCACGAATCCATGTCCCCTGTATTGGCAGGCAGACTCTCAACCACTGTGCCACCAGGGAAGCCCCAAACAACTGTTTGACATGCAAAATTTTTTTCTACCTCTCTGAGTTTTAATATCACTTTTTTTTTTTTTTTGCAGCACGTGGGCCTCTCACTGCTGTGGCCTCTCCTACTGTGGAGCACAGGCTCTGGAGGTGCAGGCCCAGTGGCCATGGCCCATGCGCCCAGACGCTCCAAGGCATGTGGGATCCTCCCGCACTGGGGCACGAACCCGTGTCCCCTGCAACAGCAGGCGGACTCTCAACCACTGCGCCACCAGGGAGGCCCTCATCACTTTTTTAAGGAAAAAATTACAACAGTGGCAAGCAAACCCTTAACAACATAGTATAAAGCTAAAGAAAATGGATGTATTGAGTGTCTACTATATGTCAGGTACTACCACATATATGAATTAATTTAATGCCTTTAATATGTCATCTGCTATTTGTAGATAAGCAAATTGAAACATAGTAATTGTCAAAAGTCAATCAGCAAACCTGGGACTGGGTTCCAAATCTACATCTGACTGAATCTTATGCACATGTTTTTCTATGATATCCACCAATCTTTTCATTATAGTACAATAATAGACTTTGCCTTTACATAATGTGATTTAAGGTATGAGTAAGTGGTTTAGGAAGAATTTGGAATAGGAGTAAGAACCCTGAGGTCACTAGACATTAGGGTATTAGTAGCCTCCTTTGGCCACTTGCTTTTGATATCCACTGTGAGTGATGGTAGTTCCCATCCAAATACTCAATAACCTACCACTTTGAAGTATGTCATGTGCCTCAAGGATGTCACTTGACTAGTTCACCATCAGCCACATTAACAGAAAAAGGTTGATTACCAATAGATCATTAGGCTGACCATTCCTTTCCATCTACATGTTTAATTATTCTTCTCTATGGAAAATTTGATGGTTAAATTGCCTTCAAACATGAGACAAGGCATCTTTGGCTGCTCTGTAAGGTTAGCCATTAATTCTCACTTAGTCTAGAAGTCTTATCATCTAAAAAATTGTATGCTTATTCCTGCAATTTTTATCTTAACTTGAAAATTTCAAGGGCTTGAACAGGAGTAGCCTCACACCTCTGCAGCTACCTTTTTTTTTTTTTCTTTTTTTGAAGATGTGAAACTTCAACAAGTTTCAAATCTTTATTGAACCCAGAAATCAGTAAAGTCTAACTCCAAAGAGGGAGTGTGGATTACAGAATGGTCAATTAATAACAATTTTTTTTTACTTCTAGCAGTGATCATCTTTTCAAAATGTTGATGCACATTGTGGAGAAGGCTGTCAGAATATGGGAAAAAGTAAAAGTGGGCTCAGTGTTAGAAATCAAAAACTTTTGTATAGGTTTTATCACTTATTTTTCTATAAGATATTGGAAAAATATCA
This sequence comes from Lipotes vexillifer, assembly GCF_000442215.2. NCBI lineage: Eukaryota > Metazoa > Chordata > Mammalia > Artiodactyla > Lipotidae > Lipotes > Lipotes vexillifer. The sequence goes on from NW_006782310.1 coordinate 7,488,625, forward strand.
CCCTCCCCTATTTCCAATCTAGGTATAAGGACAGTTTCTCATTTTTCTCAAAGCTATTACTTGGAGAACAAATATTATAACACTTAATATCTGGTTGGTTTTAGAAAGTACTATCATAAACAATGTTTCTAAGACAACTCCATATTGTTTGGCTTTTGTTTCAGAACTATGACTCATAGAGATTCAAAGGTTTACCCGAAACCTTACCACTTGCCTCACAGGTGGTGCTTGCCCCATAGCCTATTCTTTTTCTCACCCAACATGTACCATTTATTTCCTCTGTATATGCTCTCAGTAGATTTGATTCCCTCCTGAGTTCTTCAATCAAAAGTGAATGGGGGAGTGTTTCAATTCAAGAGTCCCATAACATTAGTTAGTGTATATTTTTCTATATATTTGTTTGCTCTTTGCCAGAATATCAAGGTCATCAAGCATAATTCAACTCATATGTTTTGAGGCAAGTTGCTCCATCATGAATCATCCCATAATCCTGGTTATTACTTTTGTCCTTCTGACATGGATACTTCCCTGAAAAGACATTGAGCAATAGTTTATAGATTTAAAGACATTTGGCCGGTTCTTTATTTCACTCTTGAAATAATCTGAAGATTGCTGCTTTATTCCAAAGAGCCAGTGAACAAATCTTCACCAACATAGGGATGACTTGAATAATTTGTGGTCTCTTTGCTCTGTTTTGGAGAAATGAACAAGGCTTGTCAAGAGTTAAAAGAGAAATATGTCAGGCAAGAGCAACTTTTTCAGCTTGGTAAATGGAGAGAATAGGAGTAACTTAAATATACATTTTAAATATGTAAACACTTATTATCAAAGTGAAAAAAGTGCATTTTTTACCGTATTCCCAGAATGTGATGCAACCTTAATTCAACTTTTTATTTAACAGGACAAAAATAATCCTGTTTTATTAGTAATAGGAAAATTATAATACAATACACCAATATTGGGAATTTGATGTACAAAGATGCAGGTGTCTAATATGAAAGAGATGCTCAGTTTCTTCTCAGTATCCTTAAGTTTTAGCTGAAAATACATCCAGAAGTTCTTCAGTTAGTGTCATTTTTTTTTCATTATATGAGAAAATAGAGATCAGGAGAGGTTAACTGATTTACCCAACCCACTAGTAGGTGATGTTGTGAACAGTATACCCTGGCTTTATTCCTCTAGGAACTTTGGAGTTAGACATAAAAAATTTGAATCTTCCCATTTATGAGATATTGAGCAAGCTATTTAACAATTCTTTACCTCAATTTTCTATATATTTAAAGTTACTATAATATTAATACTTACCTCATATGCAATGGAGTTTAAATAAGGGATAATATCTGACAAATGCTTATTATAGGGTATGACACCTCATAAGGGCTCATTACATGGTAGTTCTTTTTATCTTTGTTTCTCTGACTGTCCCTGGCCAACTTGGATGCTTCTTCTAGCTCCTCTCTTCATCCAGCACATACAACCATCTTATTGGCTATCTCTTCATACTGTCACTGTCTATGTTCTCATAACCTTTGAGGTGGTCACTTAAGGCAGGGACCATCCTTTTGTTGTTTGCATGCTGAATAAATAGTGTAGTTCTAGAGTTGGTTGTATGAATATAACAATGATACAAGGAATGCCTCTTCAATGAATGACTCACAGTTTCAGATATATAGTAGAAGCTCAATGAAAGTATTATTGCATATAAATCAATTAATGGAAAGTGATATATTTGCCACTTAGACCATACTTGTAATCTAATTTTACGTTATGTCTTTGTACCTCACAAGGTTGGTACACGGGGGGGACCTTCAAGATGGCAGAGGAGTAAGACGTGGAGATCACCTTTCTCTCCACAAATACATCAAAAATACATCTACATGTGGAACTACTCCTACAGAACACCTACTGAACACTGACAGAAGACCTCAGACTTCCCAAAAGGCCAGATAATCCTCACCCACCTGGGTAGGGCAAAAGAAAAAAGAAAAAAAAAAGCAGAAACAAAAGAATAGGGATGGGACCTGCACCTCTTGGAGGGAGCTGTGAAGGAAGAAAAGTTTCCACACACTAGAAAGCCCATTCATAAGCGGAGACAGGGTGTGGGAGGGTGGGGGGAAGTTTTGGAGCCACGGAGGACAGCACAGCAACAGGGGTGCAGAAGGCAAAGCAGAGAGATTCCTGCACAGAGGATAGGTGCTGACCAGCACTCACCAGCCTGAGAGGCTTGTCTGCTCACTCACCGGGTTGGGTGGGGTCTGGGGGCTGAGGCTCTGGTTTCGGAGGTCAGATCCCAGGGAGAGGACTGAGGTTGGCTGTGTGAACACAGCCTGAAGGGGGCCAGTGCACCACATCTAGCTGGGAGGGAGTCCAGGAAAAACTCTAGACCTGCCTAAGACCATTGTTTGAGGGTGCATGAGGAGAGGGGATTCCTTCCCTGTCTGCCCACAGAAGGCAGAGCACCACGTAAATGAGCTCCAGAGACAGGCATGAGCCACAGCTATCAGCTCGGACACCAGAGACGGACATGAAACACTAACGCTGCTGCTGCAGCCTCTAAGAATCCTGTGTGCAAGCACAGGTCACTATCCACAAGCCCCACCCCCACCCCCAGGAACCTGTGCAGTCTTCCACTGCCAAGGTCCCATAATCCAGGGACAAGTTCCCCAGGAGAACACACTGCACACTTCATGCTGTGGCAATATCATGCTGGCCTCTGCTGTCCCAGGCTTGCCTGCATTCCAGTTATAACTACCATACCCTTCCCTCCCCCTGGCATGAGTGAGCCAGAGCCCCCTAATCAGCTGCTGATATAACCACATCCTGTCTGAGCGGGAACAGATGCCTGAGGGTGACCTATACACAGAGGTGGTGTCAAAAAGAAACCTAAACCCCAGGGGCAGCAGATTAAATCCCCTTTGCAAACAAAGAATAAAAAGGGAAATTTCTCGGTGCAGCCTCAGGAGCAGCAGATAAAATCACAACAATCAACTTGATGTACCCTGCATATATGGAATACCTGAATAGATAACAAATCAAACCAAAACTGCAGCAGTGGACTGTGGGAGCAACTGTAGACTTGGAGTTTTCTTTCTGAGACTGATGTGTTTCTGATTTTTATGTTCACCATAGTATAGATTTTAGCACTTGTTATCACTGGTGGATTTGTTCATTTGGTTGCTCTCTTCTTTTTTTAAATGATTATTACTTTTTAATTTTAATAATTTAAAAATGTTTTTTATATTAATAATTTATTTATTTTCTTTGTTTCTTTTTTTCTCCCTTTTCTTCTCACCCATGTGGCTGACAGGGCTTGGTACTCTGGCCTGGTGTCAGACCTGAGACTCTGTAGTAGGAGACCCAAGTTCAGGACATTGGACCACCAGAGACCTCTCAGTCCCATGTAATAACAATTGGCGAGGGCTATCCCAGAGATCTCCATCTCAGTGCTAAGACCCAGCTCACCCAATGGCCAGAAAGCTTCAGTGCTGGATACCCCATGCCAAACAACTAACAAGACAGGAATACAACCATACACATTAGCAGAGAAGCTGCCTAAAATCATACTAAGTTCACAGAGACCCCAAAACAACCACTGGAGGTAGCACTGCCCCCTAGAAACATAAGATCCAACACCAGCCATCAGAATATAGGCACAAGTCCCCTCCGCCAGGAAGCCTTCACAGGCCACTAAACCAACCTTACTCACTGGGGGCAGTCATCAAAAACAACAGGAACTACAAACTTACATTCTGTGAAAAGGAGACCCCCAAACACAGTAGGTTAAGCAAAATGAGAAGACAGAGAAATACACAGCAGATGAAGGAGCAAGGTAAAAACCCACCAGACCAAAAAATAAAGAGGAAATAGGCAGTCCACCTGAAAAAGAATTCAGAGTAATGATAGTAAAGATGAACCAAAATCTTGGAAATACAAAGGATAAAATACAAGAAACAATTAGCAAGGACCTAGAAGAACAAAAGAACAAAGAAACAATGATGAACAACACAATAAATGAAATTAAAAATTCTGTAGAAGGAATCAATAGCAGAATAAGAGAGGCAGATGAATGGATAAGTGACCCGGAAGATAAAATAGTGGAAATAACTACCATAGAGCAGAATAAAGAAAAAAAGAAGGAAAACAATTGAGGACAGTCCCAGAGACCTCTGGGACAAAATTAAATGGGACAACATTCGGATAAGAGAGGTCCCTGAAGAAGAAGAGAAAAATAAAGAGTCTGAAAAAACATTTGAGGAGATTATACCTGAAAATTTCTCAAACATGGGAAAGGATATAGTCAGTCAAGTCCAGAAAGGACAGAGAGTCCCATACAGGACAAATCCAAGGAGAAACACATTAAGGGACATATTAATGAAACTATCAAAAATTAAATACAAAGAAAAAATATTAAAAGCAGCAGGGAAAAGCAACAATTAACATACAAGGGAATCCCCATAAGGTTAACAGCTGATATTTCAGCAGAACCTCTGAAAGCCAGAAGGGAGTGGCAGGACATATTTAAACTGGTGAAGGGAAATACCTACAACCAAGATTAATCTACCCAGCAAGGATCTCTTTCAGATTCAATGAGGAACTTAAAAACTTTACAAACAAGCAAAAGCTAAGAGAATTCAACAGTACCAAGCAAGCTTGACAACAAATGCTAAAGTATCTTCTCTAGGCAGGAAACACAAGAGAAGGAAAAGACCTACAAAAACAAACTCAAAACAATTCAGAAAATGGTAATAAAAACATGCATATTGATAAGTACTTCAATATAAATAGATTAAATGCTCCAACTGAAAGACATAGGCTGGCTGAATGGATACAAAAACAAGACCCATACATATGCTGCCTACAACAGATCCATTTCAGACCTAGTGTCACATGCAGATGGAAAGTGAGGAGGTGTAAAATGATATTCCATGCAAATGGAAATCAAAAGAAAGTGGAGTAGCTTTCGTATAAAAAACAAAGTAGACTTTAAAATAAGAACTATTACAAGAGACAAAGAAGGACACTATATAATGATCAAGGGATCAATCCAAGACAAAGATATAACAATTGTAAATATTTATGTACCCAACATAGAAGCACTTGAATACATAAGGAAAATGCTAATAGCCATAAAAAGGGGAATCAGCAGTAATATAATAAGAGTAGGGAACATTATTACCCCAATTTCACCAATGGACAGGTCACCAAAAATGAAAATAAATAAGGAAACACAGCTTTAAATGATGCATTAAACAAGATGGACTTAATTGATATTCATAGGACATTCCATCCAAAACCAACAGAATACATATTCTTTTCAAGTGGTCATGGAATATTTTCCAGGATAAATCATATCTTGGGTCACAAATAAAGCCTTGGTAAATTTAAGAAAATTGAAATCGTATCACATATATTTTCTGATCGCAATACTATGAGATGAAATATAAATAACTGAAAAAAATGGTAAAAAGTACAAACACAAAAAGGCTACACAATCCACTACTAAATAACTAAGAGATACCAGAAGAAAAAAACAAAAAATATATAGAAACAAATGACAATGAAAACATGATGACCCAACACCTATGGGATGCAGCAAAAGCAGTTACAAGAGGGAAGTATATAGTAATACAATCCTACCTCAAGAAACAAGAAAACACTCAAATACACAATGCAACCTTACACCTAAAGCAATTCAAGAAAGAAGAACAAAAAAACCCCAAAGTTAGCAGAAGGAAATAAATCATAAAGGTCATATCAGAAATAAAGGAAAAAGAAATGAAAGAAACAAAAGCAAAGATCAATAAAATTAAAAGCTGGTTATTTGAGAAGGTAAACAAAATTTATAAACCATTAGCCAGACTCATCAAGAAAGAATGGGAGAAGACTCAAATCAACATAATTAGAAATGAAAAAGAAGTAACTACTGATGCAGCAGAAATACAAAGGATCATGAGAGATTACTACAAGAAACTATATGCCAATAACATGGACAACCCAAAAGAAATAGACAAAATTTTAGAAAAGCACAACCTTCTGAGACTGAACCAAGAAAAAAATAGAAAATATAAACAGACAAATAACAAGCACTGAACTTGAAACTGTGATTAAAAATCTTCCAACAAACAAAAGCCTAGGACCAGATGGCTTCACAGGCAAATTCTATCAAACATTTAGAGAAGAGATATCACCTGTTCTTCTCAAACTCTTCCAAAATATAGCAGAGGGAGGAACCCTCCCAAACCCATTCTATGAGACCACTATCACCCTGATAACAAAACAAGGCAAAGATGTCATAAAAAAAGAAAACTACAGGCCAATATCACTGATAAACATAGATGAAAAAAAAAAATACTAGCAAACAGAATCCAACAACACATTAAAAGGATCATACGCCATGATCAAGTGGAGTTTATCCCAGGAATGCAAGGATTTGTCAGTATATGCAAATCAGTCAATGTGATATACCATATTAACAAATTGAGTGAAAAAAAAGTATGATAATCTCAATAGATGCAAAAAAGCTTTTGACAAAATTTAATACCAATTTATGATAAAAACTCTCCAGAAATTCAGCATACAGTGAACCTACCTCAACATAATAAAGGCCACATATGACAAACCCACAGCCAACATCGTTCTCAATGGTGAAAAACTGAAAGCATTTCTACTAAGATCAGGAACAAGTCAAGGTTGCCCACTCTCACCACTATTATTTAACATAGTTTTGGAAGTTTTAGCCGCAGTAATCAGAGAAGAAAAGGAAATAAAAGGAATCCAAACTGGAAAAGAAGAAGTAATACTGTCACTGTTTGCAGATGACATGATACTATATAGAGAGAATCCTAATGATGCTGGCAGAAAACTACTAGAGCTAATCAATGAATTTGGTAATGTAGCAGGATACATAATTAATGCACAGAATTCTCTTGCATTCCTATACACTAATGATGAAATATCTTAAAGAGAAATTAAGGAAACACTCCCATTTACCATTTCAACAAAAAGAATAGAATACCTAGGATTAAGCCTACCTAAGGAGACAAAAGACCTGTATGCAGAAAACCATAAGACAATGATGAAAAAATTAAAGAAGATAGAATCAGAGGGAGAGATATATTATGTTCTTGGATTGGAAGAATCAACATTGTGAAAATGACACTACTACACAAAGGAATAACAGATTCAATGCAATCCCTATCAAACTACCACTGGCATTTTTCACAGAACTAGAACAAAATACAAAATTTCTATGGAAATACAAAAGACCCTGAAGAGCAAAAGCAATCTAGAGAAAGGAAAATGGAGCTAGAGAAATCAGGCTCCCAGACTTCAGATTATGCTACAAAGCTACAGTAACCAAGAAAGTATGGTACTGGCACAAAAACAGAAATATAGATCAATGGAACAGGATAGAAAGCCAAGAGATAAACCCACACAACTATGTCACCTTAACTTTTTTTTTTAAACAACATTTTGGAGTATAATTGCTTTAAAATGGCATGTTAGCTTCTTCTGTATAACAAAGTGAAGCAGCTATATGTATATATATATCTCCATACCCCTCCCTTTGTGTATTCCTCCCACCCTCCCTATTCCACCCCTCTAGCTGGACACAAAACACAGAGCTTACATCACTGTACTATGTGGCTGATTCTCACTAGCTACCTATTTTACATTTGGGAGTGTATATATGTCCATGCCATTCTCTCACTTCATCCCAGCTTACCCTTCCCACTCCCTGTGTCCTGAAGTCCGTTCTCTATGTCTGCTTCTTTATTCCTGTCCTGCCCGTATGTTCTTCAGAGCCTGTATTTTTTTTTTTAAGTTTATATATATATGTGTTAGCATAAGGTATTTGATTTTCTCTTTCTGACTTTCTTCACTCTGTATGACAAACTCTAGGTACATCCACCTCACTACAAATAACTCAATTCTGTTTCTTTTTATGGCTGAGTAATATTCCATTGCATATATGTGCCACATCTTCTTTATCCATTTATCTGCCCATGGACACTTAGGTTGCTTCCATGTCCTGGTTATTGTAAATAGCGCTGCAATGAACATTGTGATACATGACTCTTCTTGAATTATGGTTTTCTCAAGGTATATGCCCAGTAGTGGGATTGCTGGGTCATATGGTAGTTCTATTTTTAGTTTTTTGTGGAACTCCATATTGTTCTCCATAGTGGTTGTATCTATTTACATTCCCACCAACAGTGCAAGAGGACTCCCTTTTTTCCACACACTCTCCAGCATTTACCATGTGTAGAATTTTTGATGATGGCCATTCTGAATGGTCTGAGGTGATACCTCATTGTAGTTTTGATTTGCATTTCTCTAATGATTAGGGATGATGAGCATCCTTTAATGTGTTTGTTGGCAATCTGTATATCATTTTTGTAGAAATGTATATTTAGGTCTTCTGCCCAGTTTTGGATTGGGTTGTTTGTTTTTTGATATTGAGCTGCATGAGCTGCTTGTATAATTTTGAGATTAATTCTTTGACAGTTGATTCATTTGCAATTATTTTCTCCCATTCTGAGGGTTGTCTTCAGGTCTTGTTTATTGTTTCTTTGCTGTGCAAAAGCTTTGAAGTTTCATTAATCTCATTTGTTTATTTATGTTTTTATTTCCATTTCTCTAGGAGGTTGGTCTAAAAGGATCTTGCTGTGATTTATGTCATAGAGTGTTCTGCCTATGTTTTCCTCTAAGAGTTTGATGGTGTCTGGCCTTACATTTAGGTCTTTAATCCATTTGGAGTTTATTTTTGTGTATGGTGTTAGGGAGTCTTCTATTTTCATTCTCTTACATGTAGCTGTCCAATTTCCCCAGCACCAGTTATTGAAGAGGCTATCTTTTCTCCATTGTATATTCTTGCCTCCTTTATCAAAGATAAGGTGACCATATGTGCGTGGGTTTATTTCTGGGCTTTCTATCCTGTTCCTTTGATCTATCTTTCTGTTTTTGTGCCAGTACCATACTGTCTAGATTACTGTAGCTTTGTAGTGTAGTCTGAAGTAAGGGAGCCTACTTCCTCCAGGTCTGTTTTTCTTTCTCAAGATTGCTTTTGTTAGTCAGGGTCTTTTGTGTTTCCAAACAAATTGTGCAATTTTTTGTTCTATTTCTGTGAAAAATGCCATTGGTAATTTGATACGGATTGCATTGAATCTGTTGATTGCTTTGGGTACTACAGTCATTTTCACAATGTTGATTCTTACAATCCAAGAACATGGTACATCTCTCCATCTGTTTGTATTATCTTAATTTCTTTCATCAGTGTCTAATATTTTTCTCCATACCGGTGTTTTTTTCTCCTCAGTAGGTTTATTTCTAGGTATTTTATTATTTTTGTTTTGATTATAAATGGGAGTGTTTCCTTAATTTGTCTTTCCGATTTTTCATCATTAGTGTATAGGAATGCAATAGATTTCTGTGCATTAATTTTGTATCCTGCTACATTACCAAATTCATTGATTAGCTCTAGTAGATTTCTGGTAGCATCTTTCGGATTCTCTATGTATAGTATCACATCATCTGCAAACAGTGAGAATTTTACATCTTATCTGCCTTGGATCCCTTTTATTTTTTTTTCTTCTCTGATTACTGTCACTACAACTTCCAAAACTATGTTGAATAATAGTGGTGAGAGTGGGCAACCTTGTCTTGATCCTGATCTTAATGGATCCTGATCTTAGTGGTTCCTGATCTTCAATTTCACCATTGAGAATGATGTTGGCTGTGGGTTTGTCATATGTGGCCTTTATTATGTTGAGGTAATTTCCCTCTATGCCTACTTTCTGGAGGTTTTTTACCATAAATCAGTGTTTAATTTTGTCAAAAGCTTTTTCTACCTCTATTGAGATGATCATATGGTTTTTAATCCTTCAATTTGTTAATATGTTGTATCACATTGATTGATTTGTGTATATTGAAGAATCCTTGCATTCCTGGGATAAACCCCACTTGACCATGGTGTATGATCCTTTTAATGTGCTGTTGGATTCTGTTTTGTAGTATTTTGTTGAAGAATTTTGCATCTATTTTCATTGGTGATATTGGCCTGTAGTTTTCCTTTTTTATGACATCTTTGTCTTGTTTTGTTATCAGGGTGATGGTGGCCTCATAAAATGAGTTTGACAGAGTTCCTCCATCTGCTATATTTTGGAAGACTTTGAGAAGTATAAGTGTTAGCTCTTCTCTAAATATTTGATAGAGTTAGTCTGTGAAGCCTTCAGGTCTTGGGCTTTTGTTTCTTGGAAGGTTTTTAATCACAGTTTCAATTTCAGTGCTTGTGATTTGTCTGTTTATGTTTTCTATTTCATCTTGGCTCAGTATCATATGGTTGTGCTTTTGTAAGAATTTGTCTGTTTGTTCTGGGTTGACCATGTTTCTGGCATATAGTTGCTTGTAGTAAACTCTCATAATCCCTTGTATTTCTGCAGTGTCTGTTGTTACTTCTTTTTTTCATTTCTAATTCTGTTGATTTGAGTCTTCTCCCTTTTTTTCCTAATACGTCTGGCTAATGGTTTATAAATTTTGTCTGTCTTCTCAAAGAACGAGCTTTAATCTTTATTGATCCTGTCAATCATTTCCTTCATTTAATTTTCTTTATTTCTGATCTGATCTTTATGATGACTTTCCTATTGCTAACTTTGGGGGATTTTTTTGTTGTTGTTGTTCTCCTCTCTCTAATTGCTTTGGCAAAAAAAAACAGCCTCTTCTATAAGGGCTGCTGGGTAAACTGGACAGCTACATGTAAAATAATGAAATTAGAACACTCTCTAACACCATACACAAAAATAAACTAAGAATAGATTAAAGACCTAAATGTAAGGCCAGACACTGTAAAACTCTTAGAGGATAACTTAGGAATAACACTCTTGCACATAAATCACACCAAGGTCCTTTTTGACCCACGTCCTACAGAAATGGAAATAAATACAAAAATATACAAATGGGACCTAATGAAACTTAAAAGCTTTGGCACAGCAAAGGAAACCATAAACAAGGCAAAAAGACAACATTCAAATGGGCAAAAATATTAGCAAATGAAACAGCTGACAAAAGATTAAACTCCAAAATATTCAAGCAGCTCATGCAGCTCAATATCAAAAAAACAAACAACACAATCCAGAAATGCGAAGAAGACCTAAATAGACATTTCTCCATAGAAAATATACAGATTGCCAACAATCACATGAAAGGATGATCAACATCACTAGTCATTAGAGAAATGCAAATTGAAACTACAAGAGGTATCACCTCACGCCAGTAAGAATGGTCATCATCAAAAAATCTACAAACAATAAATGCTGGTGAGGGTGTCAATAAAAGGGAACCCTCCTGCTCTGTTTGTTAGAATGTAAATTGATACAAACCGTATGTAGAACATTATGGAGTTTCCTGCAAGAACTAAAAATAGAACTACCATATGACCCAGCAATCTCACTACTGGGCATATACTCTGAGAAAACCATAATTCATAAAGAGTCATGTACCACAATATTCATTGCAGCAGTATTTACAATAGCCAGGATATGGAAGCAACCTAAGTGTCCATCGACTGATGAATGGTTAAAGAAGTGACACATATATACAATGGAATATTACTCAGCCATAAATAGAAAGGAAATTGAGTTTTGTTTTTTAATTAAGTGGAAGGATCTGGAGTCTCTCCTACAACGTGAAGTATGTAAGAAAGAGAAAAACAAATACTATATGCTAACACATATATATGGAATCTAAAAAAAAAAAAAATTTGTGATGAACTTAGGGGCAGGGCAGGAATGTTGATGTAGAGAATGGACTTGAGGACATGAGCAGAGGAAGGGGAATCTGGGATGAAGTGAGAGAATAGCACTGACTTATATATACTCTCAAATGTAAAATAGATAGCTAGTGGGAAGCAGCTGCATCACACAGGAAAATGAGCTTGGTGCTTTGTGTCCACCTTGAGGGGTGGGATAAGGAGTGTGAGAGAGAGACACCAGAGGGAGTGTATATGGTGATATATGAATACAAATAGCTGATTCACTTTGTTATACAGCAGAAATTAACACACCATTTTAAAGCAATTATACTCCAATAAACATGCTAAAAAATCAATCAAGAAATAAACAAAAATAAAAATTATGTCTTCACATCAAAAAAAAAAAAGAAGATTGGCACTTGCTAGGCCCTTAATTAATGTTGACTGAAGGATAAGTGAATAAATAAATTAATGTATGGCATCCATCAGCTCCTTTCCCTTATAGCTATCTTTAGAAAAAAATACAAACAAATATTTTTAAGCAGAAAGAAAACTCGAGAAACTAATCAATACATCCTATGAACTTATTCTATTTCAATGCTGACTTTAAGAACTTCAGCAAATCAGTAGTACATGAAGTTTGAGGCAAAAATCCCTTTGTTTTAAAACATTCAGTTAAATTGAGCATTACTGTAACTATATTTCTTAATGCATCTAACAGAAAAATAATTCAAGTGGCCAAAATTGCCCTTTGGGGAATATTTCTGAAAAGTTTGACAGATTTCAGAGAGCCCTGGGTTAGCAGCAGCCATAGAACTTTTCATGCTAATGAGTGGATATATGAGAAATATTATTTACAATTATTTAATCCTGTTTTGCTTCATTATTGATAACATTGACACACAAAGCCACAAAAATCCTTAACTTAGCATAAAGAATGTGTTTAGACACAGAAATTGAAAGCATTTTTTCTCTTTTATTTATGGTCCTTGATGAACCCTTTGTTCTTTGCTACCATGATTCTGCCACTATGACCAGCAGTTGATTACAACAAGCATATTACCTCTCCACAGTGATGGACTGAACCACAATTCTTCACATTTTAACTGATTTTTTTTACAGTAATACCAGCACCACAAATATTCAGAATAGACAGAAGACTATTGATAGAATTTGAAGGAACTGAATATGCCTAGGAATATGTCCCTACTGTGAAATACATCAACTGGCTTTAAAACTTTAGACCAAGTCCATAATTTTCAAAGTCTTCCTAGAAAGGGAGATACACCTGTTGAGAAGTGGCTTCTCTGAGGAAGGTTAACACTTCAAGCCATTTTTAAGCATTAACATCACAACCAAAACAATTTTAGCTAGTGTTTTCCACTGTAGGAACTTCCAGAGAAGAGCAAAGCCCTGTAAGAGAACAAGGCAAAATAAACACCACAATGGCACCCTATCAGGAGCTGGACGCAGGCTTCCTGAAGACTCTCTGTCTAGTTTGCAATTATGCTGGGAATGGGTCAAATGATCAAGATTGTCCTTGGTCTCCCAGAAGGAAGGTATATGACTCACATCTTAAATATAAACTTTTAAAACACAAATTCTTCTGTTTTCCAAAGTTAACCTTTCTAGGTTTCTGATTAAGAACTTAGATTTTATCTCCCCAGGAAAAAAAGAAAAAAAAAAAAAATTGATGGAGAGCTGAGGCAACCACACAAGAGAATAAAGATCTACATTGCCTGAATAAAGGGGAGAATAAAATCAACTAAACCAAGGAAAACTGTACAAAAAACACTTTGTTTTAATTGGTGTAAAATATTATTTAGTCTGAATTATTTGACTAATCACTTCTCTCTGTTTTTCACTTAATTTGCCAATGCATGCAAGGTCTGAGGACAGGTACACTTAGAGTTTCGATGATCCAATTTGGATGTCTTCTTTGGTCAAATTCTCTGTGTAATTACTCAACTGTCCAACTCCTTTTGGCTTGCATATACTGCCTTTGCACTCCTCTGGGGTACAATTTTCACGTTGGAAATCTCTCTGTAGGTTTTTTTCTCACTGAAAATATAAGGTAAAACATATCTATTAGTGTATGAAGACTTGTTTAGAGACCTTTTAGACCAAACCTACCTCTTTTTTAAAGCCTGTCTTAATTCTCCAAATCAATATTAAGCTTTTCATTTTATGACAGCCTAGGTTTTGTGTTCCAGAATGAAAACCACCCTCCCCTGACAAATAGAACTTCTCTGTTCTTGTTTGGTTGAATGAGATATGCAAGCTGAGTGCAGATACTAGACAGAAGCATTCCTTCCTACTAGAGAGGGAACTTTCTAAAAGGTATGGAAGGTAAGTTTTAAGAGAAAGTCACGTTATTTGAATAACTGTGAGAACAGAGACATTGAAAGGTTTTATGAAATATTTGTTGCTTCCCCACCAGACTGTAGGTAAAACATCCATTTCTCCTGAATTGCCACAGTCTTGGAGCTATCATAGTGTTGAAGCACTGAACCCTGGTGGAGTGTGAGCCCCTTGTAGATTAGAGGTTGCCATTTTGAGAGGTGGTGATAACCAGGTTGCATATAGAATTGATTTAGTTCTGCTCTGGGTCATCATATCCTCTTCCATAGGTCTCACTAAAAGCACATATTTTATCCTTCTTTATAGCTCCATTGTGCTTGGCACACTTCTTTTCAAAATTGTAAATAACCAGTGGATTTCTGGCAAAAATAAGTGTCCTAACAAAGACACCATTCTCTGTATATCAACTTCAGTTATATGGATATAATAGAATTTTGTTTCTAGGTTGAGTTCTACATGCAGTAAGTGCTCATTAAAAGTGACAATAAAAGTTGCTCTATTTATAGGTCTTTGATTACCTGTAAGAGGCTTCAACACCTGTCTCCTTTGCCAGTGCCACTATGAAAGCCACACAGATCAGTTACTGCACAATTCCAGGTGACATTATACTCAAAGACCATGAGATAAGGAGTGTTCCCTGGAGTAACCACTCACCCTATAACATGCTATCCCTGTACTCCAGGAAGTAAATGACAATGGGAAGTTATTGAAAAGTAATAGCCTCAACTTCCCAGTTTCTTAATGTAAAGCATCCTTGTGATTCCCTTGCAGCTTCCTTAATGTATAGAGTTTCCTGTTCCTTTTCAAGATGTTTCATCTATACATAAGATCCTAGAACAGTTGTCTCTGAAACAAGGCATTTGCAGGGCAGCAGATACACATGACTATCCAGAGAGATGCAGAAAATAAAACCTCTCTTTGTAAGCGTTTCAGTTGACAAAACGAAAGAAAATAAGCTTTGCAAATATTTACCATACAAATTGACACTTGTTTCCTCAGTCAGTCCATACAACAGATAGTCATATGTCATCTAGATTAGATGGTGTGTCCCAAGGGGAAACTGGAACTTCTGCAGCTCAGCAGGGATGATGGAGACAACCTCAGTGTTTTACCACTTTCCATCATACTATTATCGATTAGGGTTTACATCTATCTGGTTGTGTGAATTTAGCATTTTACTTTTGATATTAATTAAACGAAATTTCACAAAATGGATGAAAGACTTAAGATGATTCCAGAAAAGTACCTGCACACTGAACATGGTATCAATGATGAACACACAAATTGAAATCTCCATGCCTAGTACCTGGTCTTCTTGAGGTATGTACAAAGGCAAGATAGGAAGAGGCTAATCGAATATTATTTAAACAAATTCAAACTTTAAAATTATTAATGACTATTTAAAATATGTGTTTATTTCTAATATCATGAACAAAGAACCTACTCTCAGCCTACCTTGTTCCTTGAGAGGCTAACAACTGATCAAAAATGCATGAAAATGAGTCACCTATAACATGAAATCAAACCTCGATAATTCATCAGCAACATTTTAAATAAACTGCTTTACAAAATTTCTTTTGAAATATTTGTAAATAATAAATATATAAATGAATAAATACATACAAATAAATATGCAAATATTGGAACAGCATGCTCAGAAACATCTTAAAATATTTTATTTTGCTTTCAAGCCAATCTCTTAAGTTCTCTTTCC
>NW_006782310.1:7504458-7553835 GCF_000442215.2 Lipotes vexillifer
TCTTTCCCTTATGTGTGATAAGGCATGTTTAACAAATATTACCTGAACTACTTTTAATCCAGGTTGCCCCCTATATAATAATGTTGTTATGACTTTTAAATCTTGCACAATAAGAACTTTCATTAAAGTGAGCTCAGGTTAGCATTTTTTAACCTGCTCTAAAATGTTAACATAAGCCACAGTGGGCTACCAGCTCAATAATCTTCCAATTGTCCCACGATCAAAATGGCCCATTAAGGTTCTATTTGTTCCA
Source organism: Lipotes vexillifer (assembly GCF_000442215.2). Taxonomy (NCBI): domain Eukaryota; kingdom Metazoa; phylum Chordata; class Mammalia; order Artiodactyla; family Lipotidae; genus Lipotes; species Lipotes vexillifer. The sequence continues at coordinate 7,504,712 of NW_006782310.1, forward strand.
GTCTATTGATTAAATATATATTTGTGTGGTTTATAAAAACATTTATTTATTTACCTAAGAGGCTTGAACAGCTGGTATACTAGGTAAAGGCATTAGGAGACAGTTGAATGTTAGACCCATTCAATTTAAATACATTTTTTTTTTTTTTTTTTTTTGCAGTACGCGGGCCTCTCACTGTTGTGGCCTCTCCCGTTGTGGAGCACAGGCTCCGGACGCGCAGGCTCAGCGGCCATGGCTCAGGGGCCTAGCCACTCCGCGGCACATGGGATCTTCCCGGACCGGGGCACAAACCTGTGTCCCCTGCATTGGCAGGCGGACTCTCAACCACTGTGCCACCAGGGAAGCCCTACATTATTTTTTTTTAATGAAAATAATAAAAAGGCAAAAGTCTTTTACCTTTATGTCTATTCTCCTCTATCACGTAAACATAGATTGTAGACACATGCTTTGCATGTTAAAGTCTGTTTAAAGACATACCTGCAGAAAATCAGATTTGTTCATGCTGTGGGTTAGTGACTATGTCCAAAATATAAGATTTCAGTGGTATTTCATTATTTCTTCTTCTTTCCTTTCTTTTTTTTTTTTAACATCTTTATTGGGGTATAATTGCTTTACAATGGTGTGTTAGTTTCTGCTTTATAACAAAGTGAGTCAGTTATACATATACATATGTTCCCATATCTCTTCCCTCTTGCATCTCCCTCCCTCCCACCCTCCCTACCTCACCCCTCCAGGAGGTCACAAAGCACCGAGCGGATATCCCTATGCCATGCGGCTGCTTCCCACTAGCTATCTACCTTACGTTTGTTAGTGTATATATGTCCATGCCTCTCTCTCGCCCTGTCACAGCTCACCCTACCCCCTCCCCATATCCTCAAGTCCATTCTCTAGTAGGTCTGGGTCTTTATTCCTGTCTTACCCCTAGGTTCTTCATGACATTTTTTTTCTTAAATTCCATATATATGTGTTAGCATATGGTATTTGTCTTTCTCTTTCTGACTTACTTCACTCTGTATGACAGACTCTAGGTCTATCCACCTCATTACAAATAGCTCAATTTCGTTTCTTTTTATGGCTGAGTAATATTCCATTGTATATATGTGCCACATCTTCTTTATCCATTCATCCGATGATGGGCACAGGTTGTTTCCATTTCTGGGCTATTGTAAATAAAGCTGCAATGAACATTTTCGTACATGACTCTTTTTGAATTTTGGTTTTCTCAGGATATATGCCCGGTAGTGGGATTGCTGGGTCATATGGTAGTTCTATTTGTAGTTTTTTAAGGAACCTCCATAGTGGCTGAACCAATTCACATGCCCACCAGCAGTGCAAGAGGGTTCCCTTTTCTCCACACCCTCTCCAGCATTTATTGTTTCTAGATTTTTTGACGATGACCATTCTGACTGGTGGGAGGTGACACTTCATTGTAGTTTTGATTTGCATTTCTCTAATGATTAGTGATGTTGAGCATTCTTTCATGTGTTTGTTGGCAGTCTATATATCTTCTTTGGAGAAATGTCTATTTAGGTCTTCTGCCCATTTTTGGATTGGGTTGTTTGTTTTTTTATTATTGAGCTGCATGAGCTGCTTGTAAATTTTGGAAATTAATCCTTTGTCAGTTGCTTCATTTGCAAATATTTTCTCCCGTTCTGAGTGTTGTCTTTTGGTCTTGTTTATGGTTTCCTTTGCTGTGCAAAAGCTTTGAAATTTCATTAGGTCCCATTTGTTTATTATTGTTTTTATTTCCATTTATCTAGGACATGGGTCAATAAAGATCTTGCTGTGATTTATGTCATAGAGTGTTCTGCCTATGTTTTCCTCTAAGAGTTTGATAGTTTCTGACCTTACATTTATGTCTTTAATCCATTTTAAGCTTATTTTTGTGTATGGTGTTAGGGAGTGATCTAATCTCATACTTTTACATGTACCTGTCCAGTTTTCCCAGCACCACTTATTGAAGAGGCTGTCCTTTCTCCACTGTACATTCCTGCCTCCTTTATCAAAGATAAGGTGACCATATGTGCATGGGTTTATCTCTGGGCTTTCTATCCTGTTCCATTGATCTATCTTTCTGTTTTTGTGCCAGTACCATACTGTCTTGATTACTGTAGCTTTGTAGTATAGTCTGAAGTCAGAGAGCCTGATTCCTCCAGCTTCGTTTTTCATTCTCAAGATTGCTTTGGCTATTCAGGGTCTTTTGTGTTTCCATACAAATTGTGAAATTTTTTGTTCTAGTTCTGTGAAAAATGCCAGTGGTAATTTGATAGGGATTGCATTGAATCTGTAGATTGCTTTGGGTAGTAGAGTCATTTTCACATTGTTGATTCTTCCAATCCAAGAACATGGTATATCTCTCCATCTATTTGTATCATCTTTAATTTCTTTCATCAGTGTCATAATTTTCTGCATACAGGTCTTTTGTCTTCTTAGGTAGGTTTATTCCTAGATATTTTATTCTTTTTGTTGCAATGGTAAATGGGGGTGTTTTCTTGATTTCTCTTCTCCTTTGCTTTTAATATCAAAAGTAGTTAGACCACACTATGGAGTCATTTCAAAATTAAAAACCGTACAGTTTTTAGTTCAGTATGTTTAATTACTTTTTAAAATATGTACTGATGAAACTAGGACAATCTAATGACAAATATGAATTTTATATATTTAATATGTTTAGCCAAGATATTCACTGTAGATATTTATACCCCCCAGCCATTACTTTTCAAATTGCTGAAATAGTTTAGATTTCTATGTTAATACATACACAAGCCTACACACAGTCTTAGCACTGCATATTCTAAAGACATTATGTTGAATCAATCCTGGAATACCCTCAAAAGAAAACTAGAAAAAGAAAAAGAAAAAAAGAAAACTAGGAGGAGCCAGTCTTGTGAACAAAGTATTCCTTCAGCACCTAAGAAAGCTATAACCATGCTAAGAATTCTTTACTTATGCTGAAAGAATAATAATAAATGGGTATATAATGGACTGGGTTTAAGGAACTCTGATTTTACGCTCTTTTAGAAGCATAATGAATATTTTATATGTTTTATTTCATCTCCTTAAATGTAAACTTCTTGCAGACAATGAAAACATGTTTAACTCATTCTGAACATTTTATTGATCAAGGACATAGGTTATACAAACCTCATATATTCTATACATTTAAAAGTTATAAATTAGGAATAAATTGTTATATCTTACCTAGACAAATGTACTTTCATGATAACCTGGAAGGCTAAGTTGAATTTAAAATTCTCAGACTCCTCAGAGCTCTGTTTGAATATGGGGATGTGGGGGAAATGGCTTTGGCCTGGGATCTCACCTCACCTGCCTTTCTTCCCATCCCTGTTTAGTTGCATACTGTAAGGGAGTACCAGATCTGCATGCCTCACCTCTTAGAAACTTTCCCCCTACATACTCCTTGGCTGTCCTTCATGTCTAAGGATTTGCACACCCAATTTACAATCCAGCCTCTGGGACAGACCTGGGAAAAAGCCCTAGAAGTCACTAGAAGTAAACCATTTATAAAGGGAATTCCAAGGTTTCTAGAATCCAGAGCAGATTCTGCAGGGAGTGCACACTTCTTGTTCGTATGTCCCTTTAGCCTCAGGGATCCCCTGTCCTCGCTCAGATGTAAGGTCTTTACTATACATTTGTATCCCTCATGGTCTTGCAAAGTACTGCTTGGTAAATATTGACTGATTGAAGGTTATTTGATTAACGTTAAGTGAAATTTATAGTTTATTTACTCATCATAACCATCACTCTGGAAAATGAAATCTATGAGATAAATATTGTATTGATTAACCTCTTCACAACCACAATCATCAAATAAAATGAGTAATCCACTCTCTTTTATTGTCACATGTTAGCCTAAAATCATGGTTTCCTTTTAGAACAGACTTGAAAGTTTTATGCAGTAAATATAAGAAGTAACTCAACATCTCCCAAGTTTCAAGTTTATATCAAGCTAGACTGTTTGAGAACTTTCAAATACTGGTAATACTGCTTGGTTATTTAGATGACCAGGAAAATGAGAAAGGCCTCCATTACTTAGTGTCTCATGGTTTATTTGAAGTAGCTGATATCATGCTGATGGTAATGCCACTGCTTTTACATTTCTTTATAAACGTGACTCCTAAGGTAATATAATTGTCTTTAAATTTAAAAAGTTACTGAATTTCATCATGTTTTTCTAAAAAGAAAAAAAAACAACAAATTTCCAACTTGATCATCTCTTCTCTCTGTTTGGTCTAGCAGCTGCCTTGGACATTTTGCAAAAACATTTTTGAAAATATGATTTACAATTTTAGACACTAGATCTTTCCTATAAGAATTAAAAACTCTTTTTGAAACTGGTTCTCTGTGCTCCAGCTTTTACTCAAACTTGGTCAAAGCCCAGGATGAGAGAGATGTGTGAAAAATTCAAACTCCTCTACTGAAAAGTTAAAATGCATCATTCAAACAGCAAAAGTCTGTTGAGTTGAATGTAATGTCTTTAAATCAATGGTTGCATTTTAATGTTTCATATGATTAGCACATTATTATTATGTCATAGATAAATAATTAAAACTTAATATCTATTCCTAGGAATTCCAAACAATTAGCAACCTCATGCATGGTAGATTCTATTTCTGTTTATATTTGTATTTCTAAGCATGGTACTAAGACACAGGACAAATCAATAAGCCTCTAGCACAGACGGTGGCTTGCCTAAAAGATATCACATAGGGAACTGCAGTATCATCATAAGTAATTCACACAGAATAGGAACTAGTAAATTGGATGGAAATAAAACACAAATACATGAAATGAGAGGAAAAATAATATTTAATTGTTGCTGCAAGTCAACTAAGTTATATTAGTTTTTCACTATAATAAGCTCTTAGGCTTCAAGAAGAACCATGGCTTATTTCTAACTAACAAAGAGACCCAATATAACAACATTTAAATAAAAACTCAAATCTTGATTATGTGTTAGTGAATCAATATTCTGCTTGAGTTTCATACCTGTGTAGAATAGAAAATTTGTATGAATTTGAAATTATTTAAATATTCTAATGGCTCTATTCCTGTTATAATATCTTTCTTCCACATAGGTTTTTTTTGTTGTTTCTTTTGTTTTGTTTTTTGTAAGATGTTGAAATAAGAGCATGTATAAATATGATGCATTTGTTATCTTTTTTTCTCCACTAAAAAATATGAACATTTATTTCACACACAGCACTGTTTCACACTGATGATGTGAAAGTTATTGATACAATTTCCTAAGGTTGAAAAAAAAAAAAAGCAATCACTCCTACACCTTTAAAAATGTCTAAATGCTGTTCGTTTTCAATTTCTTATAGGTACATGTTAATTCTCCCTTGTTTAATGTGACTTTTTAGGCATCTTACTTTCCTCAACATCCTCTGCAACATTATAATAATTAAAGGGTTTCATACAATCCCTGGCCTCTGAAAGAGACATTTCTTTCTTTCTTTTCCCCAACAGCTCAAGAAGTTCAAGCATTTGACCATGTTCACACATTTCCCCTAGGGATGCTGCAAGAAACAGGAGGATGAGACGGTTTTATCTTTTGTTGCCTGTAAGTGTGGCAGATCCCTTTCTGGCAAAGAAAATGAGTGGAAAGATAAGTGAAATGTCAGGATAACTCACTGCTTAACTCAGGTCAACTGTTGAGAAAGAGAGAGACAGAGACAGAGACAGAAACATACACAAACCTCTTTCCTGAGGTTTATATAAATCCTTATATAGTTAGTCCAATATGTAATTAAAGCTGTTAGTGATATGTATTTCCTGCATATGAATGAAACAACTCATACCGTTAATTGGCTTCTATAGGGAATACATTATACAGTTTTCCAGGTCATAGAGAGTTTACTTGATGGTGCTGACAGTGCACTTTGCTTGACCTGGAATCAAGAATATCTCTGTCTGCCTTTTGACCGACCCACAAATAAGTCAGTGGTCCCTCACCTAGATGCTGTGATATGGTTTCAAAAGATGGCAGGACATGCAACACTGTACTCCAGCTCACATCCATTATTATGAACCTCTTCTTTGCAACAAAAAGACCTCAATTTAAAGGATTATCTCCTGAGATGCTTCTCAAAGTATACTTTCCTCAACACTCATTCCAGGAAATGCTAACTTAGCAGAGGTTCTAAATAATTTGGTCATTCTCTGTATATAATTTTTATTTTATGTATATGATGTTCTAAGAAAATTAAGCACTCGGTTCCATTTTTATACATAAGAGGTAAAGAATGGAGTGTCATTTGTGATCCTGGGGATAGGTAAATTATGTAGAGACCTTGAGATGGGATTCCTAGCTTATCAAAGTTCTTATGGACACAAATTTCTCTACCCACTGACATCAAAAGTAAATATGATTAAACTTTGGATTGTGGGACTATTTGGAGAAGACAACTCCTGCTAAAATGTAATCCTGTTACTTAGCAATTAACTTGTTACTGCCTTTAGCATACATGAGGAAATTAAAATGGATATGTTAAAAAATATGGATATTTATCTAGAATGCCCAATAAAAAGAAGGAAGCTGAGTCTGCCTACCCCAGATTGGATCTATTGAGAGACCCACAATATGCCAACCAGAGTACAGGAGAAAATATTCAGGTGGACAGAAATGGTAGGAGGTGGGGTGATAGAAGAAGGAATAGCATCTCAGAGCAGAGGGGAATAATCTTGCTCTTTCTAGGGGAGTGAAGGTTATTCAGCTTCCCAGGGGTTCTGGCCTTGGGAGAAGTGACCTCATTGCAGGTCCCATAATTGTGGTGAGACATTGGGACAGGATTGCTCTGAGGGACCTGCCTTTCCTAAGAGTGAGCACCATGGAGGCACCAACTATAATAGAATTACCAAGGCACCAGCAGCAATGGCATCATCACACAAAGTTCATGAAGATGAGGCATTCAGTGGTGTGTATGTAAAAGTCAAAGAAGGCTGGGAGAAAAGTGTTGAGTGTCCCTGCACACTCATGTTCTGTTGGAGAACAAATGGAATCTAGAATAGACAGAGCTAAGACTTTAGCAATTGTGTCAAGTTGGATCTCTCCATATAAAAAATAACTTCAAAAAGGGACTTGCATGCATCAACATACAAGGAATATAGGACAAAATTCCTCTCCTGTTAAAGTTCACATTCTAATGGATGAGACAGGCAAAAACCAAACAGAAGCAAACCCCCAAATAGTAAAAAAAAAAAAAAAAAAAAAAAAAAAAAAAAAGGAGCTGCAGATTGCAAAAAAAAAAAAAAAAGTCGGGGGAGATAGAGAATAATAGAAATGTTATTTTAGATGGGATTGTTCAGAAAGTTTTCACTGAGGAGGAGACAGGTAAGTTAAAAACCAAAGAATGGTAAACACAGGGAGAGAACTTCTGAGCCCCTGAGTTAGGAAAGAGCTTGGCACAGGCAGGAATAGAAAAAGAGACAATAAAATGGTAGCAAAGGAGAGGGACAATGCTTCAGGCAAGGTTGGTGGGAGATACAGGACCACAGCACCGGGAAGAGGTTTGGAGTCACACTAACCACAAAGTCACTGCAGGAGTGAAAGGGGCGTGGCAATATAAAATATACATTTACAAATAAACCCTTTTGTGAGACCCAAGGGCAGAGCAAGGAAGGGGGCAGTTTGGGTGACCTAAAGCTATTGTTGTCATCCACTGGAGATGTCCAGGATGAAAGTGGGGGAAGTATGGAAGTGATCCACATGTTTTGAAGAGGTAGTTTTTGCTGTCACTGTAATTTATCCACACACTCATTCATTCAAGAAGATATATTAATATTATTCAAAGCATTGAACCAGGTGCTGTGAGGACATGAAGGTCAGTAATATACACTTAGAACCTAGACTACACCTGGAGAGAGAGTGTGCCTGGCTCCAGCACCATGCCTGGGCTTCAAAGTCAGGTGGTACTGGGTTCCACATTACTCTGGTTAGTAACTGGGCTTGGGCCATTTTCTTAACTTCATGTACCTCATCTCTAAAAATAAGGACCCAAGGACATTAATTCATTGCACTTTGGGAAACTTAATGTGGTATACTTGAAAGAAGAGTGATGAACACATAGTTCTCAGTAAATCACAATGTTGTTTGTAGTATTATTGGGTGGGTTATATTAAATTCAGGGTGTGACAAATATAGGCACTAGCAAACTGGGAATTATCCAGAAGAAAAATGATCAGAATATGGAAGTATCTTCAAGCATAGTGCATCAAAGAAACTGAAAGAGACTAGAAGTTCAGCTTTGAAGAAAGTTTTCTGGGATATTTAATGACTGCATTGAAGTGAAATTTTGTAATAAACAAGGAGATTAGATGCTCTCATTCTGAAAGCAAGATTAAGGCACCTGAATGGTTGTTTTTATTGGTTAGTGAATTCCACAGTAGGACAGTGTTCAAGCCAAGACTGAATGATATCTAAGTAAAGGTGGAGAGCCAAATACTCATTTAAGGGGAGGCTGAAAAGGGTGACCTCCTGGTTCCTTTACTTTAATCCTAGTGCTAGCGCTATCAAGGGGTTTACAATCTATTGGAATATTCAAGATGGAGGAGAAGTGAACTGTCTTGCAATGCGGTAAGCAGTATGGTGTTCTAGAAAATTGTCTTCCAAATGCAGCAAGTCTTTATTCAACGAATTCTTTGAAAAATTAAATGTGCTAAATTTGAGCCCCTTTGGTAAAGTCTGGTCCATTCCAGATATTTAGTCAGATCTAAGTTGTAATTTAACTTTCAATGTCTTATTATTGTCTCCCTTACTCAAGTTTTTATATTCAAGAAGGCTTAAATGATGCCAATAATTCAACCATCCAAGTTATTTGAATTTAATATTTGGATACTTGACCTGGCAAATTATTTTTGCCCCTCCAGTGGCTAATGGGGACTCTTGAAAGTGCATTGTCATAATTAAATTTATAGGAAATATCATGGCTTATGAAGTTAATAGGAAATAACATTGACATTGAGATAATTCAGGATATATGTTTCCCACTTCATGCTCAGTGACAGACAGACTGTATGAAAGAATCAAGCTGGGATGTGTTTCCAACTTGGATATAAGCTATGAACTGAACTCCCTGTCAATTTTTTAGGTTTCCCCAATTCCATGCTACGGCAACTTACAAGAGGACCAACTTATAATGAAGTCCCAGTGCTGCTTCTTCTTGTCCTCTAGGAATTCAAATCCTGGGCAGAGACCATTATCTTCCTGAACTATCACCCAACATTTGGAATGGAAGGTTCATGGCACATGAATAATGCCACACTAGGAGGGTAACATCTGCATTCCCAAGCTTACCAATTCCCATAGGCTTTCCTGTCTACCTGTTGTGGCAGGGCTGCAGCAAGAAGCCAATTATTTCAGAAAACTTTTGTTTTGCACTAAGCCAGGTTCACTGACTGCTGCACATTAATTCCTGGCTGTAGACATAATGACCACCTGGGTACTTTTCCCTGCAAATGTCAGCCCTCAGCAAAGCAACTACTGTCCACAAAGTCTATGACTAGTAAGCAGAAAAGAGATTAAGGCTCATGTTGGACTTGATTTGAGAGTAATTATGATTTAACCTACCTGAAGTCTTCATAAGACTATCCAACCTGCTTCCATGGTGCAGATAGAATAATCATCTTGTATTGCAAGAACTCAAACAACAAAGAATTGTCAATGGCAAAGATCCATGCAGGATCTTGATGATAGAAGAGAAAGGGCTTCTGTTTAAATAACATAGAAAGAATAACCATGGAGAAGGGGATGGTATCTCAGAATCCTGGGGAAGAAGAAATATGGCTAGTTTGAAAAGATTTTTAATATTATAAATGCTCCATCTTTTTTTAGCCACCGAATTTATCAGGCTCCAATTAGGAAAAGCAAAAGTTTACACCTGTTATTTTAACAGTAGAATGTAATACAGGGAATTAGTTAAAGAAATATTGGAGCACTTTACAGATAAAAGGTACCACTGAGGTAACATGAAGCAGATGCTAAGGAGCAGCTTCCACTCCTCAGCCCCAGAAAAAGAATTTGGAGTTGTTAGAACCTAGGCAATTGGAGGAACCCACAGAGCTGGAACCAGACTTCTGAGGAGTGCAGACTTCTCAGCTGCTGCCTCAAGAGCTGCAAAGAAGGAGCCTGTACAACTGGGATATAGTCTTCTGAGGAATATGGGAAGCTCAAAGGAGGAACAATGAGACTTGTCTGTGAGGGGAGCTAAAATTTTTCAAGCTGGAATTAAGTGCTAGTGGAACCAAACATTGCTGCCACAGTAAGAAGCATCTACAAACAAAAATACAAGCAAGAGCCTCTCCCTCCTCCAGGCTTTATGTACCTCCCTAGGTATCATCAAGTAGAGTAGGAAGATGCTTTGAGAGGTAAGAGATAGTAGCTTAATGACCAGCACACTCACAATGTTAAATTTACTCTGAAACTTCATATAATAGTAACTTGGGTATCTTCCAACAAGGGCTTTTCAATTTACCATGTGGAAAACAAGGTACAGAAATCTAAAATGAATTGTTCAAGCATGCAAAACTTGAGACCTCATCTCCTACCTCTAGCCTACAACTCTTCCTTCTCATCCAAGCATCTTTACAGAACCCATTTTTTCAGTTGGAATTCATGTGATAAGATTCAGGAAGTAACAGTTCATCTTGCATTTTGCAAGCTGATGTCAAGTCCCAAAAGCTTCAACTTCTTTTGCAGATCCTCCACACCCCTTGATCTAGCACCTTCTATCTAGCAAATAGTCAGTAAAAACTCACTTTCTATTTTGAGAATTTATTTTCTTTAAATATTCCAAAATCATCATCCACGTGTTTTCCTACTTGTCGCCATTGGGAATGGTGAGGCAAGAGGACTTATTCCATTCAATTTGATAAACAGGGAGCTTAGGTCTCTAACACTCTGGCCATTTACATGAATCACTAAACAAGTACATGAGCTGGAAATGGAAAGTAAATAGTTTATCAGAGGATCAATCCATACATTTAGTTCTCATGTCATTGTAATAAAATTATTATTATTATTTATTATTATTTTTTTTTGGCAGTACGTGGGCCTCTCACTGTTGTGGCCTTTCCCATTGTGGAGCACAGGCTCCAGACGTGCAGGCTTAGGGGCCATGGCTCATGGGCCCATCTTCTCCGTGGCATGTGGGATGCTCCCGGACCGGGAACCCGCGTCCCCTGCATTGGCAGGGGGACTCCCAACCACTGCGCCACCAGGGAAGCCCTAGTATTTTGTTTTTGACATTCTATTTAAAAAGTCTATTAAATCATAATCCTCAAAGTAGAGAAAAATATCCCTCTGTGCTCTTGGGTAAAGTACCAAAACGTACAAATTGGTGTTTGAGATATTGTACTGGATTTTTCCCCCCATTGTTTATACGAAATTATATCAAAAAGTTTAGAGAGGTGCAAAAAGGCTGAGGTTAATCTGACTTTCAGGGAGGGTCATGATGGACACTCTATTCGCTGCTGTTGTGACGGTGCAGCCTTGGGCCCCTTGAGGCCTTGGAAAAGCTCTGATTCACCACCTCTGTCCAACTGCAGCTACAAAGACCTCAGGATGAGGGCAGAGGACGAGAGGGGCGCCTTCAAGATGACGGAGCAGTAAGACGTGGAGATCACCTTCCGCCTCACAAATACATCAAAACTACATCTACATGTGGAACAACTCCTACAGAACACCTAATGAACGCTGGCAGAAGACCTCAGACTTCCCAAAAGACACCCTCAGGTGACCTACACACAGAGGCGGGGCCAAATCCACAGCTGAACGACAGGAGCTCTGTGAACAAAGAAGAGAAAAGGAAATTTCTCCCAGCAGCCTCAGGAGCAGCAGATTAAATCTCCACAGTCAACTTGATGTACCCTCTGTGTGTGGAATGCCTAAATAGACAATGAGTCATCCCAAAATTGAGGGCATGGACTTTGGGAACAACTGTAGACTTGGGGTTTGCTTTTTGCATCAATTTGTCTCTGGTTTTATGTTTATCTAAGTTTAGTATTTAGAGCTTATTATTGATGGTAGGTTTGTTTAATGATTTCAATGCTCTATTCCTTTTTAAATTATATATATACATATATATGTATATATATACATATATATTAATATGTATATATATACATATATATATTTATATATGTGTGTATATATATAATATATATATTATATACATATATATTATATACATATATATAATATATATATATAATATATATATACATATATTTCTTTTTCTCTTTTTGAGAGTGTCTATGTGTATGCTTCTTTGTGTGATTTTGTCTGTATAGCTTTGCTTTTGCCATTTGTCCTAGGGTTCTGACCGTCCAGTTTTCTTTTTGTTGATTTTGTTTTTTTAGTGTACATTTTAGTGCTTGTTATCATTGGTGGATTTGTTTTTTTTGGTTTGGTTGCACTCTTCTTCCTTTCTCTCTTTTTTTAAAATAACTTTTAACTTGAAATTTTTTGTTTGTTTGTTTTAATAACTTTATTTTCTTTCTTTCTTTCTTCCTTCCTTTCTTTCTTTCTCACCATTTTCTTCTGAGCCTTGTGCCTGACAGGGATTTTTTGCTCTGGCCAGGTGTCAGACATGAATATCTGAGTGGGAGAGCTGAGTTCAGGACATTGGCACACCAGGGACCTCCTGGCCCTATGTAATATCAAAGAGCAAAAGCTCTCCCAGATATCTCCATCTCAACACTAACACCCAGGTCCAATCAATGATGAGCAAGCTACAGTGATGGACACCCTATGCCAAACAGCTAGCAAGACAGGAACCCAAACCCAACCATTAGCAGAGAGGCTGCTTAAAATCTTAATAAATTCACAGACACCTCAAAACACACCACCTGGTGTGGTCCTGCCCACCAGAAAGACAAGATCCAGCCTCATCCACCCAATCACAGGCAACAGTCCCCTACACCAGGAAGCCTACACAACTCACTGAACCAACCTGACCCAATGGGGGCAGACCCCCAAAACAATGGGAGATACAAACCTGCAGCCAGTGAAAGAGAGACCCCACACACAGTTGGTTAGGCAAAATGAGGAGATAGAGAAATATAGAACAGATGAACAAGCAAGGTAAACACACACCAGACCAAACAAATGAAGAGGAAATAGGCAGTCTACTTGAAAAAGAATTCAGAGTAATGATAGTAAGGATGATACAAAATTTTGGAAATAGAATGGAGAAAAAAGAAATGTTTAACAAGGACCTAGAAAAACTAAAGAGCAAACAAACAAAGATGAACAACACAATAAATGAAATTAAAAATTCTCTAAAAGCAATCAATAGTAGAATTAACTGAGGCAGAAGAGTGGATATGTGATTTGGGAGGTAAACTAGTGAAAATAATGACCACAGAGCAGAATAAAGAAAAATGAATGAAAAGAATTGAGGACAAATTAAGAGACTTCTGGGACAACATTAGATGCACCAATATTCGAATTATAGTGGTCCCAGAAGAAGAAGAGTAAAATAAAGGGACTGGGGCTTCCCTGGTGGTGCAGTGGTTGAGAGTCTGTCTGATGATGCAGGGAACATGGGTTTGTGTCCCAGTCCAGGAAGATCCCACATGCTGTGGAGCAGCTGGGCCCGTCAGCCATGGCCACAGAGCCTGTGTGTCTGGAGCCTATGCTCCACAATGGGAGAGGCCACAACAGTGAGAGGCCCATGTACCACAAAAAAAAAAAAAAAAAAAAAGAGAGAGACTAAGAAAATATTTGAAGAAATTATAGTTGAAAACTTACCTAGTATGGATAAGAAATAGCCAATCAAGTCCATGAGCACAGAGAGTCCCATACAGGATAAATCCAAGGAGAAACACGCCAAGACACATATTAATCAAATTATCAAAAATTAACACAAAGAAAAAAATATTAAAAGCAGCAAGGGAAAAGCAACAATTGACATACATGGGAATCCCTATAAGGTTAACAGCTGATCTTTCAGCAGAAACACTGCAAAACAGAAGGGAGTGGCAGAACATATGTAAAGTGATGAAAGGGAAAAACCTACAACCAAGTTTACTCTACACAGCAAGGATCTCATTCAGATTCAACAGAGAAATTAAAAACTTTACAGAGAAGCAAAAGCTAAGAGAATTCAGCATCACCAAACTAACTCTACAACATATGCTAAAGGAATTTCTATAGACAGGAAATACAAGAGAAGGAAAAGACTTACAATAACAAACCCAAAACAATTAAGAAAATGGTAATAGGAACATACATATCAATAACTAACTTAAATGTAAATGGATTAAATGCTCCAACCAAAAGACACAGACTGGCTGAATGGATACAAAAACAGGATCTGTATATATGCTTTCTACAAGAGACCCACTTCAGACCTAAGGACACATACATACTGAAAGTGAGGGGATGGAAAAAGATATTCTATGCAAATGGAAATCAAAGGAAAGCTGAAGTAGTAATTCTCATATCAGGCAAAATAGACTGTAAAATAAAGAATGTTACAAGAGACAAAGAAGGACACTATATAATGATCAAGGCATCAATCCAAGAGGAACATATAACACTTGTAAATATATATGCACCCAACATAGGAGCACCTCAATACATAAGGCAAATGCTAACAGCCATAAAAGGGGAAATTGACAGTAACACAGTTATAATAGGGGATTTTAACATCCCACTTTCACCAATGGACAGATCATTCAAAATGAAAATAAATAAGGAAACACAAGCTTTAAATTATATATTAAACAAGATGGACTTAATTGATATTTTTAGGACATTTCATCCACAAACAACAGATTACACTTTCTTCTCAAGTTCTCATGGAATGTTCTTCAGAATAGGTCACATTTGGGCCACAAATCAAGCTATGGTACATTTAAGAAAAGTGAAATTATATCAAGTATCTTTTCAGACTACAATGCTGTGAGAGTATACAACAATTACAGGAAAAAAAATCTGTAAAAAATACAAACACTTGGAGGCTAAACAACACACTACTAAATAATCAAGAGATCACTGAAGAAATCAAAAAGGAAATTAAAAAAATACCTAGAAACAAATGACAATGAATACACAATGACCCAAACCTATGGGATACAGCAATAGCATTTCTAACAGGGAAATTTATAGCATTACAATCCTGTCTCAAGAAACAAGAAACATCTCAAATACACAACCTAAACATACACCTAATGCAATTAGAGAAAGAAGAACAAAAAAACACACCAAAGTTAGCAGAAGGAAACAAATCATAAAGAACAGATCAGAAATAAATGAAAAAGAAATGAGGGAAATGATAGCAAATATCAATAAAACTAAAAGCTAGATCTTTATGAAGATAAACAAATTGATAAACCATTAACCAGACTGATCAAGAAAAAAAGGAAGAAGACTCAAATCAATAGAATTAGAAATGAAAAAGGAGAAGAAACAACTGTCACTGTAAAAATACAAAAGATCATGAGTGATTACTACAAGCAACTATTTGCCAATAACTTGCACAACCTGGAAGAAATGGATAAAGTCTTAGAAAAGCACAACCCTCTGAGATGGAACCAAGAAGAAATAGAAAATATAAACAGGCAAATCACAAGCACTGAAATTGAAACTGTGATTAAAAATCTTCCAACAAACAAAGCCCAGGACCAGATGGCTTCACAGGCAAATTCTATCAAACATTTAGAGAAGAGTTAACACCTATCCTCAAACTCTTCCAAAATATAGAAGAGGGAAGAACACACCTAAACTCATTCTACAAGGCAACCATCACCCTGATGTCAAAACCAGACAAAGATGATACAAAAAGAGAAAACTACAGGCCAATATCACTGATGAACATGGATGCAAAAGTCCTCAACAAAATATTAGCAAACAGAATCCACAGCATATTTAAAGGATCATACACCATTATAAAGTTGGGTTTATCCCAGGAATGCAAGAATTCTTCAATATACACCAATCAATCAATATGATAAACCATATTAACAAATTGAGAAAAAGCATATGATCATCTCAATAGATGCAGAGAAAGCTTTCAACAAATTTCAACACCTTTTTATGATTAAAAACCCTGCAGAAATTATGCATAGTGGGAACTTTCCTCAACATAATAAAGGCCATATATGACAAACCCACAGCCAACATCTTTCTCAATGGTGAAAAACTGAAACCATTTCCACTAAGATCAGGAACAAATCAAGGTTGCTCACTCTCATCAATATTATTCAACATGGTTTTGGAAGTTTTAGCCACAGCCATCAGAGAAAAAAATAAATAAAAGGAATCCAAATCGGAAAATAAGAAATAAGGCTGTCACTCTTTGCAGATGACATGATACTATACATAGAGAATCCTAAAGATGTTATGAGAAAACTACTAGAGCTAATCAATGAATGTGGTTAAGTAGCAGGATACAAAATTATTGTACATAAATCTCTCACATTCCTATACACTACTGATGAAAAATCTGGAAGAGAAATTAAGGAAACACTTCCATTTACTACTGTAACAAAAAGAATAAATACCAGGAATAAACCTACCTAAGGAGACAAAAAACCTGTATGCAAAGCAGAAGACACTGATAAAAGAAATTAAATTTGATACAAAGAGATGGAGATATATACCATGTTCTTGGACTGCAAGAATCAACATTGTGAAAATGACTCTACTATCCAAAGCAATCTACAGATTCAGTGCCATCCTTATCAAACTACCCATGGCATTTTTCACAGAACTAGAAGAAAATATTTCACAATTTGTATGGAAACACAAAAGGCCCCGAGTATCCAAAGGAATCCCGAGAAAGAAAAATGGAGCTGGAATGATCAGGCTCCCTGACTTCACACTATACTACAAAGCTACAGCAAACAAGATAGTATGGTACTCACACAAAAACAGAAATATAGATCAATGGAACAGGATGCAAAACCCAGAGAAAAACCCACGCACATATGGTCACCTAATCTTGGAGAAAGAAGGCAGGAATATACAACAGAGAAAAGACAGCCTCTTCAATAACTGGTCCTGGGAAAACTGGACAGCTACGTGTAAGAGAATGAAATTAGAACACTCCCTAACACCATACACAAAAATAAACTCAAACTGAATTAAAGACCTAAACATAAGGCCAGACACTATACAACTCTGAGACAAAAACATAGGCAGAACACTCTATGACTTAAATCACAGCAAGATCCTTTTTGACCCACCTCCTAGAGAAATAGAAATAAAAAAAATAATAAACAAATGGGACCTAAGGAAACTTAAAAGCTTTTTCACAGCAAAGGAAACCATAAACAAGACAAAAAGACAACCCTCAGAATGGGAGAAAATATTTTCAAATGAAGCAACTGACCAAAGATTAATTTCCAATATATACATGCAGCTCAATATCAAAATAAGGCAAACAACCCAATCCAAAAATTGGCAGAAGGCCTAAATACTCATTTCTCCAGAGAAGAAATACAGACTGCCAAGAAGCACATGAAAGATTCTCAACATCACTAATCATTAGAGAAATGCAAATCAAAACTACAGTGAAGTGTCACCTCCCACCAGTCAGAATGGCCATCATCAAGAAAACTACAAACAATAAATGCTGGAGAGGGTGTGGAGGGAAGGGAACCCTCTTGCACTGTTGGTGGGAATGTAATTTGATATAGCCACAATGAGGAAAAGTATGGAATTTCCTTCATAAAATAAAAATAGAACTACTAAATGACCCAACAATCCCACGACTGGTCATATACCTTGAGAAAGTCATAATTCAAAAAGATTAATGTACCAAAATGTTCACTGCAGCACTGTTTACAATAGCCAGGGCATGGAAGCATCCTAAGTGTCCATCAACAGATGAATGGATAAAGAAGATTTGACACATATACACAATGGAATAATACTCAGCCATAAAAAGAAATGACACTGAGTTTTTTGTAGTGAGGTGGATGGACCTAGAATTTGTCATACAGAGTTAAGTAATCAGAAATAGAAAAATAAATACTGTATGCTAACACATATATATGGAATTAAAAAAAAAATAGGTTCTAAAGAACCTAGGGGCAGGACAGGAATATAGATGCAGGCATAGAGAATGGACTTGAGGACATGTGGAAGGGGAAGGGTAAACTGGGACAATGTAAGAGAGTGACATGTGCATATATACACTGCCAAACGTAAAATAGATATCTAGTGGGAAGCAGCCGTATAGCACAGGGAGATCAGCTCGGTGCTTTGTTTCCACCTAGAGGAGTGGGATAAGGAGGGTGGGAGGGAGACACAAGAGAGAGGAGATATGGGGACATATGTATGTGTATAGCTGATTCCCTTTGTTATACAGCAGAAACTAACACACCATTGTAAAGCTATTATACTCCAATAAAGGTTTGAAAAAATAAATGTGTTGAGATAATATAAAGAATTTAGCGGGAAAAATATGTGACACTTTGGAGAAGAAATATGTGAATTCAGTAACAAGGACATTTTTTTTTAATCTGTCTTTTTCTTCAGGTTAACACTATTTACATATTCACTAATTTTACAAGGAGACCTTTAAAACATAGCAATAGGTCAATAAATCCATGACTTTAATGGGATGGTACTTCATTCAGTCTTTATATGAGTGTTTCCTTGGATGCTGTGTTATTTTGCTCTAAATGCTGCTACTAAAGAAATTTTAATCTATTGGTCAGGACATTCAGCATGTTGATCAGTTGAACAAATGAGGAAGGTTTGTAGACTTGTGTACAACCTGAATCTATTCAAATTAAGGAATTAAATTGGATGAGCATTCTGATTTCTTGAGATTTAAACCTGCTTTCTTGCTATTTGTTATCTCTTTCCGTGTTTCCTGAGGTGCTGGTTCCCATCTCTGGGCCTTTTCTTCCTTTATCTTCCACCTAGATCATCTCCACCAACATTCTCTACCTAAGAACAAATCCACCCTTTTCTGAAGACCCACTTCTGGGTCTTCTGTATGGTCCAGTTCCTTTTTGATGTCCTCCCATATGATCCACTGTTCATTATTCTCTCCCTTCTTAGAAATCCTAAGAAAGGTTATCATTGCATCTCTATCATCAATCTCCCACTGCACCAACTGACCAGATAATAAGCACCAGGTATATTCTGAATGCCCCCTTGCTGGGATCATCAGTGTGCATATTCATAACTAGAACGGTTTCCTGCTTTTGTACGGCAATTGACAAATGCCAAAGGAGTTCAACAAGTAGTATTTCTCTGAATCCTGTGGGAACCACGAAAGCTAGATACTGTCATTTTCCTATAATTAAATAAAGAAACTGAGACTCTGATTGGTTAAGGGAATATCTCATAGTAAGAGTTAGGAAATGAAGAGTTAAGACTAGATACCAGAGTCTGAAAATAAGTCCAAAGGTCTTTTAGTTACAAATTTTAAGATTTGTTTCTCTATCTTTTATCCAAGGAGAAATTTACTGAATCATTCTAAATGAAAGCAGGTGGGGATAGTATATAAAAATGCTGTGATTATTCTCAAAGTACACATTTTAAAGATTTCTTTAATCAGAATGTCCTAAATATTTCTGTTTAAAATTCAGATACTCAGGGACCCATTGAAACCTGATGAATCAGATCTCTTGGTGCAGACCCTAAGAATTAACATTCTATTTCAAAATTTACTGATAGAGAAAATTCAACAATTGCGGCAAAGTGTCTGAATGGTTATATTTTGTTACCTTATGCGTCTAAAAAGAGAAATAACACTCTCTTTTACAACTTTGTCACTTGGAACAAACTTTCTGAATTTTTAGTTTCTTAATACACCATCTCCTCCATCACTTGCAAGTGTCATTTTCATGGAGTAGATATAATATAGTTATAAAACCTTGCTAAAACATCCACCAATACATTTAACTGTAGCTGTCAACTCCTAGGGTATGTTTAAAGGTGAGGGGTTGGGACAGGAAACCATAGGTGGCAGAATATTATATTTTTCCAACACTGTTGACAGGCAAAGAGCATTTCATTTTCAGAGCACATACTCATTTTTAGTGGCCACTGTTCTCGATTTTCTCTTGGAATAAATGTGTACAAAGGCAATTTGGGACAAAAGTAGCACTGTTACTAGAAATATGGTTTCTGAGATGTGGGTAGTCTTCTCTTTGAGAACAAGTTCAGAGAGAACTCTCTGCCTCCATCATGGATGCTTGGACATGCCCCCATTTGACTGGATGATGCATGGGATGGAGCACTTGTAGAGT
Organism: Lipotes vexillifer; assembly: GCF_000442215.2. Classification (NCBI taxonomy): domain Eukaryota; kingdom Metazoa; phylum Chordata; class Mammalia; order Artiodactyla; family Lipotidae; genus Lipotes; species Lipotes vexillifer. The sequence continues at coordinate 7,524,950 of NW_006782310.1, forward strand.
GAAGAGCATTTTGGGCAGCCCACTATAGTGCAAAGGTAAGATAACACCAGGAGAGAGAAGGACTGAGACTATATAACAGGGATATTTGGGCATGTTGAACACCTCAGTGTAGGGCAATTCATCAGTAGCACAAGCTCTCATGAGTGCATTTGTAGTATACCTCATATGATATCTTTCTACATATCTGTATATGTATATGTGCATACATGTTTAAATGCAATCTTACTGTTTATTCTGAAAGTTCTAATTCATTCAACTATTAACTGAGTGCCTCTAGACAGCCCACAAATATACAATTTCCTTCATGTTTAGCCTATTCCCTTTCATTTATTTCTCCTTTCCTGTTTTGTTTCTGAGTCGTATGACATGCTATATAGAATAAAGCCAGTTGTATTGGACTAAATAACTCATTCTAGTTCCAGTCATGTGCACAATCCTTATTATTTGGGAAGGTTCCACCCACCAACAGCTCTGGCTTTGGAATATATTGTTTTCAGAGCTCTCCTGACATCACTCAGGCATACTGATTGTACAAAAACAAATATGCCTGGGCTTGATAAGGTTAAATTGCATATAAGCTCAAGTTCTTCTTTGCTATTATGTTTAAACAAAAATAACCATGTTATTTCCAGATCCAGTCAGACCACAAGAAAAGCTACCAGCTCCTGCCAAATAACAAAGGACAGATTGGTAAGAACAGAGGGGAAAAAGACAAAACTTATTTTTCGTCTTAGAACAAATGGAGCAGAGAGTCCAGTTGGAAGGCTGGGGGCATTGTTTGATGGACTGGGCTGGGGCTAACACCAGCTTCCTCGTGCCTTGATCCCCTCTTGTCAGAGAGGAGCACTTTATAGAACAGACAATACTGACTGTATTAGTCAGAGTTCCCCAGAGAAAAAGAATCAGTGTGATCTCTCTCTGTGTCTCTGTGTCTCTGTCTGTCTGTCTCTCTATGTATCTACATATATATATATATATATATATATATATATACACATATATATATATATATATACACACACACACATACACACATATACATACACACACACACATATATATATGGAGAGAGAGAGAGTTTATTATAAGGAATTGGCTCCCATGATTAGGGAGGCTGACAAGTCCTCAAGATCAGTAGTCAGCAAGCTGAAGATCCAGGAGAGCTGGTGGTATAGCTCTAGTTCAATCCTGAAGGTCTGAGAAGCAGGAGAGCCAATGATGGACATTCTAGTGCAAAAGCTGGCAAGCTGGAGACCCAAGAAATGCCAATGTTTAAATCTGAGTTCAAAGGCCAGAAGAGACCAATATCCCACCTGATGTGTCAGGCAGGAAAAGCTCCCTCTAACTCATCCTTTTTGTTCTATTCTAGTCTTCCTTTGATTGGATGAAACCCATAGAAATTAAGGAGGGCAATCTGCTTTAGTCAGTCTACTGATTCAAATGTTAATCTCATTCAGAAACACCCTCACAGACACACCCAGAATAATGTTTGGCCAAATATTTGGGCTCCCCATGGTTCCTCCCTGTTGACACATAAAATTAACCATCACACTGACCTAGAAATCAAGGTCTCCAGCAGACTGGAGATTTGTAGGTCAGGCAGTTTAAAACCCCACTCAGGACAGGTATATCTTTCTCCAGCTTCCTGAATGTGTGTCATCCAGATTCTGCATGTGCATATCAAGTGATACTTTCCCTGGATGGCCCCATTTGTTGTTGGAAATTCAGATTAAAATACTTATTAGTTTCTGACCTAGTCACCTTCATGTTTCTACACCTTGAGCAAGTCTTTCCTCACCTTGCAATGCTTCCCCAAGCAGGTTTTTCCCTTTGAGTATTCTCTTATACTGTCAGACAGATACCAAAGCCTCTGCTTTCAGGAAGCTCATGCTAGTAAGAAAGGGTTAGCAGTCACAGAACAGGGGAAAAGCTATTAAATGTACAAATACATGGAACTAATGGAGGAGGATGGGGAGAGTCATGATCAGAGTTCCTACCCCTGGTCCTTGCCATAAGCAGACTGACTAGAACTAACCAGTCATGCTAGGGACTAGCACCCACTGTGTATCTTATATTGCATTAGACATGGTACAGAAACATGAATCCTGAACTGGAAGAACACAATGCAGATGGAGAGATAGAGAAAGGACATATTGCAAATGCAGCCAAAGGTACCAAGTGATATATGAGAAGCAGGATCTCAGAGGAAGAACTCATCAGTGGAAGCAGGTGAATGAGAAGTGCTTTGTGTTTTGACTCTTACAGGATGGGTATTTTTTATCTTCTCCTAAAGAGAAAGTGAGGGTTCCTGGGAAGCATAAGTGGTCCCTGTAACGGGAGAAAGGTGGGAATGAGCAGTACTATTCTGGAATTCTTGAGTGTTCACACTCCCTGAGATGCAGGCTCTGAAGCTTCCAAAGGTAAATTACTCACAATTAGAAAGTGCCTTAGGCCCAGACACAATCAGCTTCCATGAGATTAAGAGAAAATCCTAAAGAAGTTTGCTGGCTCTAGGGATTTAAGGTATTTATTTACCCAGACTGTAGGAGCTGTTCAGACAGGTATGAAACTTGCCTGCACACAGCTGTCCCCCTAATGGGCTGAATCATGTCCCCGGTGGCTACCTCTTGGGATGAACAGAAATTTCAGTCTCTTTCTCCACACCAATTTTCACACCCCAGCTGCCAAGAAGGGGGGCAATTAATACTGTTGCCGACAGTTATTCCAGTTTGGGTCCAGGCCCCTGGGATGGAAAAATCTCACTGGGATACCTAAGAGTTGTATCTGGAGTTGTTGCAGAAAGGCCTGCTTAAAAAAAGAAAAGGCAGCTAAGTGATAGTGTATTAAAAAGCCTTTAAGATTCAAAAAGTTATATCTCTATTTACCCTTTAATTTACTTTTAAAATAATTATTGGATGTATAACATGTGCCCAAGCATGTGCCTGATGCTGAGAAAAATAAATAAATAAACAAACAAACAAATGAATAATGAAGAAGACATTATAGAGTCTGGGTCCAGGAAATTAAAGGTCCAGTGTGAAGAATAAGTTACTAATAATGTCAAACCGGGTAATTGTTCTAAAAACCTTTGTTGAATCAGTCATCGGGTAGAATACAAAAGAAGCAAAGGAGGATAAAACTACTTAAAAGATAAGAAAGATCCACAACAATTTATTTAATGCCAAAATGTTAAATTCCCTCCTCTGCACTGTCATATTTTTCCTCTTATTGGTTCTCTTTCATTCTATGAACATTTAAGAGAGCAAAACAGCATGTACATCCTTCTCCTTCCCACTGCAGAAGTTCCATGCTCACAGTTTCACTATAAAAAGCAGAGAACTAAGTAAATACAATTAGTTTGTGCCTTACGTCTAGTTATCACTCAGCTGGGCTGGCTGCTGAAGCTTTACATTTTCATGTAGCACTCCTGTGCATATCTCCTTTTTAAATTATTTCTACAGGTTTTAATTTGTAAACTTTCATGTGAGATTTGGGGTTGCATTTTGCTGGAGTAACTGATATGATTGCAGAAGCAAATTACAGCTTTACCTGAAGCTTTTTTTTTTTCAGACAAAAAAATATTACATATTTCTAGTGTTGGGTCAGGGGAGCCTGTGGAGCAAGCTTCTAAGCAAACACAACTATTATGGTCTCCTGAAAATTGATATATTCAGTTAAATGCTCACAATCTGGTTAGCTTTCAATAAATACCATTTAAAACTGAAAGCCTCACTGCTATAAGCATGACACCAGGTAATGAAGCTTGTATCACTCTTGTTCTCAAGATTTTCAGCCAGTAATATGCAGCTTCAAAACTCTCATCTTTGTGCTCAGGAAGCAATTTGACTTACATTAGAGATCTCTTGCAATAAATATCATTGTTATTTTAACTTGATACTCCTTGTAGTAAAATATTTTAATTCGTGTTCACCAAATTGAGAAGAGATGGAACTGAAATTTGATTTAAAAAAGTCCTATTTCTTTACATAGAGATTGAGGAGTGTGACAGAGTTAAAAAGCACATGCCTAAAAGCACAAAGGAGCAAAGTATTTGAACAGTTAATCAGCTGTAAGAAATGTTAACAGTTAAAGCTCTGAAAATCCAAAATAGTCACAAACACACATATAGTTAAAAATTACTTCAACCAATAATTATGAATATAGACTTACTATAAACACTGTGCATATATATGTATATGTGTATATATATATGTGTGTGTGTGTGTGTGTGTGTGTGTGTGTGTGTGTGTGTGTGTGTATTTTTGCTACTTACAAATGACTTTCAGCTGATCAATATCATATGTGCTAAATGAAACTAATGATCTCTCTGTCAGAAAGATTAAGGTCCAGTTATCATAAGTACTTGAAAGTAATAGAATTGAATCAAACTGCCCACAAATCTGACTTCATTAATTCATAATGTCTTGCCCTCTAACGAGAGTGAATTGATATTTTCATTCTAGCATATTTAATCAAATAGTGGAAAAGCAAGAAAGAGGAGAGGGTGCAGGAGAAAGGCATGCAGCAACTTTTACTTAATATTTTAAGTGAGAAGTCACAGCTGTCAATTCTCATCGACATTTTCCCATACTCTGCTTAATTAATGTCTTTACTGCCATAAACTGAGCCTGTTTCTAGGAAGCCATTTAATCTGAAATTTTGCTTTCCCAAGGAAGATGGTAACAAGGAAGTTTAGTTAATTCTCTTTTCTTTTTTTGTTGCTGTACATGGGCCTCTCACTGTTGTGGCCTTTCCCGTTGTGGAGCACAGGCTCTGGACATGCAGGCTCAGCGGCCATGGCTCATGGGCCCAGCCGCTCAGCGGCACGTGGGATCTTCCCGGACCGGGGCACGAACGCGTGTCCCCTGTAACGGCAGGCAGACTCTCAACCACTGCGCCACCAGGGGAGCCCTAAATCTCTTTTCTGATCACAATCTGGTAAGGGTTTGGTCATGCCCATTCTGGGTAAGATATCATGAAAGACCTTGAATTTCATACTGTGGAATTGGCACCAGAGAAGAGCCATTTGTAGTTTCAAGCAGGCCCTTGCATCAATTTCATTGTCATTTTAACAAGGCATCTCTGGCTAAGACATGGTAGTAAAAGTGTAGGAGTGGAAAAGGACTGATGGATTGAGCCAAGAGAGGGTATTAAGGATGATGATAAGGAAACATATTCACTATAGATTTATAACTAACACTAAGATATATAACTAACAAGATGGTGCCTCAGTGTGTACTAAGCATGAGGTTTGGGAAATTATTTGTGTTGTTTCTGAGTGCTCAAGTTTGCGACACTGCATAGACATCAACATATTATTCATGCGAGGACTAAAGAACAAGACCTGGCACAAACTTGTCAGGAAGCCTACCTAATCCCTCTGTCCTAGGAAGACTGCAGTGTAACACTGAGGGCAAGTTCAAGTAGAGATTTCAATCACTGAGTACTTACAATTTGTTAGGGACTACATTATGTAATTACTTATAAAGCAACAGTGACCAGAAAATGTAGGTATTTAATTAGGTACTAAATTGTATGGTAAAAATGAAAAGAATTGGGGAAATTTGTTAGAGAGTGTGCCAGGACCAGGAGGAGCTACACTCAAGAGCTGAGCCTTGAGTGAGTTCTCAATATGCTTAGGAGTGAAGAACAGCCTCCTGGAGCCCACAAGCAAAGACTAGTGGGAGGTAGAGAAGGAAGCAGAACTTTAAAACAGGGCACCCGTGAGCTTGTGATCTGGACTTTCCTTTCTGGTGACCATGCCCTGGGGCCTGTGGTGAACAACAACTCTCTAAATGGGAGTGGACAGCAGTGATGTTACTGTAGTTGTTACACAGAATACCCAGTCCAGATGGAGGAAAATGTAGGTTGGTCCTTTCAACAGACAGATTGGTAAGTCCATGAATACAGAGGAGAAAGAGGCATGAGGCTGTATAATTATGATATATACCCTATTTTATGTAGATTGTCTTCCAATAGAAAGATGAAAAAAAGTATCCCTGTGAGGATGATAAATTACTTGATCTCTATGGAAAGCAGAGACCAACACATAGTTTAGTACATAAAGGAATAGGCTAATTCTCCTAATGGATAAGTGCATTTTTTCCCACCGTTTCTAATCTTTCCAAATGCCCTTTAATGTCTACTATGGTTCAAAACATATTGTATGACTAGAGCTCAGTAAATGCTTGTTGAATTGAACTTTACTACTGGTTAAAAAAAAAAGAAAAGAAAACTAGAAAAAATAAGAAAGATAGTGAGATAGAAATAAACTGAAAACAAATTAATTTACACATTAATCCATGGAGATATTTTCTTAAAGTTCTGAATTCTACAATTCTGCTAAAATGCCCATGGGGTAATAGTTTGCTTCTTATTCCATCCGTGTCCCTCTGCTTATATCAACAGTACTACAAATGTCTCAGAAAAGTGCATTTTGTGAGTTTCCAATGACTTACTTGTTCACTCATCTCATTATCTGGCAGGCCATTTGTCTTTTTTTTTTTCTTCTGTCTAACAAATGTAAAACCTCCAGTGTTTTCTATATGTATCCTTTCTGAAAGTGTTTGTTTCTGTTTGTATGTGGGTGTGTGTTTCTCTAAAATATAGTCAGAACCCATTAGAATATGCTGCCAGAGTCAGTGGTAGGATTTTGTATTTCCCTTTCTACTTGAAAAATATCATTTAAAAAAATTTATCATTTTAAAAAAATGTTCATACATGACATTTTTCTCCCTATTCACTTTGATAGCACCACCTGCTTCAGGAAATATATATTTTCCACAAACCACTCAAATGAACTAATCCATTTTCACTATGTGTTTTTTTTTGGCAAAATATCTACAGAATTTGCTTTCATAAATATAAATTCTGTTGCTTTGCTTCTGTCTTTTTCTCTTTATGAAAGGAAAATGATTCTTTGTTTTCTTCTTTGTGGGGAAATGCATACAGAAATGAAATTCTAGAAACAATTAAAACCAATGAGTGAAACTATGATTTTGGACCAATTTATTTTAATCTCTCTGATTCTCACTTTTCTCATTTGTAAAATGAGAATTTTAGAGCAAAATATCCCTTGAGTTTCATTTGCTAAAGATTCCATGATTCTTGTCCATGATATTTTACCTGGAATTAGAGGTAGATGTAATATGGGATTCTCGGTGTTCTAATACTGGTGCAGATAGGTCTACATGATTTGTGGAATTATTGATACTATCAAACTTGGTGGGAATTTTTCCATGTGAGATTGAAGAGGTTGGATTCATCTTTGGAATTACATGTGCCAAATCATGGGCAAGGGTCCAAGAGAAGAAAGGAAGGTTAGCGCTCAAGTTGGCTCTGTTTCTTACAGACCACCCAATGGGATTAGTGATCAACAAACTCCTCTGTGATGGGATGTGCAAATACATACCCCATTAGCCTGTTTTCCATCCTGGGTTCCTATAACTGAAGGTTTTCTCAGGAGTTTCTTAGTTGAAGTGGCAGGATGTCAAAATGAAAAGGCACCTGTGTCTCAATGTAAACCTAACATGTCTGAGCTTTAAGTCCTGTATTTAAGACAAGGACAAATCTCTGCTTACATGGTTGAGATGTGGGAAGATTGATATCTATGAAACTACTCTATATGACATATGTATGTATGTATGTGAGTGTTTGTACACACACATACATATATTTATGTATTTATATATACATAATTTTAATGCATTATATTTTTGACAAAGAAAGCTAGAATAGACACTTTCTATGGTTATGTGGAAGAAATTGTAAAATCCAGATCACTCTAGACTAGCACATGACATTAGACCCAATGAGTCCATTTTCAGCATCATGTCATATTGCAGAGCTCAACATCTCATAGGCATTTGGATTATTTTAATTCTGCAATCCCAGTCACTGCTTTGAAAAATGTCATACAGTGCCCATCACTGAATATAACTTACATCATGCAGATATTTCATGTTGCCATCCTCTGATAGTGATCTATTTTCCTGGAGAGGATGGTGGAGAGGAAAAAGGTGAGGGGAAGAGGAGGGAGGAAAAATGTCCATTGAGCCTTCATTGCATGCTAAGCCTATTATATGCATTGCCATTTTAAAACAGCACTAACTCTGGAAGTAGGTGTTACCATTAACCCCACTTCAAGAACTATAAAAGCTAAATGACTTGCTCAAGGTCCCACAGCTACTGAATATCAGACCCAGTCTTCAAACACAGGCAGCTTGATTGCCAGATCTGAGGTTTTAACCACTTCTCTAAACAGCTTCTCTTTTCTCTATTTCCTGAGCAAAATTCAGTGCAGGGGAGAGTGACTTCTAATCAGGATTTTAAAGCTACGTTTGACATGAGTACCATTAATCCCTTCATTGGACAGCTTCATGCCCACTCCCTCACTCAGTGTTCTTGGCAGCCAGTGAAGTAGGGCTCCAGCTTGGGTACAATACAATGATCCATGGTGGGGCTCCCTTTGAACCATGATGACTGGGGTATTTGATGGGACACTGGCTCAAGCATCAGGCAGCCTGAGATCAAGTGCCAGTGCCACGGTTGTTTTCCACAAGGTTAAGCAAATCATCTCATCTCTCTCAGGTGTAGTCTTCGCACTTACAGGATGGCGATAATACTATCAGTGCTCTTGTTGTTTCTAAATAAGCTACTGCAAAGTGATAACAGAGAATGTGCATAATTGAAGATAGCAATTAGTATTAGTTATGATCCCTATTTTACCAACAGGAGAACACATGGCTAGAGAGATAACTAACATATGTATAAAGTAACAAAGCTAAAGAACTGTGTGATCATAAGGATGAAGAATAGTGAGGCATGAAAAAGAGCAAATCTTTTAGTCCCGTGCTTTGCCACAACATCATAGTATTCTCTGAAGCTTGTTTTATTTCTGTGGGTTTAAATAAGAAAAATCACAAAACCTCTATGTTAATCAACCATTACCAGCCCACTCCTTTCTCCAAATAATTATCACATATTAGGAGATACAATCCTGTATGTCTATCAAAAAAAAAAAGAAAGAAAGAAACATGATTTAAATTCCTCTATGTGTAAGGGCCACATACAGAACTTCTCCTGAACTATTTCTTGCTGTTCATCCTACTTTGTCGAGCATGGACTGCGGTTAGTTTCATTCTGAGATGAAGAAGACATTGCTACTTGCTGTTTTTGAAAGTCCCTTTAAGCGGGATTTTCCCAAGAGCTTTCCCTTCAAGAAGAGCAGAGCAGAGGGCCAGTTTTAGAAGCAACAGCCACCTGGGAGATCAGAGCCTCTGGAGAAAAGTCTCACCACAGGCTATTATTAGCACTGAGCTCTGAGTTTGCAAGTGGAAAGTGAGACTACACTAGCACAGGCCTATGTACTATAGGTGCCCAGGTACCACAGAGGGAAAGGATTCCCAGCCGCCTCCTCAGAAAGCATCTGTCTTCCTCTGTTCCCTAAGAAGGTATGCAGTCACGCTTTTCTCAGTGCCAAGCTTGAGAAGGAAATTGTGTCTGAGCAGGCAGTTGCTGTGATGCCAAAGTCAGATGGGAGCAGTGCCTCTCAGGGTGAATTTCCACTACAGGCAAGCAGAGGAGTGGGGAGCTGGGAAGAATATTGAGTGGGCAGCAGGACAACTGGATTTTTTTCCTGGGGACCATGGCCTCCCAACTCAGGCCCTGGTCTCAAGATTCATCTGGATAATGAAAAAATTGTACTCATAGAACTCTTAAGATCCTTTGTAGGGCTTTAGGCTTTCCTTTTAGCCTTTGTAGGCTTTCCTTTTAGCTTTTGTAAGGCTAAAATGATAAACGCATAGATCCCCTCACTACTTGTCAGATTCTTTATACCCACACCCAGACTGGTACCTACGAGTAGTGCCCTGGAGTATGCCAGTCCCCCAAATTTAAGATTCAAAGACTTTTTATTCCACAATTGATAAACTGTACATATATTGCATTTCACGAGATACTTTTTTTTTTTTTCCTTAATTCATACCATTTACATCCCCTGGGTTTCTTCAACCACAGGCTCAAACCTCTTTCCCCGAGCTTCCAATCTCCCTATAAAGAACCTCGAACATTTTTCCCATTAATGGTCTCTTTTGTATCAATTCAAATTACATCAACAAATTAAAGTGTATAAGTGCTCCCTAAAGGTCTAAAAATGTTAATTACCACAAACCAACAGTAAGAATAATAGACATAGTAATCTACATTTTAAAAATATTTCAAAAACTATTAAACAGTTTTTGGAATACCATCTCTGCCACCTATTATTTATAAGACCTTATAAATAATAAGACCTTAGATAACCTCCCTGGACTTCAGTTTCCTTTTCTGTAAAATGGCAATAATGAAAGTACTGAATTCATAAGGGATTTTGGAGTACAAACATGTATATACACACAGTCACACACACAAACACACACACATACACAATCACCACATCTGTTTGTCTCTCTTTTTTGTTTTTATCATTTCTACACCTGTGAGCACATGCACTGTGGGAGTGAGAACACTTGGGAGATAGAGAACTCTATAATCATAAATTTGAAGCATAAGGTAATACAAGAGCTACATCACCATCACTAATTATGTCTAGCTACTGTCAGTGATGCTAACTCTAAAACAAATACTTGGCCAAAAAAGGGAAAGTCATATATACCAAGTAATGTTAAAGTCAAAAGAAATTAGGAGAAAGTGGAAAAGAAACAAAATACTAATCAAAATTGCCAATGACTGATTAAAAAAAATCAATAACCAGAGAAATATCCATGCAACAAATCCAAGGAAATAAGAAAGGCCAAGGCAAGACAGTCTTCCTGCAGACTAGAAAAGGATCATTCACAGATTCCCAGAGCTAGAAGTGTTCCCAAAAGTCACCTGATTCAGTGTCCAGCCATCACGAGAAAATTTACTGGGAATGACAATAATCCGTGATTATTAATATTAATGGCAAGGTTACTTATTTTACCTTTTTTTAACAAATTTCCTATTGATTGTCAACTTCCTAAAAAATTTGCCTAAAAATCCTATTGATAAAGCAAATGTAAGTTTATTGGACTTACTAAAGGAAAGACAGCATCACCTTGACAGAGTCTTAATGCCAGAACTATACTCTCCAAAACCATCAACTTTTTGATAACTCAAAACCTTTTCTGGAGAAAGGATTTGGATTTCAACCTTTCAAAGAAAGGAAAAATTTGTAACTCTAAAATAAGATCTGCCAGTAAGGGTCCTAAATGTTTAAGTGTTATATGTTCACCAAGTGATGAGGAAGGGCAATATAATCACTTTTGGTTGATTCTTCAAAGGAACACCCCATATCCATATAGTATAAGATAGGTGCTTAATAGTATAAGATAGGTGTATTTCTTTTAAAAAGTATAAGATACTTTCATTTGTCTCAGTTTCTCCTCCATGATGCCCAGGCCAACAAACAGCCTGCCAACCCTGGGAATCCAGGACCCAGAATCCACATTCCCAGCTCAGGAGTGTGAAGTAGGCTCATCATTGTACCTGGGACCCAACTCTCTTCTCAAAATGATGGGGCTGTCTGAGATAACGAATCCATATGTAGATTGTCTGTTGATGGTAGGAATATTGGAAGGAGGAACAATGAGGGGGGCGGTGTCAGAGCCCAGACCACAGAGCCCAGGAAGCCTACAGGGGCCTGTGTCTTCCCATCTGACAATTATGGAAGCACAGAGAGAACAATCCATTCAGCATCACCTTACTTCTCATCTGTTGCTGCACTAAATTTGGAAGTATGTCCTGAACCCATGATGCTATTCAATACTGAACAGTATGACATATACAGAAATACAAAGGATCATGAGAGATTATTACAAGATTATTACATATGAAAATAAAATGGACAACCTGGAAGAAATGGACAAATTCTTAGAAAAGCACAACCTTCTAAGACTGAACCACGAAGAAATAGAAAATATAAACAGACCAGTCACAAGCACTGAAATTGAGACTGTGATTTAAACTCTTCCAAAAAACAAAGCCCAGGACCAGATGGCTTCACAGTCGAATCCTATCCAACATTTAGAGAAGAGCTAACATCCATCCTTCTCAAACTCTTCTAAAATATAGCAGAGGGAGAAACACTCCCAAACTCATTCTACGAGGCCACCATCACCCTGATACCAAAACCAGACAAACATGTAACAAAGAAAGAAAACTACAGGCCAATATGTCTGATGAACATAGATGCAAAAATCCTCAAAAAAATACTAGCAAACAAAATCCATTAGCACATTAAAAGGATCATACACCATGACCAAGTGAGGTTTATCCTAGGAATGCAAGGATTCTTCAATATACACCAATCAATCAATGTGATAACCATATTAACAAATTGAAGGAGGAAAACAATATAATCATCTCAAAAGATGCACAAAAAGCTTTCAACAAAATTCAACACCATTTATGATAAAAAACCCTCCAGAAAGTAGGCATACAGGGAGTTTACCTCAACATAATAAAGACCCTATATGACAACCCCACAGCCAACATTGTTCTCAATGGTGAAAAACTGAAACCATTTCCTTTAGGATCAGGAGCAAGACAAGGTTGCCGACTATCACCACTATTATTCAACATAATTTAAAAAGTTTTAGCCACAGAAATCAGAGAAGAAAAAGAAATAAAAGAATCCAGAGGAGATATTCAAGATGGAGGAAGAGTAACATGTGGAGATCACCTTCCTCCCCACAAATACATCAGAAATACATCTACATGGGTAGCAACTCCTATAGAACACCTACTGAATGCTGGCAGAAGGTGTTCTGTCTTCCCAAAAGGTAAGAAACCCCCTCATACCTGAGTAGGGCAAAGGAAAAAGAAAAAACAGAGACAAAAGAATAGGGAGGGGACCTGCACCACTGTAAGGGAGCAGTGAAGGAGGAAAAGTTTCCACATACTAGAAAGCCCCTTCACTGGTGGAGATAGGGAGTGGTGGGATGGAATCTTTGGAGCCATGGAGGAGAGCGCAGCAACAGTTGTGCAGAGGGCATAGTGGAGAGATTCCCACACAGAAGATAAGTGCTGACAAGCACTCACCAGACCAAGAGGCTTGTCAGCTCACCCACCAGATGCGATGGGTGGGGGCTGGGAGCAGAGGCTCAGGCTTTGGAAGTCAGATCCCAGGTAGAGGACTGGTGTTGCCTCATGAAAACAGCCTGAAGGGAACTAGTGCACCACAGCTAGCTGGGAGGGAGGCTGGGAAAAAGTCTGGAGCTCTTTAAGAGGCAAGAGACCATTGTTTCAGGTTGTGTGAGGAGAGGGCATTCAGAGCACGACCTAAATGAGCTCCAGAAATGGGCGTGAGCCATGACTATCAGCACAGACACCAGAGACAGGCAAGAAATGCTAAGGCTGCTGCTACAAACACCAAGCACTATGTGCAAGCTGCTGCTACAAACACCAAACACTATGTGCAAGCACAGGTCACTATCCACACCTCTCTTCCCAGGAACCTGTGCAGCCCACCACTGCCAGGGTCACATGATCCAGGGACAACTCCCTGGGAAGAACACACAGCACACATCAGGCTGTTGAAATGTCATGTTGGCCTCTGCCACCGCATGCTCACCCCACATTCTGTACCTCTCTCTCCCCTGGCCTGAGTGAGCCAGAGCCACCTAATCAGCTGCTACTTAACTGCATCCTGTCTGAGTGAAGAACAGATGCCAGAGGGCAACCTACTTGCAGATATGGGGCCAAATCCAAAGCTGAAATTCAGGAGCTGTGACAACAAAAAGAGAAGGGGCAATTTCTCCTAGCAGCATCAGGAGCAGCAGATTAAATCTCCACAATCAACTTGATGAACCCTGCATCTGTGGAATACCTGAATAGACAACGAATCATCCCAAAACTGAGGTGGTGGACTTTGGGAGTAATGATATAAATATTATTTTCCTTTTTTGTGAGTGTGTATGTGTAGGCTTCTTTGTGTGATTTTGTTTGTAAAGCTTTGCTTTTACCATTTGTCCTAGGGTTTTCTCTATCCTGTTTTTTTTTTTTTTTTTAAATATAGTTTTTAATGCTGGCTATCATTGGTGGATTTATTTTTTTTGCTTTGGATGCTCTATTTTTTTCTTTTTTTGTTACTTTTTAATTTTTTTATTTTTTAATAATTATTTTTATTTTAATAACTTTATTATATTCTTTCTTTCTTTCTTTCTTTCTTTTTTCTCTCTTTCTTTCTTTCTTTCTTTCTTTTTTCTCACTTTTCTAATTAGCTGTGTGGCTGATAGGGTCTTGGTGCTCCAGCTGGGTGTCAGGCCTCTGCCTCTGAGGTGAGAGAGTTGAGATCAGGATGTGGGTCCACCAGAGATCTCCTGGCTCCACATAATATCAAACAGTGAAAGCTCCCACAGAGATTTCAATCTCAACACTTAGACCCAGATCCACTGAAGGACCAGCAAGCTACAGTACTGGACACCCTATGCCAAACAACTAGCAAGACAGGAACACAACCCCACCTATTAGCAGAGAGGCTGCATAAAATCATAATAAGGTCACAGACACCCCAAAACACACCGCCAGACGTGTTCCTGCCTACCAGAAAGACAAGATCCAGCCTCATCCACAAGAACAAAGGCATGAGTCTCCTCCACCAGGAAGCCTACACAACCCACTGAACCAACCTTAGCCACTGGGGGCAGACACCAAAAACAGCAGGAACTACGAACCTGCAGCCTGCAAAACGGAGAACCCAAACAGTAATTTAAGCAAAATGAGAAGGCAGAGAAACACAGAGCAAATGAAGACTCAAGGTAAAAAGCCATCAGACCAAACAAATGAAGAGGAAATAGGCAGTCTACCTGAAAAAGAATTCAGCATAATTATAGTAAAGGTGATCCAAATTCTTGGAAATAGAACAGAGAAAATACAAGAAATGTTTAGCAAGGACCTAGAAGAATGAAAGAGCATACAAATGATGTACAGCACAATGAATGAAATGAAAAATTCTCTGGAAGGAATCAATAGCAGAATAACTGAGGCAGAAGAATGGATAAGTGACCTGGAAGATAAAATAGTGGAAATAACTGCTGCAGAGCAGAATACGAAAGAAGAATGAAAAGAATTGGGAACAGTATCAGAGACCTCTGAGATAACATTAAACGCACCAACATTAGAATTATAGGGGTCCCAGAAGAAGAGAGAAAGAAAGGGACTGAGAAAATATTTGAAGAGATTATAGTTGAAAACTTCCCTTATGTGGGAAAGGAAATAGTTAATCAAGTCCAGGAAGCACAGAGAGTCAATTACATGATAAATCCAAAGAAAACACGCCAAGACACATATTAATCAAGCTATCAAAAGTTTAATACAAAGAAAAGATATTAAAAGCAGCAAGGGAAAAACAACAAATAACATAAAAGGGAATCCCCATAAGTTTAACAGCTGATCTTTCAGCAGAAACTCTGCAAGCCAGAAGGGAACAGCAGGACATATGTAAAGTGATGAAAGGGAAAAACCTACAACCAAGATTACTGTACCCAGCAAGGATCTCATTCAGATTTGAAGGAGAAATTAAAACCTTTACAGACAAGCAGTATCTAAGTGAATTCAGAACCACCAAAACAACTTTACAAAAAATGCTAAAGGAAGTTCTCTAGGCAGGAACCACTAGAGAAGGAAAAGACCTACAATAACAAATCCAAAACAATTAAGACAATGACAATAGGAACATATATATTGATAATTACCTTAAATGTAAATGAATTAAATGCTCCAAACAAAAGATATAGACTGGCTGAATGGATACAAAAACAAGACCTGTAAATATGCTGTCTACAAGAGATGTACTTCAGACCTAGGGACACATACAGACTAAAAGTGAGGGGATAGAAAAATATATTTCATGCAAATGGAAATTAAAAGAAAGTTGGAGTAGCACATCTCATATCAGAAAAAATAGACTTTAAAACGAAGACTATTACAAGTGACAAAGAAGGACACTACATAATGATCAAAGGATCAATCCAAGAAGAAGATATAACAATTATAAATGTCTATGCAACCAACATAGAGCACCTCAATTACATAAGACAAATGCTAACAGCCATAAAAGGGGAAATTGACAGTAACACAATCATAGTAGGGGACTTTAACACCCCACCCACTTTCACCAATGGACAGATCATCCAAAATGAAAACAAATAAGGACACACAAGCTTTAAATGATACATTAAACAAGATGGAGAGAAAGCCCAGAGATAAACCCACCCACATATTTTCACCTTATCTTTGATAAGAGGCAAGAGTATACATTGGAGAAAAGACAGCCTCTTCAATAAGTGGTGCTGTGAAAACTGGACAGCTACATATAAAAGAATGAAGTTAGAACACTCCCTAACACCATACACAAAAATAAACTCAAAATGCATTAAAGGCCTAAATGTAAAGTCAGACACTATAAAACTCTTAGAGGAAAACATAGGAAGAACACTCTTGGACATAAATCACAGCAAGATCTCTTTGACCTACTCTTAGAGAAATGGAAATAAAAACAAAAATAAACAGATAGGACCTAATGAAAGTTAAAAGCTTTTGCACAGTAAAGGAAACCATAAAGAAGACAAAAGGACAACCCTCAGAATGGGAGAAAATATTTGCCAAACAAGCAACGGGCAAAGGATTAATTTCCAAAATATAGAAGCAGCTAATGCAGCTCAATATCAAAAAAACAAAAAACCTATCCAAAAATGGGCAGAAGACCTAAACAGACATTTCTCAAAAGAAGATATACAGATTGCCAACAGACACATGTAAGGATGCTCAACATCACTAACCATTAGAGAAATGCAAATCAAAAAACAATGAGGTATCACCTCACACAGGTCAGAATGGCCATCAGCAAAAATCTACAAACAATAAATGCTGGGGAAGGTGTGAAGAAAAGGAAACCCTCCTACACTGTTGGTGGGAATGTAAATTGATACAACCACTATGGATAACAGTTTGGAGGTTCATTAAAAAAACTAAAAATAGAACTACTATATGATCCAACAATCCCACTACTGTGTGTGTACCCTGAGAAAACCATAACTCAAATAGAGTCATGTAACCACAATGTTCGTTACAACATTATTCACAATAGCCAGGACATGGAAGCAACCTAAGTGTCTGTCAAGAGATGGATGTATAAAGAAGATGTGGCCCATATATACAATGGAATATTACTCAGCCATAAAAATAAATGAAATTGAGTTATTTGTAGTGAGGTGGATGGACCTAGAATCTGTCACACAGAGTGAAGTAAGTCCGAAAGAGAAAAACAAATACCTTATGCTAACACATATATATGGAATCTCAAAAAAAAAAAAAGTTTCTAAATAACCTAGGGGCAGGACAGGAATAAAGACGTAGACATGGAGAATGGACTTAAGGACACGGGGATGGGGAAGTGTAAGCTGGGACAAAGTGAGAGAGTGGCATGGACATATATACACTCCTATATGTAAAATAGATAGTTAGTGGGAAGCAGCTGCATAGCACAGGGAGATCAGTTCGGTGCTTTGAGTCCACCTAGAGGGGTGGAATGGGGAGTGTGGGAGGGAGACACAAGGAGGCGATTTAGTTATACTATACCTGATTATTTTTGCTATATAGCAGAAACTGACTCTACAATGTAAAGCAATTATACTCCAATAAAGTTGTTACAGAATAAAATAAAATAAAATATATTAATAAAGCCATCCAATTGGAAGAAGCTTTATTAGCATAAATTATTAGCATTATTAGTAGTATTCCAGAGTAAAGTTCTCTAAATGATTTTTGCACATGGACAGCATTTTCAGGAATTGCATATAAGTTTCCCCAACAACTTTTTTCAGATTTCTTTTGGTTTATATATAAGTACTAGTATAATTGTTACATATCAGTCTTACCTTCTACTTCAATAAAATAATTTGGTAATTTCTATTTCAGCAACTAGAATATGAGTTTTTATTATGAGAATGATTGTATATTATATGTCTCTAACAGTATCTATTATAGTATATAGCATGATTAGAAACTTATTAAGTACTTCTCAATTGGGTCGTTTATAACCCAGTTCCTCTAAACGACTGGTTGTTATCATGGGGTTTACACTATTGGAGTCACCCAGGTTCTGATTTAATTGGTCTTGGGTGGAACCCCAGCATCAGTATTTTTAAAGAGCTTCTTAAAGATTTAATATTAAGCCAGTGCTGAAAGATCACTGTTCAGACTTTACATAGTTTAATTTTCAATACCTTTGTCCCCCAAATGATTCCTCCCTAGACCTCTTAAGGATCTCAAGGGCTTTTAAAAACCTAGAGACCAAAATGATAAGAGGCATTCATAATTATTTTAAACCTGAGAATATAGAAAGATAGAGTCTTACTGGACCTCTTAATTATTTTCAAAACAGGTGTTCAATAAATACTTTTAAGGTATTAAATAAACATGCTGTTAAATAAGGGCCAAAGAGGGTAAAGCAATAGAACAAGTTATATTAATTGAGGAGGAAAAAAGACAGTAATAAAAAGCAATGCAAAAGTACAACTTCATATTCTCTAGATAATATACTATAACATACTACTTACATAGATACTTATACCTACTAGTTTAAAAAAAATATATTTATTGCCCTAACCTTTATCCTAAACTCCAGCCTCACACTTCTATCTACTTACTCAACCTTCCTATTTGTGTGTCTAATAGGCATTTCAAACTTAATGTGTCTTTAACCTCACTCTTGATTTCACTCTCTCTTAACTGTGCTCTTCCCAATGTCTTCCTCTCTACTATTCATTCATTTGTTTTGATCATAAAGAAAAATGACAGCCCTCCCCTTCCTTACATCCAGCACATAAGCAAGTACTCTCAACCCTGCCCTTAGAATGTACACTGAATTGGACCACATTTCTGCACACTTCATCCTTACCCCATCTCAATCATCTCTAGCCAGACTACCAAAGTAGTTTTCTAACTTGTCTCTCTACTTCCATTCATGATCATCTCTCTTTCTTCACATAGTGACCAGCTATCATTTTAGGACATACATTGTTTCACCTTCTGCCCTTGCTTCAACATTACTCTGCTTCTTGTTACACTTGGAATGCCCCCTACTCTGTCCCCTGCTTATCTCTGTGACTCATCTTGTACTACGCTCCCCTGAATCACTCTATTGCTCTTGATTTGTTGCTATTCCATTAACAAAACTGCTCACTCCTGGGTGGAAGCTCTTACATTCCTCTTCCTGGTACAACCTCCTCCAGGTGGTTTCATGGCTCCCTTCCCTGTGCTCTAAGTTCACTTCTTTGGATAGCTTTCACTGAAATAGTTCTCTGAGCCCCACCTCTTTCTCTATACCCTTACCCTATTTGTTTTCTTCTTGGCACTCATTATCACCTAAAATTCACCTTCTTAATTCTTTACTTTATGTCCATTTTCCTCACTTTCCCACTTGAGCAAAGTCCTGAGGGCAGAGGTTCTCTAATATGCTCTCACTGAATCCCTACTGCCTAGCACCAGGTCTAGCTCAGTGTAAGAAATGAAGAATGTTTATTAAAGTAAGTTACAAAAGAAGGAATGAATGCATTTTTTGTTTTAGAATTCAAATAACTGGTCTCCTGTCTTCCTTGAATACAGGTTACCCCTAGAAGCTCCATAGATATGGATGTAAAAGATGCTCCAGGGATATAACCTAGGTTTTTGCCTGGTCTTTCTTGCCAGGTTCCTGTCTTGAAACTGTCTCTTTCTTGTTTACACCTCTAAAAAAAAAAAAAAAAATCTGTTTTTACTCTTTGGCATTTGCATTCGTGCTCAGTCTCCCAGCTTTGGTTTTGAGTTTCTCCACATGGATTTAGCTCATCAACAGTGAGCCATATTGATTAGAATACAAATCTCTATTACAGCTTGGAACTAAAATCAACAGGGCCTCCCTGGTTCACCATTATGAGGAGATGCCAACATTCAAATTTTGGAAAATAGTGCATGTTTTCTTAACTGGAATCCTTAATCTTCATAATAATAGCATATTTCTAGTACATTCCAGGATTAGAGGCTTCAGGAAAACTACTTGGATAATTCCAGCAACTCCAGAACTGTCAAATTCTCTCTCTGATATTGCCTTAGATTTAGTCTTTTCTTTCCATGTTCAATTTCTTTAGTTATAAAGAGAACAGAAGGAAAATGCATAGCAAGTAAACAGAAAGAATTTATTCTATTCCTAGACCAACAAGATACAATTATTTTTAATAAAACTTGTGAAATTAATCTCATTTCCCATCATATTAGAAGTGTTCTCTTATGTAAATTTATTTTGACAGTCTGGATATTTTGGGATCCTAATTAATGTACATATAGGTTTTATTTTTCTTTACAGGATACATCCAGGGCTGATATTGAGGCAGTATGCACAGTTATAACTGTATTGAATGTTTATGACCAACATCTATTTTGACTGGTTGAAAATCCCTTATGATTATTAAGAATTTTGAATATTATCCCAAGTAATACCAATCAATAAGTACCTATTAAACATCATCATGTGTAGAATACTGGGATAGTGTCAGAGTGAATATAAAATAGTTTAAAATGGATATAAATACTTGTGCATATATCACATGTGTGTGAGTGTACAGAAAAACAAACACATTACACAATGCAGTGAAACACATGAAGTAAGAGATGTGTTATTTAAATCAATGTGAAGACAAGGTCAACTTAACACTATTCCAATCTAAAAATACTTTATGAACACCTGCTAAGTGCAAGGCACTCAGGATAGCATTCTGGGGCCCTCTGGATGGTGAGACCCAGTCCCTCTTATCACGGAGCTCAGGTTTTGATAGGGCAATAAGAGGGCAGGTATTGCAGAATGATCACGGGCTGGAATGTCAAGGGCGGCTGAATGAATGATGAGAAACTTTTACATGAAAAGACAGTTATGCCAGAAGACTTTCAGGCAAAGAACAGATTAATCAAAGGAGTTAAAATTAAAAAGTAAGACTTGTTTGGATAAAGTGGGTATTATTAGAGTACAGCAGGGTATAATATTTGGTATCAGGTTTGAGATGATATACAAAGGGAGGGAGTTGTAGAGCATCCTATAAATTAGGCTGAGTGTGTACCTGTAAAGGGAAACCTCCAGAAGATAGAGAAGTGAGAAACAGGGTCAGACTTGAGATCAAAAACAAAAACATAAACATTCCCAGTTGGAAACAACTTCAATGTCCATTAGTGGCAGACTGGTTTAACAACTGATGGTGCAGCCATAAAATGGAATACTATGAAGTTGTAGAAAAGCTATAAAAAGAATGAAAAAAACTGGGATATTAAATGATGAAATATGATGATTAAAAATCTCTTACAATAAATTTTAAGTGGACAAAAGCAAACTGCAGAAATTGGAGTTTATATTAAAAATAGACCATTTTGAAAAGGTTGTACAAAAGTTAGTTTTAACATCTTCTTATACTAGAAGAGAGTCCTAGAACTCTTCACAGAATGATCACTGAAGTCAGCATGATGAGCTCCAGATGGCAAAAGTAGAGAGATAGCAATAAATGCTGTGAGACTTTCAAGTCTGGTTTTAGGATATTTGGCACATCACTGAATGTGCTAATGTATAACTCAATGTTTAAATTGTCATTTGCTATCCTTAATTTTTAAGGAGAAAATGGGGCTCTGAAGCAGGAGATTTTAGAAGTAATATGTGGAGCTGACAGACAAAGAAAGAGAACATTAGCC
Organism: Lipotes vexillifer; assembly: GCF_000442215.2. Classification (NCBI taxonomy): domain Eukaryota; kingdom Metazoa; phylum Chordata; class Mammalia; order Artiodactyla; family Lipotidae; genus Lipotes; species Lipotes vexillifer. The sequence continues at coordinate 7,546,682 of NW_006782310.1, forward strand.
TGGCATGGATAACTTATGTATTGCAAGTTACACATTTTAAGTAAATGTTCACTGGATCATTTAACTTGGCACTTATAACTTGTGTCAAAAATAGAAACTTTGTTCAGTGTGCAAGGTACAAGACTTATCATCTTCTACAGAGAGATAGAGAAAAACCTCATCTAGGCAAGAGCAGAAATCTGCCAAACTTCTTTGACTTTGAGAAGGTTATAGACAAGGTTGACAGTGTCAATGCATGCAGTATGATTTATCATGAGCTTCAGAAAGCTCTCAATAAAGTTCCACATGACAGCCATCCACTGAAGGCAAGAGCTAAGGAGATACAAGGTAGAACATGGAGTGAATAAAGAACTAGGAAAGAAAAAAAAAAAAGGCTGAGGACAGAGATACTGCCGACATGATGAGCTACATTGCCTTCCAGATAAGTTTGATAATGGCTAAGCTTTTTATATAATTATGTTAGTTTTGGGGGTTGATAGCAACATCTCAAAATGTTTATTGTGATAGAATTGCAGAAACCAGAGAAACTAGGTGCTTAATAGCCTAGATAAGATTAATTTCAAGTTAAACTGCCCCTAGCCTGGTTATGTTTTTACAGATTGCTGCAGTATTTGATCAGGAAGGAGAAGAAAATAAACATTTTCAGTGAACCAGCAAGTTGGCTTTTTAAACAGTAGAAATAACTTCAACAGCTTAGATGGAGTTAACGAACCTCAAGATATGGTAAGATATATACTCAGCTAAGAAGCAGGATACCTGAGTTCAATCTACCTGTGAACATTTAAACAAGCTGCTTCACCTTTTGAGGCCAACATATAATCTATAATTGATCAACGTGGAGCAAAAATTTTCTAAGATTTCTTTTAAGAATAACCTTATATGATACTGTGATGATACTTGTGACATAAAAGGTTGAGTATTTACCTAGAGTGACCAGGAGATGTAGAAATATCTAGATAATTTAATTTCACAATTGGAACAGAAAAAGACCCCTTCTGGTCCCAAACCCATATGAACTGCACATAATAGAAATAATGATGAAAGAAATGCCAAGAATTTTCTGTAAATTAAAGTTGTTTTTACTAAATTATTGAGCCATATTTTTGGATGTGTGCTCTCAAACAAATTAATACTGCTTGCGAGGAGAAAAAAAGGAGATGCAAGTGTCTCAAATACATTGGTTACATAAAAGCTGGAGTATGAATAATAGTCTTGCAAGAGTTCTTAAATCTCTGTATATAAACTGTTTAAAAGTAAATTAAAATTATTCCTTAATGAAATACAAATCTGAAGTCACTTGAATAACTAATCATTTTATGACCCATGCAGTGAATTTTTAATGCCTACTTCTATACAATTATTTTAGATATGTCTATGTTGTAAATTAAAAGCTACATAAATCATTAATGTGTTGATACAGATCAGTGAACTGCTTACACTATATGTGATTACTTAAGACATACAATGTCTGATTCACCTCCCTCCCTTTCAATTACATAACTACCAGGCTCTTCTCCTCTGTTCATCTTCTGCAAGGTCTCATATGGTAGAACTGCATACCAAAGCTTTTACCACCTTTCCAATATAGTCTGATGCTTCCAGTCAAAGGGGTTTCACAGTACAAAAATGAATAGGTCCAAAAGCCAAGAGCATGGAGACAGAATCTACGAGAGTTAAACTTTTTTATTTTAGTCTGTATTTCCAGGAAACTGTAGCAACAAGACATAACATCTGACACTTTTCTTAGGCCAGTGAACTGTCTTCACCTTCCTTAAAAATGCCATGTTCTTTCTGTATCTTGAGTTACAAGGTTCCTGTTGCCTAGTAGGAAGACACTCATTCTCTGCCTCCATCAGTCCAATATTTATACTTCCTTAAGAGGCCAGCTCAAGATCTACATTGCCTATGATACTGATTAAGCCTGCTCATAATTAAAAGAATTGCAATCTACTTTGGAATAACTCTACTGTATTAAGTTTATGAAGTCTCTGCTATGAGATATGCTTTCTATGAGATGCTATGGACATGTAAAGATGAGCAAGACATGGTTACTGGAGTATAATGGTGAACAGAAAAATGCACAAAAAGTAGTAAAAACGTGGTCTATGCCATGAGAGAACATCAAAGAGATAGAGGTATTTTAAAAAGCAATAATTAATACAGAATTCAAAAGACGAGTAAGAAATTGCCACAGATATAAGGGGGAGTAAAAAACAAACAAGAAACACATTCAAGGCAGGTAGCCAAAAGGTCAGATATAACTCTAGTACAGGGTATAAATCAGATAACAGAGGGAGTTTACATTTTTAAAAGTTGGGCAGAAATATGCTGAAATATTTTAGATATTGGATTTATAATTTTTCCTAATCTGAAATGTAAAATGCTCATTAAATTTTTTTGAACAGAGGAGGAATTTGATTAACCATGGATCATAGGTGAAATGGATTAGAGTATAGACTTGAAGTGATGAGACCACTTAGGCTTAGATGCATATCATCCATTCCATTTCTATTCAACAGTTTTCTATTAGGTACCAGATTCTAGACTAAGTGCTGAATAGTTTAAAAATGCCCTTACATTCAGTGGAGGTTCTACCAAATAAGACCTTGCAGAAGATGAGCAAGTTGATGGAAACAAACATTATAAACAAGTAATAAACAGAGAATTTATCTAGTGATAGCAAGAAGAAAAATAAGGAGTGAAGGGAACATAGTACCTGGGTTTTCTATTTTAGATAAGATGGTCAAGGAAGGTATCCCTGAAATAATTTCATCTGAGCAGAGGCATAGTTAAAGTATGGAACTAAGTCACACAGATACATAAACATTTGTGGTGCTTGTTTAAGGGATGTCTGGTGTTACTTTCCAATACACATCTAAATTTCTGAGACAGCATCCTATGTTCCTTTGCCTCTATGTGTGTGTGTGTGTGTGTGTGTGTGTGTGTGTGTGTGGGGGGGGGAGGGTACAGTGAATGTTAAACAGAATGAGTAGCTCCTTATTGGTCATGTATCAGGAAACATATATTATGGTAGATAGAAAAGTATTCCACCACAAATTCAGAAGTTCCTCAGAACACCCTAAAGCCCTTTTTTGCTCAGAATTGTAGAACTTTAGCTGTTGTGGGAAGCTGCCTGATATCTTGAATAAAGGAAGCCAGTGACAAATTTCTTTTCAATAAAGTGAGGGAAGGTATAGCCTCATTAATGAACACAAAACATAAGAAATATATTTTTAATTTTTTTTTTTGTTTGTTTTGTTTTTTGTGGTATGTGGGCCTCTCGCTGTTGTGGCCTCTCCCATTGTGGAGCACAGGCTCTGGACACGCAGGCTCAGCAGCCATGGCTCACGGGCCCAGCCACTCCACGGCATGTGGGATCTTCCCGGACTGGGGCACGAACCCATGTTCCCTGCATCAGCAGGCGGACTCTCAACCACTGTGCCACCAGGGAAGCCCCTAGAAATATATTTTTAAATGAAGAAACAAGAAAGAAAGAAAAGTAAATTAGAAAAAACAGAGTCAGGAAAGAAAAGGTAGTACAACAAGGAATGAGGCTGGGAAAGAGAAAATTATTAGAGAAATAATGACAGTGTGAAGGATGAGAAGATGGAAGGAAAGCCATAGGAAAGTAGGGATAGATTACTGTTTTTAGATACTGAAAATAGCTGGTTTAAATAATCTGTCTTGTTCATTTGAATACTGATGTGCAAGGAATACTGATGTGAAAATGTGAAAGCTGCAAGAATTTTAGTTTGATATTACTGGAATTTTTACAGTAAATAGGTACTTTTACTAGGAATACTGTTTCTCAAAACCAAACATTAGAGCTATTTGGTTCAGTGGGAAAAGACAAAAGAAGTCAGCAACAAATTGCTGCCACAGAACAGAGTTCTGAATTTCCAGAGTAGCTACAGAGTAAAGAAGAAATTCCAGAAAGGAGGAAGCTTCAGAGAGGACAACCAAAAAGTTGTATATGAACTTTACCCAATAACTCATCTGATTCTTATACTATGTATGGACAGAGTATATTTCAGGTGGCCTGGCAGAAAGTAACACCTGGAAGTCCGAAAGAAAAAACAACAGCACAAAATGCATCTGACATGCACTACTAAGAGACAGACTTTGGAGTTTTAGTCAAAAAAAATTTACTGTTATGAGAGCAAAAATAACTTCCCTTCAGAAAAGATAATAGAAAATTAAAAAAAAAAACCTCCCCAATTTATCAACCATAATGTCTACTATAAAACAAACAAAATTACTAGATATAGTAAAGAGAAAAAATCAATAGAAGCCAACTACAAGATGACTCAGATGTTATTGCTAAGAGAAAAAATTTTAAAGCAGTTATTACAAATATGTTAAAATCTTTAAAGGAAAGGAAAACAATGAATAAAGAGATGGGAAAATATCAGCAGAGAAATAAAAAATGGTAAAAGCAAACCATATTAAAATTCTAGAAAGGAAAAGCATAATATGTGAAATAAAAATTTCATTCATGGACTTGACAGAATATTTAATATAAGAATAGAGAAAAACAAAATTAAAAAAAATAATAAAGTTAGCACCCTCTCAGTGACCCATGGGAAAATATCACCCAGTTTAATACAGAGGAGAGAGGTTACACCAGGAAGTTCTAGGCAGACAAGAAGGACAGCCAAGTTGCATCCTTTTGAAATGCCTGACTTTGAGGACAAATATAATTAAAATAAGAAGTAGTACATGATTTGAAGGTAGGATCAAAGACCACTGCACAGAACAGAAAAGGGAAACAAGAGTGCAAGTAAAATTTTCTTTTGAGCCACACAGGCTGATAGATGTTTCAAGAGACTGGACAAGATCTACTGCTCTTAAAGATTTTCAATGTTTTCCCTTGTGGTTTCCTTCCCAGAGAGGAGTTTATCCTGACAACTACACTGCTGTCTTATTCCTCTTCATTCTGCCATTTACCATGGAGCACCTGCCCTCCAATTCTACCTTGTATGGAGAGGAAAGTAGACAGTATTTTTTGGAAGTATGGTTTTCACAGTTCCACCTTGAATCATGGTATTTCTATTCTATTCTATTCTATTCTATTCTATTCTATATTATTTCATACTAAATTATTTAATACTACATTATTTCATATTATACTAAGCTAGCGTTTGCTTTTGAATGAAGAAGTCGTGGATCCTTAATCAGAATGTTGCCAGCTCCAATGTCATAAAAATTATAATATGTACTAAGTTTGGCCTAGAAGGGCTTCCACCTCTGTTTTGTTTTTTTATATTTTTCTTTCCCATCTGTCTAGAACTTGAAAACACATGACTGCTACATTTTCTGTTGTCACCATGTAAGCAAACTCACTTAGGCGTTGCTCAGAAACAGTCCAATCTAAACATGAATTATTAAAGTAAGATCCACTGTTGGGTTTCAAGAATTCTGGGAATACCCTAAAATTGGGTCAACATATTTGCTAATTTTTCTGGTAGTGAAGCTAGTAGCTTATATCTGTGGTAGAAATAGAGCTTGGTGGTTGAGAAATGCATTGTGCGGGTGACTGCATGGTTCAAATCACAGCTTCATCCCTCACCAGCTAGGTGATCTCAGAATAATGATTTAACAGGCACCTCATTCAGTTTTCTCCACTTTAAAATGGTAATAATAATAAGAAATACCTCATAGATTTGTCATGAAGATTACAAGAAGATATGCAAAGAAATTAGAACTAGCAAATATTAATCTTTAAGTTATTTTTTATTATAGTTTCATTTTATTAATGTTTCATAGGGCTCTAAGACTAGTAAATAGAGTCACTGATGTGCATGGAAAAATAATTCATTCATTCCCCAAATGTACCTGAAGTCCCTAATAGAAGTAAGGGGTTGAGATTGAGAAAAGAACTTGGACATTTTTTTTAAAGCAAGTTTCTATATATTATCTCATTTTATTCTCAAAACATCTGGAAAGCTGGTAGCATTTAAACCATTAAGGGAGAGAAATGTAAGGAAAATATATTGCTTTTCCTCCCTCCTCATAGCCAGTTAGTGATGACAAAGTATTTGGATAGTACTGTTTGGCTCCAAAGACAACAAAAGGAAACTCTTCTAAAGTAGTAATTTCAAAAGAGAATGGAAAAGTATTAATAAGAAAAATGAATCAGTTATCAAGAACATTTTGTGTATCTATTTTACATCAACCACTCTCAGAGGCAGAGTGAGGGACGACCTCAAGCAAGATCATGCTAGTTTGTCAGAACAGTGATGTCACACGTGTACGCACACATACAACTGACAAAAAGAATAAAAAAGTTAAATCATAATAAAGTCACAATTAGTCAGTTTGCTGAAGACATTTTTTACAGAAAAAACATTTTTATCTGTATTGTCTAGCCTGGTGAAAGCCTCTTTAGATGTGCTCCTAGGTGTAGAATTGGTAAGATAGAGAGGACAAATAAAATAAGCCCTGAGAGTCTCTTCTTTATGGGATTAATTCACCTATTGCCCAGTCTTGGTTACATAGCCATAGTCAAAATGTGAAATATGAAGCTCACATTGCCCACTATCCAATAAACAAGAGAAAGAAGGAGATGGAGAAAGAAAGGAGAGAAGGAGCAGGGAGAAATTGAAAGGAAATAAAGGAAAGAAAAAGGAAAATAAGGAAATGAGGGAAGATAGAAGAGAAGAACAGAAAGGAAGACAGGCAGAACAAAGTTCCAAAGAAGCAAGAAATCAACAGGAAAAGAACACAGAGAAAAAATATATAAATCCAAGTGTATTCAAACAAACATCTTTGGATTATTTTGTTTTGTCTGTTTTGTAAAATAAACAAGTTATGAAGCACATTGTTTGCCCAGGTTTCACTGTAAGAAGAACTACTAAGCAGGCAACAGATGCGAGAGATCTAAGTCTAAGCAAAGCTGGGAAGCACTAGAAAGTGAGTAAGAGGGTTCAGGGTTTTTGTTTGATGTCACAGTTGGTCTTTTGGTTTGTTTCAGAACCACCTTGGGTTCTAATTCTATTGCCCTGGGCAGGTCTGTAATAAATATTTCTAAAAGGCCTGGCTCACTCCAGTTGAGGGAGAGTTGAGTGTGGTTGATGGTGGCCAATTATGGTCCTCCCTTACCATTCACCTGGGGTTCCCTGGGAACCCCTCCCTCCCCTCCCCCTCCTCTTTCC
>NW_006782310.1:7553845-7571367 GCF_000442215.2 Lipotes vexillifer
TTCCCCTCCCATACCATATCTCTGTTCCCCCACCACAGCCATCCATAACCCCTGAGCCCTATTTTCATTAGCACCCCAGTGGGCACTTGTCTTCAAGGCCAGATGGGTGAGGCCTAGGATGAGCTGGACTCCTGGTTGTGCTTCTCCAGGAGAAAGGGACACAGAAACAACTGCCAGCACTGGAGGGAATCTGTTCTCCCCAGGCTGTGACCCTGCTACCTGATCAGGGATGCATTTCTTCCACTAACAGGTAATGCTTGCATTTTCCAAGGGAATGGAAGCATTTCTCCCTCTTGAGTATGTGGATGGTGAATAGTGGAAGGCAGTGGGGTATAAGAGCATCTCTTTTGTGGAGGAATGCTGGGAAATATTGGCTTGCTGGCCTAGCTTTTGGGGTACTAGATCCTAGAACAGGTGCAAGGGCTTCACATGGAGAGGAATAAAGAAGGCTTGGGTAGAAGGAAGAGCCGTTGCCCTGATGTGGCTACTAATCTGAGGTGTGGACCTTAGCAGTGGCCAGTCTTACCTTCCTCTATGTCTTACTTTCATTTATGCTAAAAATGGAGCCCCTGGAACCTTTTCCTGAACATGTTCTGTAGCTAGTATACACCTGTGTGATTTGTTTCCTAAAAGACTCAATGGGAAATGGGAAAAATGAGTTCAAACTCTCATAGAGATAAACCAAGCACTGCCATTTTCCTTCTTTTTGGTTTTCCATTCTCTCCATTATTTACTATTGTTGAATCAATCAGTCTTATTTCTGTGGTTGTCTTTACAAAGTGAAGACTGGGCCAGACAATGTACTGAAACTGTACATTGAAATTTGAAAGATACATGAGTTTCTCTGAGTCTAAAACCAAGGGGTGACATCAAACAACAACAACAAAAATGTCCATTAAGGAAGATTTGAGGGCAAGCCTAGGAGGTCTCAGCAGCCTGGGACAACTAGGGTATAAGTAACCATAAAATATAGTGTTATTCTCTTTCTCTTTTATCTCTGCCTCAGTCTTCTGAGATATCACTCTACAAAATAAATTGTGTTTATGTTACATAATGCCCCATGATAGGTGTTGACCTCTTTCTATTTCTTTGAGTTCAAAAACATGTATAAATCTGTAGAAACACACCAAGCACAATGGAATTTCAGCTATGATAAGAAGGCATTCCTGGTTCTTCTAAGAAGGTAGGTCTAATAGGTTAGTCCCTGATGCATTTTTTTTTTTCCTTACAAAGAAAAGCAATTCCCAAGTCTTTACAAACTATAATGACATACTGATGTTTGCTTTCACAGTGGATCCTAACACTAATCTTTATAAAATATTCTCTTAAATATGTATGTTCAATGCCATGGAAGATAGAGCACGGTAGCCTTCAAACTGATGAGTTCATTCTAGACATATCAAACTGGGTGTGATGATTGTGTAGGAGTTGGAGGTATGTTAGTCTCAGGCATCCTAAGTAAGGGAGTAGACTGTTTAATAGTTTGAATGAGATAGAAGTTTTATGAGATGAAGGAAAACAAAACAATTTATTTTAAAAGGGTAGAGTTGGGAATTAGAATATGTAATAAAAGGGCATGTTGCTTTGTTATGTTTGCATCTCTTTGTCCACTGTGGGGGGTTGACAAGCAGACTAACCTCATCTTCAAACATCCTATCTTGTTTTGAGGACCAATGATAGAGATACAGGGGCTTCATGTTGCCTGACACCTAGCCCACACCCTCACTGGGGAAGTGGCAAAGCCATATTTGGAAATTACTGGAAAGCTCAAATTTCATCTTGATATCAGTCTAATAATCCAAAATCATGGAAATAGGACTTCTATTTAATAAAATAGTCTGGAAAATATATATTATTTAAATATAAATGAACACACTAATTCTCAAAATCAACAGTGTAAGAAGATGGGTTAGAATACTGTTTCCATTCCTCCACTGATGAAAATAACTCCAGAGAACAAGAGCTCCATGAAGTCAAAGGGACCTGGGTTAAAAGTTGAATATTCCACTAAAGAGCTGTGTGAGTTAAGCCATTGCATAATTTCTAAGTTTTAGTTTCCTGAGCTGCAAAATGAGGATATTGTCTGTGTCAGGGAGGAAGAAATTTTCCTCTACTCTTCTAGGTTCTTCTGGCTGGTCTAAGAATTAAATTCACATGAGACAGATTAACAGGAGAAAAGCAAAGTTTACTAACCTATATATACATGGGAGAGACCCAGGACAACTGAGTAACTCACCTAAATGGCTGAAACTCTCACCTTAATACCATTTTCAGCTAAAGACAAAAGAGAATGTTGGGGGTAGGTAGGGGTTTGTGACATCAAGGGAGAGCAAGGCAAATCATATGGAGATGCAAAAGCAAATGTTTGGTAAATAAATGTTTGCTGGGACAGGAAGAGACAATGGGATAAAGAGAGGACTTTGCTAGATTCCTCCCTGTCTACACACCTAGTTTGTAATATAATTATCTGTGGTTATAGCTCCCTTCCTGGAAAAGGTCCTCTGTCTACAAACTTTAGGCTGTTCGGGGGAAGGTCAAAGGTTCTTCCTGGGTCTTTTGTGTCTTGATTATTTTCAGCTCGAAATAATCCACATTCCAAAGAGATATTTGGGGGTTGCACATTTTGCTCCCCTAAATCTGAGTGCCTTTCAGTGTGTTTCTTAGTTTTCAATAAGGTGGTTGGTGTAGAAGTGCCTTGCATTCTGTCCAGCAAATATGTGTCAATGAATGCTGTTGTGTTAATGAATATTGTGTCAATGAACACCTTTACCTTGAGTTGACCATTCAAAGAATCTAGATAGAGGACCTATTCCAGGAAGGGAGTGGTCATTGTAGATTAACTATAACATGAACTAGGTGTGGAAAGAGGGAGGAACATGGCAGAATTTGTTTGCTAGAATTCCTCTCTTTGTCCCATTGTCTCTGCCTGGCCCAGCAAATATTTATTTACCAAACATTAAGCCAAGGTAAAAGGAAAGAGAGGTCACAGTGTGGGCTCCTCTCTATACCCTGCACTTGATCTTCTCACGCTAGGCTCTCTTAAAGGATATCTGCACAACTAGCAAGAGGAATCAAATAGTTCTGTCTTTGCAGAGTAAACCCCACTTCCTTTTGTACAGAAAATGAAGCAGAAAGCAAAGGTAACTTTCTGATATTGAAGGTCAAATTTCTTATATTTGAAGGACAGTAGGATTTTGCTTTACTTTGATTCATGTACATAATTATGCATCTTGAAATAACTGGTTGATAGCTTATATGTACACCTGTGTATACAGATCTTACACAAAATACTGAAAGCAAATTAGTTGACAGTAGATCAAAATTAGAAAAGTGTTCTAAGTTATTGGTAGTACTGACAGAATATTATACACTCTTCATTATAGAGTTAAAATCTTCTTTGATTTTTTCATTTCCATTCTTGTAAAATTCAAAGTTGGATCATATTTTATGTTTACAGAGTGTTTTCTCAATAAATCCAGCCTTTCACATTGGCTTCTTATTCTGTTACTCCACATATGTTTGGTTATGTCCCCAATTAAATCGTATTCCAACTTTTCTTATAATTGTAATAATAATACAACTTTTTCAGATCAAATAAAGCCTCCCCAAGGAGTTGTTTCTCTTACATCCTAGCTAAAGCACAGCTCTTTCTGAACAGTCAATATGATTTGGATCTACTATATTGTACTCACAAGCCCTAATGCTCATTTTTAAAAATAGAAAAAAAAAAAAAAAACAACTCTGACATTAAAATAATGCTCTCTATTAAGATATTGACAAAAAATATCATTTCCAAGTAGCATTTCTGTTTTTTTTACTCATTCGTTGAACAAGCACTAAAACACCTTCTGTGCATGAAGACCTTTTTGTTACAGTATACGAAATAGTAGTTTGGACCATATGATAATAGGATTTTTTTTTGGTATAGTTGATTTTGTTGTTTGTTTTTAATGAACACAAGAGAACTTCTATATTCATGTGAATATTTTCCCTTTTAATCAGTCTTTACTTCAGTAGGCTCATATTTTCCAAACCTCACCCCCTTTTTCATTCTGGAAGCAGTAAACTCACAATAATTACTTGACACCTAGCAGAGAAATAGTGAATTTTATATCTGTAAGGGACCATAGAAATGGTGTTGGTGAAATACTTGATCATATTGTGGATAAATCCAGCATTTGGGCAGAAATCTAAATGAATATGAGCTGTATGAATGAAGGAAGAGATAAGATCAGGAGGGCAATTTAAAAAGAGAGGACTTGAGTTGCACTTTGAAATTTGCCTATCACTAAGCAGTAGACAGAGACTAAGTGAGCAGGACTTTGTAAGGGGGGGAGGAGCAAAGGTAAGAGGAAATAAAATTGAAGAATGAGAAGACTTGGAGACCCTTCCTGATGAATACTTTTTTTGTTTTTGGTACATTTTAAACGTTCTGCGTAGCACCTCAATTGCACACAATGACTAAAACCAAATCTAGCAAGTGTCAGTATTAGAAGCCAACTGGAAATGGACAGAAGGAACAGGCACATGAATATACACTTGTCTCAGGAGGTGGGTTGAGAAAACAGGATTGGCCTGTGCATGTCATGTTTCACTTATTAAACATAGTCCCTTACCTTTCCCTTAGTCTTTACCACGTCTGTGATGGTTAATTTTATGTGTCAACTTGGCAAGGCTAGGGTGCCCAATTGTTTGGTCAAAAACCATTTTAGATGTTGCTGTGAGATATATATTTTTTAATGTGGTTAACATTTAAATCAGTAGAATTTTAATAAAACAGAGTATCCTCCATAATATGTGTGGACCTCATTCAAAGTGTTGAAGGCCTTGAAGCAAAGACTGAGATTCTCCAGGAGGAAACAATTCTGTCTCCAGGTCATTCTCTTTCTCTATTTCCATACACACACACACACACACACACACACACATATATACAACACATACATACATACATACATACATACATACATACATACATACTTTGGCTGATACACTAACCTAACTGTGACATTTACTAACAGGTAAAGATGCAGAGGGGGAATATGGGGGATGACTGCTAATTAAGTAAAAGGTTTCTTTTTTGTTTTTGCGGTACGCGGGGCTCTCACTGTTGTGGCCTCTTCTGTTGCGGAGCACAGGTTCCGGATGTGCAGGCTCAGCGGCCATGGCTCACGGGCCTAGCCGCTCCGTGGCATGTGGGATCTTCCCGGACCGGTGCACGAACCCGTGTCCCCTGCATTGGCAGGCGGACTCTCAATCACTGCACCACCAGGGAAGCCCAAGTATGAGGTTTCTTAATGGAATGATTAAACTTTTCTGAAATTGAAACCAAGCAGGATCTTGTGGGGTCCTCCTGGGTACAAAAGCCTTTTTGTGTCCTCTGTTTCTTGTTTGCAGGAAAAAGGCTTTCAGCCTCCTAGACCTTCCTTGAGTCCCAAAGGGTAGATTCAAACACTTACTAATTAGGGGAGCGAGGGAATGAAGAAACAAAGGAATAGCATAAAGAAACAATAGTGCAGGATAGGGTAGGATCCTGATTCCTCCTCAAGGGATATACATAAACATCTGATACATATTTCTGAGATCTTCTACAGGAACTAAGTCCCCCACCCAGGTGGAGAATAATAACTTCAGGCTGAGCACTAGCACGTGGACCCCAGATGGATTGGAACCAGAGGTTGATTATTGAGATTCCTGGAACACCACCCTATTACTTCACCACCAATCAATCAAAAGAAAGTCATACACACTGCAGGCCTCCCCCCAAATTTGCCTTTAAAAACCTCTTGCCTAAGCCCGATTGAAGAGTTCGGGTATTTTGAGCATGAGACACCCATTCTCCTTGCTTGACACTTGCAATAAACTTTTCTCTGCTCCTAGTGCCAACATTTCAATTTGTTTGGTGTCACCGTGAGCCAAGCACATAAAATTGGGTTTGGCAACACAATTCTATCCTTTATGGGAAACTACCTTCTGAGGAGAATGTGAAGCCTAGGCTCCCGTCCCACCTACCTCTCCTATTGGCACACAAGGCTTGCCTTCTGGAGCCAGCTTCTTCAGCGAGGAGCATCCCAGGCCTGAAGAGACAGTAGCCTGTGTCTCTGCAACCCTCCCCAACCCAGGTTTCCCTGAGCAGGGTCTCAGCTGATTAACTCCCTTGTATAAACCATTTTCTCCTCAGTTATTATCACTTTTCTTACCTCCCCCTCATTGAATTAAAAACCCATTTTTAAGTAAGCTCTTAACTGGGATTTTGGCTCTTAGAGAGGGTAGTGCTGACTGAAACCAGAAGTATTTCATGTGAGGGAGCCAGGGTAGAGGGAGAGAAGGAACATGCAAAGGAATAGGAAATCTGGGACAATATGAGGTGTTTAAGCAGAAACTTCTCAGCAGGAGGAATTAGTTCAGTTAATGTGGAGGCAGAAGCCACCCCTTGAAGAACCTTCTGCATGTGGTAAGCTGATCCACTTCTGTGTGAGTCATCAGCAGGTTTCCTCACCCAGGATTTAGACATCTGTGGCTTCAGGTCAGTGGGCTGGAGAATTGAGTTGAATATTGTGGAGGAAAAGGGGAAGTTTGGGATGTTTTGTTTGATTATGTCTGAGGAGTGGTAAAGGAAAAGAAAGGGCTATAATGCTAGCTTATGTTACAGTGGTAGTAATAGCCAGTGTAAAGCTTAGGATAAGAAAATGAACAAAGATGCCCCAGGTAATGGACTGAATACTTTAGGTTCAGCATCAAACAAAGCAGCTGGGAGAGCCTCAGAATTGTTTTGCTGATTGTAGAAAGACAGCCTTTATTGATAGTTTCTTTTTTTTTTTTTTTCTTCACATGTTGTATCCTGATTTGTTCTCAATTGAGAATTGGTAATGGGGTATAATCAAGATGTACAACATGGTGACTATAGTTAATAATACAGTGTTGCATACTTGAATGTCACTAAGAAAGTAGATCTTAAAAGTTCTCATCACAAGAAAAACAATTTTGTAACTATGTATGGTTATGGATATATTGTGGTGACCATTTTGCAATATACACAACTATTGAATCATTATGTTGTACACCTGAAACTAATATAATGTTATATGTCAATTATACCTCAATTTTAAAAAAAGAGAGATAACAAACAAACAAAAAATGATAATGGAAATGTGGTTGTTAACTGAGTTCACTAGGTTGTTCACTCAATTATTTGCTCAATAATGAGTACCGAGTATAAGATATGATTTATTTGAAAATTCTAAAAGAAAGTTACTTCCTAGTCCACCCCACACACATTGTTATTTGGTTTGAATACTTTATCAAGCACTCAATAGACTTTTAATGGATACTTTTTGACTTGAGATCTCTGGTTATATAATATTCATTCATTTATTCATTCATTCATCTAAAACATTTACATATTGATTGCTCTATGCTCCAAGCACTGTCCTAGGTGCTGAGAATTAACATCTGGCTAGGTACATGCTGCTATGTGGTTATACCTACCTTTCCATAAAGGATATGCTTCTGAAAATTGGTGTGCAAATTGAGTTATATTTAAATGAACTAAAGGAGCCTGATGTTTAGGAGGAACCCTGAGGAAAATCCTTTTGTTAGTGGAAAACTGTTTTATAATGAAAATTATCATATTCTAGTGTATCTGCTCTGTAAACCTGTATTTCCATATATTAGCTTTTCCTAAATAGGAGTAGCACCTGTATTTTACTCCCTGTTTGTTGGGGTAGTAACATTTCAATTGGTTGCAGAGTCTTAAAGTAATCATTTTCTTTCTCAACATTAAGATATATTGAATGGCCAAACACTCATCAAAAATGTCAAGAATGTTTTCATTTTTGAAAAACTACTCTAAATGTTGAAGTGGCTTGATTAGGTTAGAGTGGTTTTTATATCATTTTCTATAACCACTTAACTTAAGGGTAAATTTTAATGACATCCTACCAAGAGCTTATAGAATTTTAAAGCAATCAGGATTTTTTTCCTTCCAATATAGTAAGAAGAAAATTAAACCAATTTATGCCACCTCTAAGGCCTGTACTGTGTTCTATTTTTATGTTATTAAGTTAAGAATATGTAGTATAATTTTCTTTAGCCATATGATGTTAACTTATATTTGTAAATCACTTTATATTTTTTCAGAGTGTTTTAACAGGTGTCTATTTTGAACCTTGTCTAGCAACAACCTGGCATATAATTTAGTTCCCTATTCAGGAAATTAAAGTGTGAAGTTACCCAAAGTATTGAATTAGAACTCATTTTGATTTTCATTTCATGTTTGAGGCTCTGTTCTCTTTGCTTCATAGGAAAAATTAGGACTAGAAGGTAGAAGAAAGATCTTACCCTGCCATTTAATTATTTGATATTTTCCAGTACAATGAGAAATTTGAAGTGGCCACTTCTTCATAATATAATGCATATAATGTTATATATGGCACATATTTTTCTTCTGAGGATAGAGACCTTAAGCAAACCACTCTCAGTAAGAGAGTCATAGCATAATAACATATAAGGGTTCCTGTTTCTCCATATATTCACCAATTATTTTTTATTATTTTTTCATTGTGGTTTTAATCTTCATTTCCCTAATGACTAATAATGTTAAACATCTTATCATGTGCATACTTGCCGTTTGAATATCTTCTTTGGTAATGTGGATAAAGCGTTCTCTGAAATGCTCATCACTCTATAAATTAATCATTTTTTATAATACAAAACATACTATCTAATCTAAGAAAGTCATTATTCTTGGGGAAGTGACATGACTTCAGTTTTTTATCTACTGGTTGAACCATTAAAAAGAACAGGTGAAAGTAACTACAGATCTGTTGGAGTGGAGACAAAAAGTGTTCTTTTTTTTAAGCTAAAATCATCTCTAACTCTTTTATCTTAAAGGTAAGAAAGAAACTGTGACCAGCCCTGAGAAGTTTCATAAAAACCTGTAAATTCCTGTCAGAGTGTGCATGGAATACCTCCATTTCATAGACCTTTTCTGGCTTCTTCAGCAGGCTGTGGAGAAGGCCAAGGTTGATGAAAGGCCTGATCCCTGGAATTCCATTTGTCACCATTCTGTCTCCATGATATGCCCACAGACTGACACATACACTAGAGTTAGAACAACATAAAATACTCATTTCTGAATTTAACCCTTTATTATTCTTGCCTGTTGGGCAGAACAGAATATTCTCCTTCCTAATTAGAAGATAAGGTTCATACTCATTTAAGGAGAGGTCTCATCTCACACAAAACTGAGACCCAAGTTTCCCTGGAGCACTTTCTATGAAGAGACAGAGAAACCAACATATCAGCTATTTGATTTTATAGGACCCCCCAGGACTGGCCTAGCCAGTTTTATTTAATACTAAAGCCACAGGCTTTGCAGAGAACCACTCCATGGGCTCTTCCAGGAGTCAATGCCATTCACCATAATCTGGCAAATCTTAAGATAACCAGGGCTTTCTGAATAAACTTTGCTTTAAAAATTGTCTAGTCTACTTTAAATATCTAATTCCCCCAAAAGATACTGCATTCATTCTAACCAGCTCCAAGGCAAACAGTGGGATTGGAGGCACATTCATAATTCAACATGGTTAAATGCCAAGGGCCAAAGAGATAGCACCTGCTCATTAGTGTGGAATGGGATTACATTCGTGGTTGATTCAGCTCCTTGCAGCAAGCTCTGTAATTGGAGAAACTGAGGGAAGTGACCCCAGGTAAGTGTTCTGCTGGTATCCAAATGTATTCTCATCAGTCTGACAGGTGGCCAGTTAGGAGAGTTCTTTTAAATCAAAGTAAAGGTGATGTCACAATTTTCAAGATTTCTCAAAATATTAAATCTTAAGTGAGAAAGAGTGAGTGGACTAGGTGATAAATATTTTTGCCTAAAATAACTATAAACATATCTCTTTATAGTTCACAAGTTTCTTTCCTCTGTATAATTTCATTTGAGTCCCATAGTGTACTAGGTAGAAGTTGTTACATGTATTTTCAGATGAGGAACCAAAGCAAAAAACATTTAAGTGAGTAGTTCCATCTGGTGGTTTGAAACAGAGTATTTGGAGTCAGACCTATTAGGTATAGGTCCCAACTCTGCTACAACAGAGGAGCGAACTGTGACAAATTGTCTAATGTCTCAGTTTTCTAATCTGTGAAATGTTGATTAAAATGGTCACTCTGCCACCAGGTTGTTGTGGGGATTAAATAAAACACTGCCTATAATCTACTTATTTCAGTGTACAGCACAGAATAAGTGCTAGGTACATTTCAGTCTCTTTAACCAAGTGTTATGGTCACTCAAGCCAAAGGCAAACTTCAAATAGGACCCATCTACATTACAGAACCCAGATTTACTGATTCTGTATTTCAGTCTCTTCTTTCCTTGTCATTCTGCCTGCTATGTCATGCAATACTCTTTGTTTAAATAATGAATATTCAATCAACAAACACAGTGATCCCCTGGTATGGCTGCAGAATTATGAGGGACACTTGGAAGATTTTAGATGCCTAGCATTTATTCCACAAAACCTTGAAACTTTGTATGGAAGTAAGCCATACACATATGAGACAGATGCTATTATAAAGCACAGTACAGCCTCAGGTGAATCAAATTGACAGTAGATGTCATCGAGGTTCAGGAAAAGGATACCTGTGGCCTGCAATAGGAAAGTGAGTTTTTTTTCATAGTTATTTTTGTTGTTGTTCTTATTGATTTTTAATGATGTGGACAGACTTAAGCTAAGCCTTGAAGTTGAAACTTTGATGAATGAGGGAGACAGGAATGGCAGAATGGATAGCATGAGAAAAGGAACAAGTCAGAAAAGAACTTGGGAAGAAAGGTACAGAAAGGAGAAGATGGTGGGTTTATGAGAGGCAACTTCACGTTGAGTTGGACTCACAAGGCTGGGATCAGTGGGTCAGAAGTACCTCTACTAGTGGTGGGTTCTCTCCCCAAGTGTCCTTGGTGAGCTGCCAAGCATCTAGAAGTGGACTGGTTCTAGGGTAAGTGATTTCTGTGGGTCTGGAAGAGGCTTTAATTTGTTCACTATTAACTGGCATGTAAGACAAAATCTATGGTCATACCCAGCTCAATACCATACTCTGATTTGATCCTTAGCTAAAGATACAATTTTTCCTTTATGTTCCTGTGTGTGTGTATGTAAGTGTGGGTTTCCTTCCAGGAACAATTTTAATTCTGATCCTCCCATTTCCTACAATACATTGTTTATGGAGCTGGCCCCAGTTTAAGGAACAGCTGGAAAGCTGTCTCCATAGCCTTCAGGCCACAACTGACTACAAGTCTTCCAGCACAAGCAGATTAATGGAATTGGGTACAACTATAGTAGATTGCACTAATTAATCAATTTTATTTTACTTTATATACTTGTAGTTGAAGCTTTTACATTTAGTATGCAGATTTATGTAAATTAAAATTCAAATACATGCAAACAGATATGCAAATATGTGTCCCTAGATTTGCTAGGGAAAAAAATCTGGTAGCTCTACTGTAAATTCCTAAATGCAGTTGGGGGAAGGGAGAGAGAAAGTGAAATACTCTTGTAGCTCTGTCTGCCTTTAATTTGTTAATATATGCAAGTTGAAAATGAAAATAAAAACATGTTTTACTTAGCTGCTCCTTATGTTATAAAATAGAAAGCTGAAAATCTGCAACAATAACAGGAACAAAATCTGTGAGTCTCCTCATTGAGATAAGAATTCCAAAGTTTTATTTATTCCAGAATCATTTGCCTTTAGGCAGCAAGTCTCATACATGTAAGTTTCTTACTTTTAACTGATCGGATTGAAGCAATAACCAAACCCAGAGGAAATGCTCTTAGAGCTCTAAAACACAGAACCTTATAGTATAAGCTCTGAGCTGTATATAAATTGCTTAAGAATCCACAATGGAAACTGAAAAAAGTCAGGGGAAAGTTAAAAAATGAAAAAAAAAAAAAACCTTACGATTTGATTAAATCATATTGAACAAATATTTTATTTAAAAGATTATTATTTCCCACTGAGCTCAAGTTAAGGAAGAGGAGCATTTTCTATGCAGATCCAAATGGAAACTTCCTGAAAAGAAAAGCATAGGCAAGCAGCTTAATTGAGAATATGGTATAGTGCAGTAGTGGAGATAGGTATCTGATATTTGCAATGTTGCATGTTACAGTTATTTGCAAGCAGGTCCAATCATTGGGAAAATAGTAAATGAATGAGCAATAAATAGGAGAATGAACCCTGGCCCAAGTGTCTGAAGAACTGGATTTACTGCTGGCTATGCTGTGTCAGTACTATGACATTTGGTCACCCAAAAGCAATCTAGGCTTCAATTTTATCATTGGTAAAATAAGATAATAATAATTGCCTGACCCTCTCAAAAGCTTGCTATGCCTTTCAAATGAGAAACAGTAAAGTACTAAACAGATGTTAATTACTTTTTCCAAAGTTTATCTGTGGCTAATGTTTCTTTTCTGGAAGGCCTTTAAGAATTTTTGACTTGGTTATAGATTCAATCTGATCAATTAAAGATTAGGAAACCTACATAAGAAACAATGTCTCAAGATAAATGATTTTGGAATAAGCACAACTTGTAGTTATGCCAGTAAGGGGACAGCATAATGGAGTAGTGAAAAGAGGCTATTTCTTCAATTTGTGATCATGATCACAAATCATGATCTCCTCTGTACAATGAGACTCCACAGTATATAAATTAAACTGTCCTTCAGACTCGCAGATTCTGTGATTCTAGTGCCCATGGAACCCTATTTTGATATTTATGATCCTACATTTTTTATCTCAGGCCAGGATACACTGGGTGGCTTTTCATTCCCCTAACATATACCACTGATTCTTAGCTCCATAGTCTTTTTGTCAATTGACTGATGAAATCATTTGTTCTAAAGGGTGTCAATTGTTGAAATTCATTTTTAAAACTTTTATTTATTTATTGGATAAATATTCACTCTATGAATAGTGTTGGCTATGATTCAACATGATCAGACATGATCCTTGAACCTGAACATGTAGTCTGATGGGGGAGAGAAGACAGGCATGTCTACACAATCTAAAGTCCTCACACACTGGGTGAGGGTAGAAAAGTATTCTGAGATTAGAAAGGAAATATCTCCAGTGGGAGCATTTGATTTGGTTGGCAAGTATGAAAGCTAATGTTCCCTGAGAGCAAACATTCAAGATCAGGTGTCTGCTTTAAGAAAATTGATCTTGCATTACTGGCCTCCAGAACATGTGTGCCTGTGATGAGAGTGGGCACCTTTGCTATGCCTTAGATGAGAAATAGTGAAAGGGTGACAGTGACAATATCTATAGGAATAGCACTTGTGAGAAGTCTTGGCAAGTGCTTTGCTTTGTTGTGGCAGACAAAGGAAAAGTAAGAGACATGTATGAATTCAAAGTTTTCAGCCCATGTTCATTAGTAGAATGGGGCTATATATAATTAACAGAGAAAAGTCTGGGTGATTCTGTGATGGGGAAGTACTGAAGCAGAGAAAATTCACACAGTTTAGAATCTGTTTTGCACAGAGGTGATTGATAGACATATTTTGTAGGAAAAGCCAAACTAGAACCTGGAGGAGATGGAATGGCTTTATCTGCACAGAAGAGTTAGCTAAAATCCTGGATGATGGGGAGTCCAGGGAGGGGAAGAATAGAAGGAGAGAAGTGGGCTGCTGGGAATGCCTACATTTAGAGGCCTAGGAAAGGATGCAGGCACTTAGCAATCTGGGAGTAGATAAGACTCAGGAAACCAAGGTGCTCAGGAAAGAGTCTCAAGAAGGATAAGGTGATGGGCACCAAGCAGCATTTTCATTACTATCTAATACAACACACCACAGGAATCAAGGATGAGAGACAGTAAGTCCAGCAGTGAGCTGATGCTGGTGATCCGTCCTTGACTGAGTAGTATATAACCATTAAAAGCAATGTCATGAAAACTATGGAGCAACATGAAAAATGTGCTTATAATATTATGTTAAGTGAAAAAGGTAAGCATACTTGTTTTAAAGAATGCTAGTGTGGGAAAGGATGAGTAGGGGGATACAGGATAGACAAGTATGTGAAGATATTCAAAAGTAATTGTATACAATTAGGAGAAATATGAGTGATTTCAGAACCCACCTTTGCATTTATATTTTTGATCACCTTGACTCTTAAACCGAATAAAATTGATGCTAAGTATTGGTGCTTTGATTTTTGTTAATGAGAAGAGAACAGAAGATTTATATGAGCCATTTATTTTGAGAAAAACCCAATGAAACCCTTGCCTGTCCCTGTGGAAAGGAAGATTTGTGGTGGGTCAAACCTAAAATCGCCATTTTATTTTGCACAGACATGATTTAACTTCTGAAAAATATACATCATATTGAAATCATTGTATTTATATTTATTTGCTTGGAATTTATTTAAACAATTGGTGTTGATTTTATAAGCATACATGAGCTATAAGTATAAGAGGTCTGTACCTAGTTTTAGGGTTGTGATGGTCCAAGATATATTGATATTTCCCCCTTAAAAGGAGGCCCTGCATTGCTTCATTTTGACAAACACGGCTACCGTGTTGAAATATGGCTGGTCCCAATGATCTGTGCTGTAAGTATAAATACACTCTGGATTTTAAAATCTTCTTATGAAAATAAAAATGTAGAATATCACATTAATGATTTTTTTATATTGAGTACACATTGAAATGATATTATGTGAGATATAGTGGGTTAAATTAAATATATTACTAAATTTGGTTTCGCCTCTTTCTCTTTCCTTTTTAAATATGGCTATCAAAATATTGACATTCCATGTGTGGCTCTCATGGTCTTTCCAGTGTACAGCACTGGTCTGTAGTACATACCACCTGGCACCTGGGTCTGCTTGCCACCAATAACCACTCTGTGTCTTCTGCCAGATGTTTCCCCTGTTTACTTGAGAGAGACCAAGGTGGAGAAGGGCCCTGGGACTGAGATATGGGTGTATGAGTGGCTTAATGTTTCCTTCTGGCCACAGTCTCTCAAAAAGCACTGCTGTGCACAAATCCAATGGGGCTAATTTGGTAGTGTACGAAGTGTCCCACAGCCAGGAAAGTGACCTGACAGTTATTTGTGAATAAAGGATACAGATCATATTATCTTAGATGTTCTTTTTGTTTGTTGGGACAACACAAGGGAGGATATCAGATGCTTCTTTACAAAATTCTCATGGAAATGTTCCATCCACTTTCAATATTCAGATTATTGGTTCCTGCTTAACTAAATTTGACCAGTCCTCTAAGGAATATTCAGTCTCATGTTGCTCTCAAAAGCTTCATCCTCCAAGAGTTCCACACAATTCAAGGATTCACTCGTCCTCTGCACCAGCAATTCTGGCCTCATATTTTATTTAAAACACTGTGTGTGTGTTAACTTCCTCATCAGCTCATCGATCCAAGTGGTCATGTGTCTGATGCCTTAAATCCTCCAACATAAGATTCGTTCTCTGTTTGTAGTAGCCACTCAATAACTGAATTGTATCAAGTATAATACTTAAATTGTGAGGGTTAATTCACACACACTCACACACACACAGACACACACACTTCACAAGGGAAAATATATGTGCATATGTAATATCAGTTGATACGATAATGCCTATTAAGATAATCTGCTCAAGAAACAGAAACATTTACCTCTACTTTTAATCACTCAGATTAATTCCTGCACAGGTATCAATAAATATTCTACTTCCTATAGGATATAAAAAGTGCTGGTAAAACAACTTATGTTATATGGATCTTCCTTGGATAGGTAGGAATTGGTTACACCCTGTGTAGAGTTTCCTTAGTTTTAGCAGGATCACCATAGTTCATTCCAATGAAAGAGTCTGATTTTGGACTAAGGCCAAGAGTACATAAAAAATAAAAATACTCTAGCAAATTAAAAAAAAATAGCACAATACAGTATTAAAATCCGTTAATCCCTTCAAATATATTTTATTATATATTTGCTTTACAAATGGGATACCACTTTGAGTAATTTTTTTTATAAAATTGACTATAAGCACTCTTTTCAGGAAAGCTGATATTAAATCATATAATTCCAAAAGTATCTTTGCAAATAAATGTCTAATATTTTCTATGCATTATAAAAGGAAGAGGCATACCTTGGTATGTTAGTCTACTAGGGCTTCCCTTATGAAATCCCACTGCTTGGGTGGTTTAAACAATAGAAGAGTATTTTCTCACAGTCCTGGAAGCTGGGAAGTCCAAGATGAAGGTGCCAGCCAGTTAAGTTCCTGGTGAGAGTTCTCTTCCTTGATTGCAGATGGCCCCTTCAGACTGTGTCCTCACAAGACAAAGAGAGAGAGTTCTCATCTTATAAGGGCACCAGCCATATCAGATTAGAACCCCACCCTTATGACCTCCTTTAACCTTTATCACCTCCTCACAGACCTTATCTTCCATTATGGTCACATTGAGGGTTAGGGCTTCAACATATGATCTTTGGGAGAACACAAACATTCAGTCTATAACACCACACTGTGTCTTATGAAAACCCTACCTACAAACATTCCAATTTAAAGAACATATGGGTGGGCAATCATTTGTGTTGTTAGAGACAACTGGAGCTCCTCTTTGAGTAGCACGTTCCCAGAAGATGGCATGAGATAGAAATATTGACAATAAGCTCTGGCCTGGGAGCCAAAGGGCAGCTTAGGCTTTACTCATGGCTTTGCCACCAACCCTCTTTGTGACTCTAAAAATGCCCTTAGATTCTCTGGGTCTTAGTTTCCTTATCAGTAACTTAAAGATACTTTTGTTTTTTAACTAGTAAGTAAGGAAAGGGAAAAGAGGCAGAGAATACTGAGAAATGAAATCTCTCTTATTTCTTCTGTGTCCGTTTGTATATGTGGCCCAGATATGTGAGTATATTTTAGTGGAGAAATTTCTAGATCATGCCAATATTTGCATTATTTGCATGCCAATGTCTATAGGCAGAAAATGTGGTGTTCCTTAATGCTTTTGCTCTTCCACTGTGGTCAAATCACTATCTTCACTTGATTTTTTATCATTCTAGTGTCTATTTTTATCCCTCAGGCTTGGAAAAGTGTTGTTAAGATTTGACTCAGTATCTACTAATAGGTTCATCATCTAGTTTATGTACCTGGTTTATAAGTCAACAGTGGAGAGAAAAGAGAAAAAAATGGAAACAGAAGATTAAGAAGTAAACAAGAGAGTTACTGGTTGGGGCTGATTGCATGGACATCAACTTTTCTCATTTTTTTTTTCATTTGTTTTGTTGTTATTTGCTCTGTTTTATTGGCTTGGAGAAAATATCATTTGAAGAGGAATTTTAAGATTTGCTCCAAAGCATAACCTGGCTTCCCTTGGCCTAAAAGAAGGCAACTGGTTCACATGTTTATATTTAATATATTTTAAAGATGTAATAACCTCCCTGAAGTTCCCCCATTTTATATAGGAAGAAATTGCACTGAGCTTTTCCACACAGTTAAAGGTAGTTGATATATTCTCTATTCCCTACAAATAT
>NW_006782310.1:7571504-7595847 GCF_000442215.2 Lipotes vexillifer
GCCCTGAGCTTTTCCACACAGTTAATGGTAGTTAATATATTCTCTATGCCCTACACATATGTTTAGTTTCCTCATGAGATGACCAAAGACTTTGGACTTCCATGGAATGTGTCAACAATTATCTAGGCAAAGTCCAGTGAGTATGGCAAGAGTGGGTACTCTCACTCAAAGAGAAAATAACAGGGTCATCCATGAAATCATACTTGAGATTCAGTACTACATATGTCCCAGACTCATTCTTCAGAAAGAAGCTTTTTATATCATGGAAAGCTTAATGAATACAATGATAAAAATAGGATTGTTCTGCCTAAAACTATCAGTTTTCCAATTAGGGGAGGGGAATTCTAAGGCCATTTCTAATCAATGAGAAGCACCAATCTGTCTGTCAACTTAATTTCCCTGGGAGAGTGTATCACATGACATTCTTAATATATCTTCAGAGCATAGTACATTTCTTTGGAGTTCCGCTTAGCTCAATTTCTTTATGAATTTACACTAGGCACACTGGCTTTTGTGAAGCACATTGAGTGATGCAAACAAATGCCATTTTGTGTTTAATAGGTATTCAGCATCCATTCATTCCTCTTTCTTATGTACTCTTCTATATTACAGGTTCCAAAACCCTAAGGACAATATAGCCCACATTTCCTTGAAGCTAAAGTTCTAGGGAAAAATAACTCCTTCTAATGAGATACACTTGAGCAAGACTGGAAGTCAGAAGTGAGATGAGGCCATCTTCCTGCTGCTTTGGCCCTTTCTTCTAGTTAGCAAGGCTGGAAAGTGGGAGCTTATCTGACTCAGCATCTGAATTTTAAGTCTCTTAATATCATCGATGTTAAGAGACAATTGGACACAAAATAAAGTTGAACTACAGTGAAATAAATTTGCTTTCAAATGGGCTTTTGGTGGACCTTAGTGTCTTTGAGCTCCCATTTTGATCTTCTGAGGAGGCAACTGAAAGGAGACATTGCCTACAGTCCATGAAACAAGGGTGATCTATGCCTTCTGCATAAAACCAGACCTCAAAAGGTTAGGAATTGACCCATTCTATAGGAATGTCCAACAAAGAAACACTCTCAGTTTCACTTTGATGCTGGTTTGAAGAGTGAAAAAAAATCTCCCTTGGGGTTTGTAATGTTAAATGAACCTTTCTATGAGTTTCTGGATCATGATCTAAACTTCATGTGCCTGTCACCTGAAATACCTCAAATTAGTCTTTATATTACAATGCTGTGCAATGTTGGTTAAGTCAGCCAGCCAAAGCAAAAAGCACATGTGAGATCATGTGCTTTCAGCCAACTTCAGGATTCCTACAGAAAAACATTCAATGGACATTAGAGCCCAGTCAAAAGTCTTATTAGATAGTAGCTATTATCATTATGACATCATGACAGCAAAAAAAGATCTTGTCCGATTTGGCCACAGGGTTCCAACCCATTTATGTAAATACTCTCTTGATCTCACTTTTCTTTTTTTTTAATTTTTTTATTGAAATATAGTTGATTTACAATTTTGTGTTAGTTTCAGATGTACAGCAAAGTGATTCAGAATATATATATATATTATTTTGTATATTTTTTTCCCTTATAGGTTACTATAAGACATTGAGTACAGTTCCCTGTGATATACAGTAAGTCCTTGCTGGTTATCTATTTTATATATAGTAGTGTGTATATTTTAATCCCAAACTCCTAAGTTATCCTTCACCCTCTTTTCCCCTTTGGTAACCATTAAATTTCTTTTCTATGTCTGTGAGTTTATTTCTGTTTTGTAAGTAAGTTAGTTCATTTGTATTATTATTATTAATATTTTATATTCCACATATAAGCAATATCATATGATGTTTGTCTTTCTCTCTTTCACTTACTTCACTTAGTATGATAAACTCTAGGTCCATCTTTGTTGCTGCAAATGACATTATTTCATTCTTTTTTATGGCTAATATTCCATTGTGTATATAGACCATATCTTCTTTATCCATTTATCTGTTTATGGACATTAGGCTGCTCTTAAATCCTCTTCATTACCTGCAAATGGAAAATGATTAAAACCTAACCCATGAGTCCTCCTTCCAGCCTGGTCTTCTACTTGCTCTGCCTCTGAGTGAGTTCTACCTGCAACCATTGAGTTATACAGCTCAGAAGGGTCAGCCTCAGAGCTCACGTAGCACCCACAATTACCCACTTCATTCCCTCACTCTCTGGGGGTGTGTTCTGAAATACTCTCCAAAAATCTATTCCTTCACACCTATTCTACTTGCCATTGTACAGTCATCATGTAGTGTCTGCTCCATAACAAATTTTAAAGAAATATTTGCCAAAGATATGAAAACAATCTCTGAGGTTGGCAAACTGAAGACTGAACACAAAGAATCAGCTTGTGACCATTCAGTGACTAAAATAGGTTTAATTAAAGACCAAGGTTTTTTTTATAAAACTATGGTAGTCCCAGCATTCAGGAGGCACTACCTTGAGAGAAGAAATTCATTTTATGCCTCTAAATATTCATAAAACCTGAGTCAATGACTGAATTGACCCCATATTTAGATTCTCTAGAGAACCACATTTCAATCCTTGATGAGAATTTGCCATGGATACTCTCTTATTTTGGAAGTAGCAGCTTCTGTCAGCTACACCTTGAGCTATGATCTGTCTTTTACTGATTTGTTTATAGAAGGAAAGCTCCTTGGGGCAAGAACTCTGCTGTTATTCAGCACTATTCAAGCTAAACTCTTTCATGTTGGGTATACTAGTGACACTTTACAAAGAACAAAAAAAAGTAGTATCAGCTCACCTTAGCTAATTCATCTATTTCCATTAATAATTAATTTTAATTTTGTTTAATTAAAATTATAAAGTGGGCTGAGATGAAGATACAGTGTGACTTGTTTAAACCAAAGAAGCTTAGAGCACCGCAGGTATCTGAGATGCCCACACCTGGAATTTCCAAATGTTCTCTTCCTTTATTAATTTCTCTGGCAATATTATTAAGCCACGCTTAATTTAATGGATAAATTACAGAATTTCAAGGATTTTGAACTACAAGAAGTTCAACTATA
Organism: Lipotes vexillifer; assembly: GCF_000442215.2. Classification (NCBI taxonomy): domain Eukaryota; kingdom Metazoa; phylum Chordata; class Mammalia; order Artiodactyla; family Lipotidae; genus Lipotes; species Lipotes vexillifer. The sequence continues at coordinate 7,574,563 of NW_006782310.1, forward strand.
AAATATTGATTTGACTGAAAGATGAAAAATTTCTACCAGACACAGACTTGGACCTTTATCAATATTTTTTGGTGTCTAAGTCTAATTAGAAAGAGGGTTGCTCCAAAATCAAATTGGGTGAGGTAAACAGTGGGCAGTATATATGTCTGAACATGATTGATGGTTCACTTTTTAAATGAAGTATGTAGACCTCTTTATTCTCTTTTTCCTATTGCAGAGTCTGGCTCTGTAAGTGGTTTATTTTCAGACAAACCTATACCAGTCCTTGCCATGGAGAACTGGCATTACATGGAGAAACACTTTTATATTTATAAAGACATTTTCTTTTCAGTCAAAATAATAGATGATTTCTATTTAATTACCCCTTTATACTTTCAAGGAATTTTCCTTTCTTACATCAACTGTTTCAAGAGCATAATCATGTTACTAGCTCCATTTAGTGTACATAAATGGACAAAGAATCATAAAGAAGGTAAGTAGAACCCAAACAGGAAGTTACATTAGTAATGTGACTTCTTGCTATGTGAAACCCAGTCATCACTGCAGAATGGCCCATTGCTCTTCCCCAAGGGAGCCTCAGTCCAGGGACATTACTTTCCAAGGATGCTTTGTTACCATTCCCTCAATCTGAGGGTCCCCATTTGTCTTCTTTCTCTTCTGTCAAGGGGCCTGAAGCCACTGGATACTAGGTAAATATGTTGTAAATATGTCATTACCTTTAACCTCACCAGTCCCATGCAAACAAGCATATGCAAATGTATACACACACAAACACACACACACACACCCTCCTGGATGTACATATGGAATTTTCAGTATAAACTTCATACTTACTTACCTTTCATCCTCCAGATACACAATAACAAAGTCCAAGAACTTCTGTTTCTATAACACTGATATAGAAAAAGTAAGTGCTTAGACATAAAATTAGGTAGCATTTTGCATTTATGAGATCACTAACTTGTTTAATCAACTATGTGGATAGAACCCTTTAACACATTGGTGTGAACTTTTGCAAAAATCAACACCAGAAGAGGCTCTGAGATGTTGCAGAAAATGAAGTTAACTTGACATCACAGCCTTCCTTCTGTGATAACTGGCTGTGTGGTTTCTCTTTCTTTCTCTTGGTTTCTTCTCTAAGAGAAAAAAGAAAGAAAGAAAGAAAGAAAAAGGAAAACAAAATAAAAGAAATTTAAACTAGATGACCTCTAAGGTCTATTCTAGCCTGAATATTCTTTGATCCAATGAGGAAAAACTTCCAGTTCCCCACAGAATGGGAGACACATTCTTTGAGAGGCTCTAAATGGATCTGAAGTGGTTCTTGGAAATAGAGTCAGTATATTTGCAGTCCTGCCTGAGGGCAGAATATGTCTTTTACACCTTGAAAAAGGTGAGTTTGGACTAAGCAGCCCTTGAAGTTGGCACAGCTACCATGCACCCAGGATACTATGCAGTTGGCAACTCACCTTGTTTCCAGAGAAAATGGTTCCTGGAGTGTTCTTTTTGTACTGAAATTCTTTTTATAAATTCCCTGATTTTTCAAACCTTGCCCTTTAAAGGAAGCAAAAATAAAACAATAACACCATAACAGCTGTTTGCCAGAGTTGCAAACTTTGGACAACAAGGCCCTTTTCAAATGCTCTACAACTCTGCTGATTTCCCGGTAAACTTGATCTTAATAACAAGCCTGATTTGGCACAGTGGGTCCTGGATAAAGAGCAAATCTAATGCAATGTATGAAAAGGAGAAGCACCCTGTACATCTGAGAAACCCCAACCTCTTCACCCACTAACCCATTTTGACACATTTAATCCTCTTCCTTCAGAGTTCTGTTATTTTAATCCAGATTTGTTTAGCAATTTATTAAGTTATTAGGTACAGAGGCCCTTGGGATAGAAGGAAAGTAGGGCCCCTGTCTTCAAGAAATGCATATTCTATTCGGGGGAAATAGCTATATTACAATAAGCAGAATACAAGGTGCTATCTGCAATGGTAGAACAATCTATTAGTCACATCATTATGGAAGTGGAGAGGAAAAATTAGTTTTCCCTGAGGGTAGTAAGAATTGGATTCAGGTACATGAAGATTACAGAAAAGAGATAATATTTTATCTGAGACATTGATATATCTTATAAATCAATCAATTACATAGAAGGTAGTCAATACCATTTAAAAACCAGGCTAGTTTCAAAATTGCACCTTAACCGAATACCTCAGAGAATAAGTCCTAGACATTTATCATTAAAGAAAAGTTAAATTCTAAACAGTGTGACACCAAGTATGGCAGGGGTTTAGGCAGAGAGAGGATACTCCAGGCTGGGAAAGTTAGGAAAACCATTTTCCCTAACAAGAGAGGGAAACCTGAAACTAACACAACATTGTAAATCAACTATACTCCAATAAAAATTAAAAAAAAAATTAAGAAGTACTGATATTTACTGTGTGTTTATCATTCTTTCTACTACTGTGCACTTGTGCATACATAACTGTGTGTGTGTGTGTGCATGTATGTGTGTGTGTGTGTGTGTGTGTGTGTGTGTGTGTGATGAGTAGCGTGTCTTCCTAAGGGTATTAAGACGGATGTGAGATATGAGGGTGACCAGGCTTAGGGAACAATGATGAGATTTCTCTTACTGAGGCACAGGAATGTGTTGGGAGAGCTTGGGGAAGTACAGGGGTTTAAAATTGGATATATTTCAAAAGTAGGAATATATTGGAGGCTCTTGAAGAAGCGGGGGCAGGTAATGTATTATACAAAGGCTCTTCTGGCAGCCTGGTGCAGGAAGGACTTAAAGTAACAGAGAACGTGGGAAGGCAGGATGAGTGGCAATAATCCAGGACTGTAGGATCACGGTCTGACTGTTGGGCAGAGATGGGATAGGAATAGAACGGAGGTATTTTTGCTTGTTTCCTATTTGCCTCAAATTAAATGTAGGTGACTTTTGGCTAGAAATATGAATACTAACATATTTTTATCCTCACCACCTGCTCCTCTTTGTGAGTTTATAGCAATGAAAGATGGCATACAAAAAACAACTCTGAAAGATATGGACAGCTCAATTTTTGCCAAGGTCTTTTCTTGGGCTTTAACATGGTGAAAGAGAGAGTTGTTAAAGTTGAAGTTATCACAGGGAAAAAAGAGTGATAACTAAAACAATATGTTTAAAATTAATAGTGAAAGCTAAATTGTTAACCTACAGGAAACTGATTTTTGATGAACAAGTCCTTCTTACATCCAAGACCTGAATATCCCATTCCATGTACAATGTCCTCAGAGGAACAAACATGTCTGCAGTGTATGGTGGTTAGTAACTCAGTCCTCAAACCAGCTACCTGCATGCAAATCCTGCCTCTTACAAGCTGAGTGACCTTTGCAAAACCCTTCTGTTAATAAATGAAGGTAATAATAATATCTACTTCACAGGAAAGTTGCAAGGGCTAATATATGAAAAGATATGGAGAATAGTGCCCAGCATATGAAGAGCTATTAAATGATGGCTGTTATTTTTTATTCTTCTGTATAGGAGGTATTAATAGATATTGTTATGAATCACCTTAAGACTTTTCCTTCCTTCATATGCTCCCACTCCTTTACTACTTATAAGATCACTTCTTGTTAAAATCAACCAACATTACTGATCCCCAAGTATGTGCCAGGTACTTTTGTATATCATTTAATTTGCTTCATACAATTCTCTAAACTTCTTTGTCTCCATGAATAAACTGGGTTCTAGGGATTTAAAATAATTTTCTCAAGGTCACACCACTATTATGGACTGGAGTCTGATTTTGAGTCCATTGCTAGAATATTCCAAAACATCTTATTCCATTACTTTCTGAGGAGGAAACCTGCACTCAAAGAAAACAGACAATAGCTCACTTCATTTTTGTAGAAGACGGATATGCCAGCCTCTGCTATACTATACTGTTTATCCTTCTGGGGAAAGACTGAAGGGCAAAGTCCATAAAGAGAGACTGTGTCCATATGTTCTATGTCATGTGTAACTGAAAGTACAATCTATCCAAACGACTGGACATTGGATTGACTGACCAAATATATCTCCAACAAAACCTGAAAAGGAATATCAAATTCCAACATCATTTGTTTGACTGTAGGCAGTGCATCTCTTTCCTGGGAGAGATGATGAAATCAGCTCATGATGCCCCAGGCTGAATCATGTGATTAAATGAATGACCAGGCATTTTCATAAGAAAAAAAAATTTGTGATATTCTCTATTAGTCATATATATTCATCAACTGATGTATGGATAGACAATGTGAGGCATATCCATACAATAGAATATTATTCAGCTATAAAATGGAACAAAGTATTGATTCATTCCATAACATGGATGAACCTTGAAAACATTTTGGTAATTTTAAAAAGCTGATCACAAAGAACTACATATTGTATGATTCCATTTATATGATATGTCCAGATTAGGCAAATCTACAGAGTTAAAAAGTAAGTTAGTGTTCTGCTAGGGCTGGAGAAGGGGAAAAATTGAGGCTATAAACTTTTCACTCTATGTGATAGAAGTTGTGAGATATTCAAAGATGGAGAAAAATCAGTTAACCCATATTTATAAGCCGCATCTTGATCCCAGTCAAAGTAATGATTGTATAATCATCACTTTAGTGTAGTCTTTTTCATTTTTTATTAAGCTTTGACAATGTCTATTAATTTGTGGAGTTAAACACATTGTTGTGAGGGTTTGGGGATGATAGCTTAGGGCTGTGCAGTTCTTTTTTGATGTAATAAAAATATTGCAAATTTGATTATGGTGTTGGAAGCACAACTCTAAATATACTAAAAGCCATTGAATTGTATACTTTCAATGAGAGAATTGTATGAAATGTGAATTATATTTCAATGAAGCTTTTAAAAATATATATCACTATCATGTACTTAGTGCTTACTAGGCACCCAATTGGGGAAAAGATTCAGGGATGACAGTGTTGATAGGAAGAGGGCAAGGGAAGTGGTGAACCTTGGGCCACTGATCCTTGTGAATATGGCTGAGGAACTACATGCAGTTGAAAGTGGGAAGTAGACACATTCTTAGTAATGATGCCCCAGTAGGGGAGGGAATAGGAAAGATATTCTTTGTTCCTTAAGCCTTTTGTCCCAGGCCAAGTCAAGTTGTTTTCACATTCTCCTTTTTTATCTCCTTTTTATCTATGATAAAATGTTCTTACTTTAAATCAACATTCTCTTAAGAAATGTTGATGACAACTAAACTCTGGTTTTCATCCTTATTTACTACTCTTTCCCAAGCCTTAGTATTTCCTCTGCTTCCCATGCCACTAATTCCTTGTGTGGACTTGTCAGCACTTCAAATTATATCCAACTCTGCTGCCTCCCATATATTGCCTAGCCAATGTATGCACACTTAGCTCTCTTAATCTCCCTCATAAGTAAATTCCTCAGCCCCTTAATCACCCCTGCTGCTCTTCTCTGAATCCTTTCCAGTGTGTTGACATCTTTCTGGCACAATGGTACCCACAGCCATATGCCTTTGGCACCCTCTTCCCTTGGCCTCTCACCAGAAATGGAACTTGGCCGACGTCAGAACAGAGAGTAAGACATATTTATATGATTTAGCTTTTGATTATGTTCACTTCTTGGGGTGATGGTTGATTATTAGTGATAAGGTTAGCCAGCTGTTGGAATTCAGGTCACGTCGGTGATAAAGGGGGGTTATGTGTGAAGAGAAACAGCATGTAACTTGTGTTTCTCCCAGGAGTAGTCTCTTTCTAAAACAGATGCAATCAGGAGCTTTGGGAAATGGTCATATTTTAGATTAGCATCCAAAAGATTGCTTCTATTTCTATAGCCTGAATTTCAAAATTCAATTTAACTTTCCATAATTCTAGAATTTTGAGGTTAGAGAACCTTAAGATTTCCATAAGGAGGAGACAGTCATAGCAAAATTATCTGGGGCAGAGGTTTTGAACATAAAATGTTTACGAATCAGTTCTAGGTTAAAATTCCTTACTCCATATAATGGAAGTTGTGAGGAATTCGAAGGTGTAGAGAAATCAATTTACCTGTATTTTAAAAAATACCTTCTGGATCCTTATCACAATACTGATTCTATGACATCACAATACTGATTTCATGAACTTTAGGGGATATTATCCATTTTTACGTAGTTTGACAATATCTATAAGTTCGTAGGGTAAGTCTTACATTTTTGTACCTGATAATATGAATTCTCTAATGATAAATCAAGTGATATTCTAAGTTCTTTGAGAAGGAAAATATGTGTGCAAATGAGGTGTGTGAGAAAGTGTCAATAATCATAATATTTTTAAATTTAAGAATTCTTTGACAAAGTTCATTTATGCATTCAACCAATATCCATTGAGGGCCTATAAGGTCCCTGACACTGCCTTCGACAGTGGAGCCACAATGCGCACTGGTTACCCTGACCAGTATGAAAAATACATATTTCCTTGGTGTAATATGGTATAATTATCACAATTGGCAAGCCAAGTACTGTCTCTGAGAGTGACACCAAGAAACCATATTGCATTTGCTCAAGTGGGATATATTAATCTTGCCAATGTACCAGGTAGACGTTCAGTTTGAGATTGGGGAAAGTAAGAAAAAGAAAATCATTATTAGAGACAAACTGTCAAATCCAGCTGGAAGTGATGAGTGCAGACAGATGGGCATTCCCATGGGTAGAAAACATTGAAACATCTTTCAGCGGTCATCAGAAAAAATGAATCTGAAGCTAAAGCTATGAAAGGAAATAAATGAAGTAGTCAGCTGCTATTGCCCCTTTCTCCTTTTCAAACAAAAGATGGATATTCAAAAATCAGGAGAAAACCAGCAGCAAACTGCTCAGAGTAACCTCCTGGGCTCTTGGAGTGTAACTTCTATATTTAGAACCCTACCAAGGGGGTCTCTTAATGACCCTAGTAGCTTCGTTTTATTTTATTTTGCTATGGGACGTCTCCTGTTTTCCCAAGTTTTGGATTTTTCCATGGCTGTGGAAGACCTCCTTGGGTACACTCTAGAGGTCTACAAGGAACTCAGTGTTACCTTCTTTCCTAGAAACTGGACCAGACCAACCCAGTGCTCATTTGCCTAAGTTGTCTCCTTTGCTTCTATCAGAATGTAAGACCCGTCTTTCCCAAAGGCTCACAGTACTCCCAGAGAGAATGACAGCATAATAACAGAGGTTGAAAATATAGTTAACTTAGACTTTTCCTTAGTAATCCTCAAGGAAGTTATTTTAAGTTTTAGCCTTTCAGAAAGTGGGTGAGTTTTGTGTGCTCCCTTCACTTCTAATTTGGTTATCCTTCCCTTAATTTACAGACCAGCTTATATGAACCACCCGACCAGTCAGCACCTCTGCCAGAAGACACTCCACCCTCTCCCTGACCTGTCACCATCAGAAAAACTTCATACACTCTACAGGAGCACATCTTCATCCGGTTTCCTCCACAAGTCCCAGAACAAAAATAGTATAATATGGTGCTATAAAGTGGGATTTTGTACTGAAACTGTGTTCAGGTCTCACTCTACTATTTGCTGGCTGGAGACCTCAGTTTCCTCATGGGTAAAACAGAGATAATATTATTTCCTACATAAGGTTGAAGTGAGGCTTAAATGAGCTCATAAATGGAAAACAGCCCAGAGCTTGACACATATAGCCCTCAATAAATTGTATCTATTATATTATTCCAAACAGTTCCCTGACATTCATTGCTATCTAGCTAGATTCTAGGAGAAAAGGGAAAGTCAATATGAAAATGGCTCCTCAGATTTTCATTCACAAGTAGATATATGGACCCAATGTTCTTATAGGATGGCCTGTTAAGCAATCATCACCCAAACATTACTTTTCCTCTAATACTCTCCACATATTGTCATATTAGAGAAAATAATTTTCTTATTAGCAGCCCCTGGATTTGCCCTGTAGGAACAACAAATAGGATGTCTTTGTGTCCTTCTGCTCTAGCTGAGGGTTGAATCAACATCAACAAACAAACAAGCAAAAATCTAAACACACCACCAGAACACCACTTCAACACTGAATGGGCTGTCCTTGTTTCCAAGGTATGGTTCTGATTCTCACTAAGTTCTTTTGACTCAGGCTGTTCTTGTGATGACAGGGAATGTGAGGAGTGGTGTTTCTGGATTTGTCCTTCCTACTTTGCCAGTGTTAAGCTGCTCACTCTCCATCCCATATTCTAGTCTTGGAATCTTTATGGTCTTTACCTCATCAATCACCCTTAAATGTTTTCACTAAACTTGTAGCCTGGTTTAACTTTCAGATTATGCCTCTACAACCTCCTACACCAGCCACACTCTTTTTACATGAGCCACTAAGCTTCTGGCTTCCCCATAGATATAATGTTTTCTTCCTTTATACACAAAGCCAATCTAGATTCCTTGGACCTACACCAATGGTATGGCTCTAGCCCCAATCTAGACCTGCCAGAACGAAGAACCTTTTTCCATCCCAGAGTGATCCACAATTGGGGTTGGATGTGTTGATAAAACAGAACTAGGAAGGGAACATGAGGGTGGCTGATTGTGACAAATCAGACACAGGGCAACTCTGATGAGATTTGCTGACTGATTTGTTGCTGTGTCTGCCAGCAAAGGTTTCTTCTTGTTTAAGTACCTAATAAACACAAAAAAATGACAAGGATTTTTCAAAAGTTCTGCACTACTATCATTTATTACAGAACTCATCACATCACTCTGAATGAAAGTGAAATCTATGAACTTGTATGTTTCAAGGTCAGCTTTGAGTCATCTGATGGATAAAGTCACATTAGAATTCCACTATTCTTTCATCTCTATCCCCTTCACAGGACTCCCAATAATATTAATTGGAAATGAGAAATATCTACAAATTTATAAATTCTTTATACATGCAGAGTATTTCACAGTTTACAAATTACAGTCATGCACAGTAACTCATTTGAGCTACACAAAACTCCCTCTGTGAGGGTTTTAATGTCCCCATTTTTCAGGTGAAGACAGTTTCAAATTGTTTTTTTGTGATTTACCCAAGATCATTCAGAAATGCAGCTGTGAGTCCATCACTTGTTTCTGATTATATATCTCCTACTTACAGTAGATTTTTAAATAAGCATGTTGAAATGTAGTATTTTCTTAGTAAAAAGTAGAATCAATTAAAATAATATTAATCAGTGATATCAGTTTTTGTTTCTTACTTGTTAGTGCCACAGTTTTTGTTCATTATTAGTTGGTTTCTTCTTCATTATTATATACCTATGAGGTTGTTGAGTATTCTCATTAGTATCTCATCTAAGACAAATGATTTGTGAATACTGAATTTTAAAAAAGTATTCCCTTACCTGACTTTAAATCAATAGCAGCTCTGTTTCACTTTTTCATTATTTCCCAAGTGTTTAAATTCGATCTCTTTATTTTTCTATTTAAAAACCAATTTCAAAAGCATTTCAGTAACTCTGCCATTATAGAATTCTTGTTGTAATAAAATTAATAATTTAAATTTGTTGGCATCTAGTGCTGGAAGTCCTCAGGGCACCTTAATGAAAATACAAACTGATACCAATACTACATCATGCCCTGATTACTACCTCACAGTGAGATTGGACAAACCTGCCAAATGAGTGCAAAAAATGATTCCAAATTAAAATTAAAACAACAATCACATAGGAAAGGCATTAGCTTTACCCTGAAGAGTAATGGATTTCATGTCTCTATCTACAGATGATGGATTCAGGGAAAGAAAAGCATCATCCAAGACTAAGATTTTCTGCTGTCAAAATGTTAATCCTTCACTGGGCATTAGTAAATATCTACTTCAGTCCTTTCAAGTTTGTCAACAAGAAACTGACAAACTGAGAGGTGAAATGACTTTCTTAAGGTCCTGTGGCTAATTAGAGCAGGACTTCACTGGTACCTATGCTGCCACTGATATCAAGCCTGGCTGTTTTCCACTGTTCTGTGCTACCCCTAGTCTGTTTACAGCATTTTGATGATCTACTAATTTCAGACTACTCTATACTGGCCTTAAGCTACCAATATATATAAAGTAGGAAGAGGAGAAAGTATAAGAGAATGGGGCAAGGGTTAAGCAAAAAAAGTGAGTGAGACATTAGCTTTGGGTGCAAACTTTAAGGGGAGTAAAAAATAATCAGTAATCAACATACATAATGTTATAATGCAATATTTATTAAAAATGAAAATTAATGCAAAACAACCATTCTGCATTAATTTTACACCCCCTTAATCTGTATCTGAGGCAAATGTCTCATTAACCTCTGGTACCTCACTTGCCTCACCCTGGTATTGGTGCTGGGAATGACTATTCTTTCTCTTTACAGCCTGCAGGTCACTCCCCAAACGGCAGTGCTTCATTGTTGACACCAGTACTATATTTTTGGAAATTCTACAGGGTAAGCCTTTTTTTCTCTTTTCAAGTGTCAGAAACATGGGGAAGGTGAGGTCATTCACTGTGTGTTGCTTTTAAAATATGTCTAAAAATTCTCTGACAGGTTTCTCTTCAATAAATGGAACCTAGTATCTCTCTCCCAGAGTGTGGGTTGTACTTAGTGACTAGCTTCTAATGGGGCAGGAGTAACCATGTGTGATTTCTGACCCAAAGCCTCAGAGGACATGTAGCTTTGTCCTTGCTTTCTCCTGGATAACCTGCTCACAGGAAAGCCAACTGCCTTGTCATGAGGACACTCAAGCAGCACAGTGGACAGGTTCATGCAGTAAGGAACCAAGGCCTCCCACAAACAGCCATGTGAATGTGTCATTATAGAAGCAAATTTATCTGAAACCTATGTAACACTATTGTTTTTTGTTACTTTGAAAGAGAATTAAAATACCTTAATTTTGCTTCTATTAACTATTTAGTTTTAGCTTGTTTAAATTACTTTGTATTCTCTGTTTAATTACACAAATAATAGTAGTTAAATTTCCCTGATGAATAATATTTTTTATTTTTAGATTATTTTCTCACAGATTGCATATTCTTTATATGATAAGCAGATGACTTAAATAAGTAGGTATACTTTACACACAGTGAAAAGCAGGTGGTTTCTGTGTACAGTTAGATGAGATTTGACAAATAAATAAATCTGTGTAACCAACACACCTATGAAGAAAAAGAAGACTTACATCACCCTAGAAAATTCCCTTCTTCCCCTTCTCAATCAATACACAACAACTTCACCCTGAAGCAGGAACTATTCTGATTTCTATAAGTATCAATTAGGTGTACCTATTCTATAACTTTATATGAATGAAAACATATACTGTTCACTTTTTAATATTTGACTTGTTTTGATATCTATGGTGTATTAGTAGTTCCTTTTTTTTTTTTTTTTTTTTTTTGCGGTAAGTGGGCCTCTCTCTGCTGTGGCCTCTCCCGTTGCAGAGCACAGGCTCCGGACGCGCAAGCTCAGCGGCCATGGCTCACGGGCCCAGCCGCTCTGCGGCATGTGGGATCTTCCAGGACCGGGGCACGAACCCATGTCCCCTGCATTTGCAGGCGGACTCTTAACCACTGCGCCACCAGGGAAGCCCAGTAGTTCATTTTTTTTATACTCAAGAAGTATCAAATACTACTTCATATGTTTATTTATTTATATATTTTTCTCTTAGAGACGTATGGGTTGTTTGCAATTTAGTGATATTATGAATAAATCTGCTATGGACATGTTAACACAATTCTTTGTATGGACATATGTTTTCATTTATCTTTGTTTTATATAACTAGGAGTAGACTTGGTGGGTCTTAGGGTACATAAGTAAAATCTGCCAAACATTAATCCAAAGTAATTGTACTATTTTCTACTCTGACCATTGACAAATAGGGCTCCAATTGCTCTGAATCACAGAAAAGTTTGAAAGTTATTTTAAGGTTTAAATTGGAATTCTCTCTCTCTCTCTCTCTCTCTCTCTCTCTCTCTCTATATATATATATATATATATATATATATATATATATATCTATATATATATATATATATATACATACACCAGCAGTTTGGGAAACTAAGAGAAGGAGACAATACAGTTAGAGCTTTTGAGAGGCTACACACTTTGTCGAGAAAATTATTTTTGTAATTTGAAGCAGCTGGATGGGGGAAAAACAGTATAACACAACTGGTGAACTGTGCTCTGTAAAGGAGATTATTATGAAGACAACACTTAGCCGATTGGTTTGAAAATCTCCCAGGAAGTCAATACATAATATTCTCTTCCTTGGAAACTTATGAAGAATGTTCATAAGTAAAATTTCTTATTGACTTGATCAGTCAGTATTTTAAAATTTCAAAAGTATGGCAAATTTGGAGGAGGAAGGGAGGTGAGACAGCAGAGTCTTGAAGAAAATAGAGCTTGTAAGCCTTAATAAAACCTCCATGAAATGTCAATCAACCAGCCACTCAGTCCAATGTTCTAGCTACTTGTGTATTGTATTTATATATTCAGGAAATTGAGTAAAATTATTTTGTTCTCCTACTCTGTTTTTTATAGAATATGCAAGGTTTTCATAAAAGAAAGAGATAGCCTAGCTTTGTTTTCATAGTGTCAGTAGACATTTGAAACCTTGTTTTCTGAGTTAAAAAATCTTACCTACTTTCATATTTGGATAATTGTTATGATGTGGTGTAAAACAATGTGATGACTAGAAATATTATTGGAGAAAGTTCTCATTTTAATAACTGGAATTGACTGCAGTTCTTATAATACTCCAAGAATACTTGGCCTTCCCATGGTTTAGAAGATGTAAGGTAGCTGTCTGTAGATGGTGTCCCTTTTTCTCTTATTAAAAATAATAATGCAGTGGCTTCCCTGGTGGTGCAGTTGTTAAGAGTCTGCCTGCCAATGCAGGGGACAAGGGTTTGTGCCCCGGTCCAGGAAGATCCCACATGCGGTGGAGCGGCTGGGCCCATGAGCCATGGCCGCTGAGCCTGCACATCCAGAGCCTGTGCTCCACAATGGAAGAGGCCACAACAGTGAGAGGCCACAACAGTGAGAGGCCCGAGTACCACAAACAAACAAACAAAAAAATGCAGAATTGAAAAATAATGACTTGGCTGTTTATAGGGAAACAGACCTTATATTAATACTTTCCTTATTGAGTATTGAAAGGTAAAGGTTAAAGTATTTCATCTATTTTTCATTTGCTCTTGCAATAATAGATGCTGACTAATGTGTTAAAACAAAGCAAAGGGGAAATTGAAAATAAATATAGAAAGTGACAGAGACTTAGTGGTCACAAGAGTTTGTAAGAGATGAACGTACATATGTTTGTTGATCAAGTAGAAGAAATAAGCAAAATCAAGAAGTAATGGAAATGATGGAGATTCAGGTAGATTAAATTAGATGAGACATTCACTGGATTTAGCAAAAGGTGTCAAGATAGAGGTGGGGAGCAACTATATTCATCCTCTAAGTAGGTATATTAGAAATGTGAGGGATTACGGGGGCCCACTGATAAATAAAGCAAGCATGAGGCAAGCCTGGGAAGTGACATTAGCACTGTGCTTCTTTAACTCTGATACCCAGAGGCCATAGAAATACACCATAGGTGGGCATATCACAATTCTCAAAGTAGGTTTTCTGAAATGGGGATATTAAAAATAAAGGGTAAGGAAGGAAGGATACAAGACTAATTGCCATCATATAAGAATTTTATCATAGGCACAAGATATGACAGACCCATTAGACCTTTTTTAGTGACTGAGACAAAGAGGTTAAAGTGTGAAATACAAAAGTTTAACCACCCAGCTTATTTATGGCCTTGTACGTTCAAAGATACCACAATTTTGAGAAAGCAGCACTGTATTTTATGGGTGTCATTTTTGAAAAGTTGTTATGCAATAAAAACAAAATAAACTTAAGTGCATATTGGGAGGAAGAAATTTAAATAGTAATAGTGTGGTGTGGAGTTAATTTCAAGTGAAAGTTCCTGGCCTGGGACCAAAAAAGGAGTTGAGATAGTGACATGAGTGAACCTGTTGAGAAATATGTTCACACTTGGACCTTTCCTTCTCCTGTACCAATCAAGTCTCCTTTCTCTGAAGCCAAAATTACTCTGCCTAATCAGAAAAAAATAGTATAAACATTACTAAGTGAAAAAAAAAAAATTCCTGGTGTCTGTAAGTGAACAGTGAAGGTTGATTAGTAACTTGGAGCATGCCAGCATTTTCTGGTCCATCCACCAGCACTACTAGTCTCAAGACTAAGAATGGGGAACACAGGGATAGGTGGGATTGCCCTTGTCCTTGGTATGAGTCTCCTTTTTGTTCACAGGTAAAAATATACTGGGCAGGCGACGCTCCTCTTTAATCCTCATTCAGAATACAAACCTAAATAAATTGGTTCTATGAGAGAAAAACAGTTTTTATCTGTAGAGAGCATACAGATAAACATGGGATTACAGATATCTCTTGGAGATCTTGATTTCAATTTCTTTGAGTATATACTCAGAAATGAGATTGCTGGATTACATGGTAGTTCTATTTTTAATTTTTTTGAGGAAGCTCTATACTATTTTCCATAGAGGCTACACCATTTTTCATTCTTACCAACAATGTGCAAGTGTTCCACTTTTTCCATATCCTTGCCAACACTTGTCATTATTTTTTGATAATAGCCATCCTGATGAGTGTGAAGTGATAACTCATTGTGATTTGTATTTGTATTTTCCTGATGATTAGTGACATTGAACATTTTTTGTGAACCTCTTGGTCATTTGTACACTTTCTTTGGATAAATATCCATTCAAATCCTTAGTTCATTTTTAATTTATTAGGATTTTGTTTATTTGTTTTGTTATTGAATTATAGGAGTTCCTTATATATTTTGGAGTTTAACCCCTTGTCAGATATATGAATTGCAAATATTTTCTCCCATTCCATTGTTTGCCTCTTCACTCTGTTGATTATTTTCTTTGCTGTGTAGAAGTTTTTTGTTTGGATTAGTCCCACTTGTTTTTGTTGTTTGGGCTTTTGGTGTCATATCCATGAAATCACTACCAAAACCAATGTGATGAAGCTTTTCCATTATGTTTTCTTCTAAGAGTTTTATAATTTCAGGTCTTGTGTTTTTTTGAATTGATTTTTTTACTTATAGTATAAGATAAAGATCCATTTTTTTCTTTTGCATGTGAATATCTAGTTTTCCCAATGCCATTTGTTGAAGAGACTTTCAGATGTACTCTTTGCTCATGCTCAGAAGAGGAAGAAAGAAGAACTGAGTAGTATGTAACTGAGTAGTGAAGATACTCGACAGGGAGAGGATTACTTGAAGGCACTGTGTGATATGTGATGGCAAGCAGAAGATGTCAGTCTCAATGAGCTCTATCAAAGCTGTGGCTGAAATTCAGAACCTTTCTCTCTGCAGGAGTGGCTGACCTATTTAGATTTCTATTTACATGACATATTTACATGTCTAATTTTGCCTATTTGCTGAATAAGTGAGTAGAGAAGTGTAATTGTAGGGGATGTAATAGTATCTGCCCCTTGTCCAGCCTCTGGGCTGGGAGATGGCAATCTGTCTGATATGGAAATGGTGGTAGGAGGTGATGAAGCTCCTGAGGGTTTCTCAGCTTTGAGATGCACTGAGAGAGTCCTAGGCTGGGTGTAGCAGCAAAAGTGAAATAAAACAGGACCCTATGGGGCCTTCCCAGAACAAGAACATGCCCGCATGTCCTCAACCTGCCTTTTGTCTGTAGAAAAACCTTAGTCAAAGAATAAATTTAATCAGAGAAGTGAGAAAATGTAGAAACAAAGGAAAACAGTCAAATAAGGCCAAATAATAATAGTTTAGTCATTAAACAAAGTCAAGGACTTTTAGTTCTTCTTCAAGGGCTATAGATAAATATTCTGAGCCACATCCTTTGAGCTGTTTTGTTGATACTGAAATCCCCACCAGGTGGAAGAAGTTAACTACATGATGACCAGACTGCAGCCATGACATAAGCTACCACAATTCCAATAACTGGCATCAAACAAATGGTCACAAACCAACCCTGGACCTGAAGATTAACTACTTAAAACAACCAACATGACACTGATCAGACCACCACATGACCAATTTCAAGGTGACTGTCAGAGTTGACTGTACTGTTTCTGCATGTAGCCCCTCTACCTCTGCCTATACACCCCTGAAACTCCTCTTTAAAAGAGCCTCCCCTCAAATTGTCTGTGGGAGAGTTGGCCTTTGGACATATGTCCACCTTCTCCCCCTAGCTGCTGGCCTCTGGAATAAGCCAAACTATCTTTTCCACCAACCTTGCCTCTCGAGTGTTGGCTTTTAAGTGGTGAGCAGCTGGACCTGAGTTTCAGTAACAGCAGCAAAAACAGGCTGGCAGAATACCAACAGGAAAGTACCAAGGTCTAGTAACCAGGTCTTATCTCAGGGACCTGCCACTCCCAGAGGTTTCATTTAACATAGATATTTATATTAAACATATTCAGAATAATTATTTTTGCTGGAGCATTGATAGATCAACCAGTGACAATTTAATAAGAATATTGTCTGTCCTTGTAAGGGATATTCCATCTCGGCAGCAAAGGTGGGACCAGAGCTCACTGTATCACTCAGTCTTGTCAGAGAAGATGTTCTGTCACTGATTAAAGAGCCGTATGTCCTCTTTAGTGACAAAAACATTTCATGGGGTAACCTTGTTTCAGTCTTAATGGATTCAGGCAATGTAATGAGAGCTACCAAAGTGGACACGAAGAAACATTTGAGAGACAGAACATGTCACTTCTCACTTACTAATGTCAGTCTCTCATGGGCTGAGCAAATCCTTCTGGGCAGAGCTGGAATAGTCATTTTAAATGCACCTGTATTCCTCCCTTTCTTTAAATGCAGCAGAAAGACACCAAAAAGAGATTTTG
Organism: Lipotes vexillifer; assembly: GCF_000442215.2. Lineage (NCBI taxonomy): Eukaryota > Metazoa > Chordata > Mammalia > Artiodactyla > Lipotidae > Lipotes > Lipotes vexillifer. The sequence continues at coordinate 7,591,448 of NW_006782310.1, forward strand.
TATTGTTGTTAGGAACATCAAATACAACACACAGGCTAGTCTTAGCTTCATCAGAGCTGTCTGATGATGTAGTATCAGAAAGACAATTAATATTCCCTGAAATGTGCAATGAATACTTTACCTTTCCGAAGTATATTTCTACTGCTGTGTATAAAATAGATAACAAACAAGGACCTACTGTATAACACAGGGAACTACACTCAATATTTTGTAATACCTGGAAGGGAAAAGAATCTGAAAAAAATAGATATATGTGTATGTATAACTAAATCACTTTGCTGTTCACCTGAAACTAACACAACATTGTAATTCAACTATACTTCAAAGAAAAAATTAAAAACAACAACAACAAAGTATATTCCTATCTCTGAGTTCCCTATATATTATAATACTTTTGGGAGCAGATAATTCCAAAATAGGTTGCTTGAATTTCATTGTTGTTGTTACAGATTGGGCACCCAAGACTCATGGGATTATATGATATCTGTAAGATATATGATGAATGAATGGCTGCTGAAGTGGGACTTTTCCAACACTTCATTTCCTTCTCTCTATCTTTCTGTCTCTGTCTCTCTTCCTCTCTCTCTCTTTATATATATATATATATGTGTGTGTGTGTGTGTGTGTGTGTGTGTGTGTGTGTGTGTGTATACACATATACACACACTATGCAGATAGATATTTGACATATAGATAGATAGATAATTTAATACCCGTCATGACCAAGCTGTGATGCGTGCAGAACAAATAATTTTATTTCCCAGGAGGAGGGAGAGTCAGGAAAAGAAAGAGACTGAGTTACTGAGAGTGCAGTTTTAGTCTATGGCTTTTGCCAATCTGAAGAAGCAACTAATTCATAAACTATATGGTAAGTGCATTTAACTGTTCTAGGATTTTTCTCATGCTTCATGAAAACAGAGATCATAACTGGGAAACCAACTGTAAAATTAAAAGAACTAGATGTTGCCAATAAAGACCATCATTTCAGGAAAATAAATTTGTTTCTTGGAAGCTGTTCTTGACTGTATGCTTGAGGTGCCCACAAGAAAACAAATTCAACCAAGAAACAAATTGATCTTGCTTCACTGGTTTATATGAACAGAGTAAAAGACACACCAACAAGTTACATCACTTAACAACTCTTTGTTTCCTATAATGAATCAATAGCAAGATCACCTTGAATTACTGTATTTTGAAATCATATGTTCAAAGTAGCCTAGAACTATAGGTCAGGCACCAGATTATGGGTTTCATTAAGAACATCTTCAGAGCTAACTGAATCAAGGTAATCACTGTTCGTGTAGTACATTTATTCATCTTATTTGATAATTTTCTTTCTTGACCGTTTTTATTTTTGTTAATATATTGGTACCATTTTTGTAGAGAACAAATAAAACCACACAATTTGATATTATTCGTGTCTGGAAATGTGTCATTTTATTCTATGAAGGTGTTTTATTGGATCTTAAAGAGTAAAAAGAAACTCATCTTTGCAAAATCAACTCTAAGACCATGAATTCTTCCTGATTATGGTTTCAAAAGTTGCTTGTAATTTTTTTATTAAAATTATGGGCAGTGGGTATTTGCAAGTTGTATTCTTCATTCTCACTATTTGTAACAGCTAGGATTCACTGCATCTCTGTCACTAAAATTTGGGGCCATCATAGAAGATGATGAAATAAAGCTTAAACAATCTTCCTGTTAAGGATTTCTCTAAAGTTCTTTCTTTTCTGTGATCTAGGGGAGCAAAGTAAATCTCCTTTGACTATGGCCAACCCCTAAATAGTCCTCCTGAAACAGGGATGTTATTTCCAAGTGTTGAATGAAGTGGAGGGAGAGGCATAGATTATTCCTCAACATTTTAACCCAATAAATATATCATAGTAAACGGGAAATATGTGCACTGTGCTAACAAATAAATGCATTTTGAGTATTATCCTTCCAGACTCCATTATTAGGAAATCACAATGATTTGGAAAGTTTACACTTTAATGTTCTAATACAAAAGATATAATGAACAAATCAATAATACAAATTCAATCTAAGAGAAATGTTTAGATATCAGGGAGTGACAATTTATAGGCTCTCCAAAACAACCATTTTATTATTCAAAAAAATAATGACTAATCTTAAATTTTCATTGCTTCCTAAATGAAAGTTATTTGAAAAAGTTAACCTTTGCTGTTTTGCTACACCTAGTTTCTTTTCCTTTAAGAAATATATTTTGAATTCATATTCATTACAAATTCAAATTTTATAAATTCAAACTGGAATGTATGTTTGGCTTGATTACATTTTTAGAGTTATAACTGCATTTTCTTCTTGTGTTAAATAAATCCCACTAAAGATAGTTCTCTTTATGTCATATTTTTTTTAAATAATGCAGTAACAAATCTGCTATAAGCATAAAATTATAGAAATCAGAAGAGACCTTAAAGTTCATTTGTCAAGAGATTTTGTTTGTTTTATTCATTATTTTACTGTAAAGTGATGAGTGTATCCTTTATACACTCTAGAGACCTCTTATTTGAAATAGTTTGCATATTCCATATTTATTATGAAGAATTAGCTACCTAACTTACTAATATTCAAAGACTGATATCATCATGTATAATTAACATTAATGCATTAGGAAAAATGATAGTATATAATATTTTTATTAGCTTGTACAGTCTTCTTGCAATATTTATTTCTGTTAAGCTATGTGAAATATTAAAAATGACTAATGGGTTTTTCACAGTTTTTAAAGAGTTTAAATGGAAAACTACAGATCTTTTCCAAATTCATTTACAAATTTAGAACTTCAGGTTTAAAAACAAGATACCTTATTTAAGTAATATATTCTATAACCAAAGATCTGAAGGGCTTTCTCAACACAACATTGTTATTAACATGGCTATGTAGACCCTCTTACTTTCCTAGGGCTTCCTGAAACTTTTCCCTGCACATCATTCCGTTAGAAAAGATGAAGGAACCTAATGAGGATGACTTCAGTCCAACCTTGATTTTAAGACCTGGGACTATGTGTTGCTTGGCAAGAAGTCCAAGGATAGGTGATTTTGAATAGGTCAGGTCTAGACTTTTGGGGTACTTATTTCTTTGCCACTGAGACACTGAATATACAATCACCAGACCAAATGAAAAAATAGAACTCTGACCCACAACCTGCAGCAACAAGCCCAGGAAACCAACCCATAATCTACAGTAACCAGCCCAAGAAACCAGCCTGTTATCTATCTATAAGTCAGACTTGCAGGAAGTCAAAGTACTCACTAACTCCAGTAACAATCCAGGAAGCTATAAAATAACCCCTATCCAATTGTCCCAGAATGACCAGGCCTTGATTAATAACTGACAGCTTCCATAATATTTGTCCTTACTTCCAGCTGGGGACCAACCAGACAAACTAGATAAAGCAAATATGCACCCCTGCCTGACCAATCATCTAGAATGCCCCACTTCTAGTTAGTTCACCTGCAGCTACACCATGTCAACAGCCTCCAGTCAGGTCATCACCTGAAACCTCCCCTTTGTTCTACAAGAAAATTTCCCCGCTCATCTTTTTGCATTTAAGCCTTTGCTAAACATAAGTCATGGTGCCTGACTCCCTTGCTATAGCTCTAAGTAGACTTTGTTTGCTCTCATTTGATTGATCTTTATTTATGTCCATACCTTTGATCCACAATGTAGTTAGATTTACAATATAGTTAGATTCAGTTCAGAATTAGGCTCAGTAAAGGAAGATAAGTGTTTCAGATATGAAAGTAATTATGTCTTTCTGGTTAAGATTAGGGAAACCTTCATGAAAGAGTTTATATCTGAATTGGGATAAAGCAGTAAGTTTGGGATAGAGAACAAATAACATTTTTGTTGTTGTTGTAGTTATTGTTGCTGCTGCTTTTCTATTGTTGTCTAATTTGTGGCATTTAAAATCTCATTATTCTGGGATTGTAATTGATCAATATTTTAATTGATCCGATTCTAAATTGGTTCCTGATTTTAGAATTTGTCTCACATTTTGCTAAACATTTTTGCATATCTATCTATTAGCTCTTTGTATTGTAAGTGGTTCTTGTGTTGAATGGCCTTTTTTGGGGAAATGGGAATGCTTGGGTGATAAATATCCCTGTTGAAACTCTTTTTCAAATGCTCATGAGTTCTCATAAAATGAGGACAATTTTAGGTTTTTATTTTCTTTGCCCTGCTAATTTTTCCATCTGTCAAAGTTCATCAAAGCCAAGAGCTCATACTACTGCAATGGATTTGAAGAAAGCAAGTCTAAAAAAACTGACCTGAAGAGAATGATAAAATATTCAAACCTGTTATTTCAAAAAGCAATATTCAACATATAGTCGCATATGCATATACCTTTAAGTAATGTTTCTGGTGGTGAACAGCAG
>NW_006782310.1:7595857-7665378 GCF_000442215.2 Lipotes vexillifer
AGCAGGAATTTCTATTCAATTAAATCAAGTAAAATGACAGTCTTAGGGGCTTCTGGTTTCAGCACAAAGATATAAAGAGCTGTGAATAACACTATTCCCACCTTTACAAAAAGGAAAAAACTGGAAGAACAGTAAATTAGTGACTTTATGAAAACTATCAGAGAATTGATGTTGTAGGGCAAACAACTAATAAAATGTAGAGAGAAACAGGCACCTGAGGGAAGCAGGAACACCTGAGCATTCATTTACCTGGGTCAGATTGCATCTAGCAAGACACAAGCCTATAAATCAATTTAAATAGATATTTTGAAAAAATAGCTGAAAGTAGTGTGTGAGCTATTGTGAGATTTTGAAGCTTCTGAAAGGCCTCAGACATAGGGGGTTTCACATATACTTGCAGGGTTTTCCTCAAAGAACCCCAACCAGCTACCTAAAGGAAAGTTTTAAGAGAATCCTGAGATGTGGCTGAAGAAGATGAGGTATATATATACACAATGGCATACTACTCAGCCATAAAAAAATAATGAAATTTTGCCATTTGCAGCAACATAATGGACTTGGAGGGTGTTATGCTAAGTGAAATAAGTCAGAGAGAGAAAGACAAATAATACTATATGATATAACTTATATGTGGAATCTAAAAAAATACAACAAACTAGTGAATATAATAAAAAAAAGCAGACATTAATACAGAAAACAAACTAGTGGTTACCAGTAGGGAGAGGGAAGAGGGAAAGGGCAAGATAAGGATATATGATAAAGATGTACAAACTGTTAGGTATGAAATAAGCTACAAGGATCAACTGTACAACACAAGGAATATAGTCAATATTTACAATGACTATAAATGGAGTAAAACCTTTAAAAATTGTGAATCACTATATTATACAACTGTAACTCATATAATATTGCACAGTAACTATAATTCAGTTAAAAAAAAGGAAAGAGAGAATCCTGAGAAAGCTTCCTCACAATGCCAGTAGTGAAAAGGAAGAGCAACTACTATCAAAGTCTGCAAAGACCCACCTCACCTTTCTTTCCTCTGGAATAAAATCATCTGGAAAGAGACTGGCATCCAAAGTAGTCAGAAAGAATGTGTGGAACCTTACAGAAGTTGGGGAAGGGGAATGGAGGCCAGCATGAAAGGCTTTACACTCTATTTCCTTTTTCTTCCCTAAGGAACAAAAGCCCTAATGTGCATCGGTGTGGGGGTATCAAAATGTGTAGCCTGAAAACACTAGTGGGGCCCAATAGAAGTGATGGAGAGGAATGAAAGCAAACTCTCAATAAAATAGTAATACAGGGAAACTTTTTCATTTTGATCAAGAGTAAATGTTATCTTTTAAAATAACTTACAAAATTATGAAACAATGTCACTTAAGCTAGCAGGAAGAAAGAAAGAAAAAAAAAAAGAAACTATTCATAACCACAATATTCTAGTTGATAAATATGTGTTCCTCAGAGGTAGAAGTTACCAATTCTAAAACCACTATACATGTATACTGGAATGGAGCAATTAAATAAATGGATGACAGATAGTAGGATCTAGGTTTCTTACTGATAGAATGGAAAGTTACAGATAAGCAAGGGAAGAATGGTAGAACGACCCATCTAGTAATGGACTGGAGTTATAGACATCAGTATGAACTAATGTTTCACTTACTAGTGATACAGATGTATATATATACATATGCATATATTTCCTTGCTGTATTAGGGAAGAAGGCTTAGGAGCAAAGACATTCCAGTAGCAATGCGTACACTTAGCATCCAGATCATAGTTTCCAAAATCATTCCTTAATACAAGGAACCAGGATTCCTTGAAAATAAGTCTGATTCTAGGACTTGGGTAGGAAATATGCAAGATATACCTGGAGCATCTTGTAATACCAGAAAATGAGGAAGTGTTCAAAAAATGGGGTGGTGAGAATATATCAAAGGGATGCTTGAAAAACTCTCAATATTCAAAGCTGAAAAAATCTATTTCTACAAAAAGCCACCCTTAACACAAAGAAATAGCTAATCTAGAAGTAAAAGGATGAAGAAAAATATGCCAGAGAAACACTAATCAAAAGATAGTGGGATGAGTATGGTTTCCAGTTCCACATATAAGGAGTTTGGAAGTCATCACTTCTTCTTTTTTTTTAATATATATATACATATATATATATATATATATATATATATGAATAATTCATTTATTCTTTGAGATTTTGTAATTTTTCTTAGAAATTCTCTTCGGTAATTCAACTTGGCAAACCTAGCTTTATAATGAAGAAAAAATTTCTGTGAAAAGGAAAATTATCAACATAATATAACTAGCTTCCATGTTTCTCCAACCTCTTAGACTGATTTAATGCTTCTTCTTAATGACAAGTAAAAAGGTGAACAGACTGAAAAGTCAACAACTTTTCTTGACTCTTTAAGAGAGGGAAGGACACAGAGCAAACCCTTGCCTTCAAAATGGAGAGATAGACAGCTGAATACAGGAATCACTGTTTACCAGGGCAGAAACTTAGGAGCCAAAACCACCAGAGGAACTAGTGCCAGGTTAGGAAAACCTTAACTATAATTGAAGAATTTCTGGAGGCTCAGTGTGGATGAGTCTGAAAGTTAAAAATCTCAGGGGACCCAGTCATAGGAGACACCCACAATATTGTGAAATTTATCTTCAAGAGGTTGACCAGGTTCCTACAGTGAACACTGGAGAAAAATTCCTTCATGCTTCCAGCAGGGGAAAAAGAACCATTTCAATATATACCAGAGCACTTATTTCTTCTTAACAAGGCTTACCATCAGGGGAAAACTAATTAACCAGAACCTGACCTGCTGGGGTATTATCAGATCCTAACTGTTCTGGGGGAAAGGAAATATCCAATGCCAATCAACAATAGCTTCCCACACAGGAAACTGGAAATACCCAATCTCAGCCCACTCTAACCACCTTGTACCACTTAATAAAGAGAAACACTTGTGAAATTCACAGCCTGGAGGCATAGGGTCACTAAAAGACTAAGACCTAATCATAGGACTGTAGAATGCTTCTCTCCCTCTTACATATCACCAATACATTACTAAAAACCTATTTACAGCAATTCTTTTATCTGATACGTTATGTTTGACTAGCAAGAAAAAATTATGAGGTACACCAAAATGCCAAAAAACACAATTTGAAAAGACAAAGCAAGAATCAGAACCAGACATGGCAGATATGTTGGAATGATTAGACTGGGAATTTAGCACAACTATGATTAATATGTTCAGGGCACTAATGGATAAAGTAGACAGCATGCAAGAACATATGGACAGAGTAAACAGAGATGGAAATCCAAGGAAAAAACAAAACGAAATGTTAAAATGATAAAAACACTATAACAAAAATAAAGAATGACTTTGATGGACTTATTAATAGACTGGACACAGCTGAGGAAAGAATCTCTGGGCTAGAGGATACATCAACAGAATCCTCGAAAACTAAAAAGCAAGGAGAACAAAGCCTGAAAAGAACAGATAGACTATCCAACAACTGTGGGACAACAGCAAAAGATGTAACATATATGTAATGAAAATATCAAAAAGAGAAGAAAGAGAGAAAGAAATCTTCAAAACAATAATGACTGAAAATTTTCCTAAATTAAAGTCAGACACTAAACCACCCATACAGTAAGCTCACAGAACACCAAGTAGGATAAATGCCAAAACAAATAAACAAAACCTATACCTAGGAATATCATTTTCAAAATACAAAGACAAAAGAAATCGAAGATAAAGAAAAAAAAATCCTGAAAGAAGCGAGAGGAAAGATGTTTATCTTATCTATTGAGGAACAAAGAATTACATCCAATGTCTTAGAGAACACGTACGTGAGAAGAAAGTGGAGTGAAATATTTAATGTTGAGAGAAAAACCCCACCAGTGTAGATTTCTGTATGATGTAAAATTATCCTTCAAAAGTGAAAGAGAGATAGACTCTAGAGGAAACAGTAATCAAGGGAATTTGTTGCCAGTAGACCTGCATTGCAAGAAATATTCAAAGAAGTATATTAGAGAGAATAAAAGTAATATAACTCAGAAATTCAGATCTATACAAAGTAAGGAAAGACATCAAAGAAAGAAATGAAGGTAAAATTAAAACTTATTTTTCTTATTCTGAAAATAAAGCAAAAATATAGTGGGAGTATTTATTATGACAAATTAGACTTCAGGACAAGAAAGAATATCACAGATAGAGAAAGATTTATATAATGGGATACATTCCTCAAGAAGGCATAATAATCCTAAATGTCCATGAAACAAACAACAGAGTTCCAAAGCACATGTGGCAGAAACTGATAGACCTGAAATGAAAAAGAGACAAATTCATAATTATAGATGAAGCTTTCAACATTTCTTTCTCCAAAATTAATAGAACAAATAGGTAGAAAAATCAGAAAGTATATATATGTAACCTAAAAATTATCAACCAATTTGACCTAGTTGTACGTATAGAACACTCAAACAACAAAAGAATACACATTCTTCTTAAGTGACCATGGAGTATTCATCGAGATTGAACTAACAAAATTTTAAAAACAGAAATAATGCAACATATCTTCTCAGATCATAGCATAAATTAAAAATCAGTAACAGATATATCTATAAAATCTCCAATATTTGTAAATTAAACAACATAGTACTAAATAACCATAACACAAAGAGGAAATATCAAAGGAATGTCTGTAATTTTTTTTTGAATTAAATGTAAACTAAAATACAGATCATCAAAATTAACTTAGCAGCAAACTTACGGCCTTAAGTGCATAAGCTAAAAAAGAAGAAAGGTCTAAAATCAGTAAGCTAATCTAAGTTACCACATTAAGAAACTAAAGAAGGGATAGCAAATTAAGCCTAAAGCAAGCAAAATGAACAGAATACTGTGATAGGGTAGAAATAACTGAAATTGTGAACAGAAAAACAAGAGAAAATCGATAAAGAAAAAGAGCCATTCATTTGAAAATAATAAAATTGATTAATCTTTAGCTAGTATAAGAAAAAAAATAGAGAAACATTTTGCTAATATCAGAGATGAAAGCAGAAACATCACGTCTGATCCTACAGGCATTAAAGGATAGTAAGATAATATTATGAATAATTCTATGCTCATAAATTCAACAACTTAGATGACATGGACCACTTCATTGAAAGCCCCAACTATCCAAACTCACTCAAAGAGAAAAATATCATTTGAATGCCTTCTATCTATTAAAGAAATTGAGTTTGTAGTTAAAATCATTATATATATATATATATATATATGGATACCTTAGAACAAAATGATTTCACTGGCGAAATGGAATGGAGGAGAGTTTTTCCAAGGACCCAACTGAAGAAGGTCAGGAAGGAGCCCTGAGCAATGTTAAACTTACATTGTAGGCAAAATGTGGAAGAGCTTGCTCCTGGCCTAATTATACTTTCAATTACCCCAGGGGTAAGTATTTCTCAAGTGCTGAGTGTAGGGAGGTTTGGAAACTCAAACCTATCCTCTGCAATAGCATTTCTCAGGAATCCTCTAAAGAGAAAGTGACATTGCCAGGATAATTTTGAAGAACATTTTATTTAGCTACGATTCTGCTGTCATTTTCTATATGTCTGGTATTTCACTCCCCTTTTGATTAATAGAGACATTCTCATAAATAAAAGATCTTGGTCCCTTGAAACTGTCTGTCTTGCTCTCTTATTTCTCCCATGAAGTCATAATCCCCCATTTGTGACATCACTGTCTTCACTGCAATCAACAATGATGTTTCAAGCTGGGGATTAAATGCTCCAGAAGAGGAAGGCCTTACAAGGGCAGAGGGACTCTCAAGGAATAAAGATCCAATTAGCATGTAAATGCCCTTTTTAATTAAAAAAAAGGTGTGGTGGAGAAAAGTAAGGGATGAGTAGACAGTCCCAGTGATTGGAGTGGTTTTCTTCGAAATAAAGTATTTGTTTTTTCTCTTAACTCTAGTCCCAGTGTCCCTGCCATCACCCCTTTAAATGAATAAATATTCAATATTAAGAAAACACTAAAGATGAAGCAAGGCTGTGAGCTGTAAATATGGGTATTGTTCCTCCAACATAGTTTCTGAGCCTGTTAACTTGACCATGATTGAAGCAACATTAGAGAATGGGCTGGTACAAGAATCAGTTGGGGCTCCAGATATACATGATTTGGCCTGTCCTACCACTACAGTATCACTGTGCAGCAACCCTCATCTCATCTCTAGCTTCCACTAGACTTTGTTAGGCATCCTTCAGTTTCTTAAAGTCTCTAAGCTTTTTTTTCACTTCAGAGCTTCACTGTATGCTGTGCTTCATCCAGGAATACTCTTCCTCCACCCTCTTTGCAAACCTTGTCCTGTTAATCATTCAAGGCCAAACATTAATGATAGTTCCCCTGAGAGGCCTACACTGAACGCTTGTAACTTCTATCTACATTAGAACATTGATATCTTCATGAATGCAAGCAACACATCTGCTCTAGTCAGTGCTACAAACCAGCACTTAGGACAAAACCTGACAGACACATATACATGTATCACATTCATAAAGTAACCAAGGATATATGGCCATCTTTGGCGGATTCTGTAGAAAAATCCTTTCTTTGAATGAAGATTAAATGGCTTCCAAATTCACATTAAGCTATACATCTTTATAATTTCTGAAGTAATTATCCTGGTTGTTCTCATCAAATGTCCTCTGTTCCCTGAAGTTCCACAGTAAAAATGAGTATTTATACAGAACCCAATCAATGGAGAGAGTCTTATTCTGGGGATTCATCATTTACAAATATTTATAGGAAACATATGTATAAGTAGGTTGACCAAATAATTTATTGTCTAATGAGAACTATCAATATTTTATGTGTGAAAGGGGGTTCTAGGTATAATTATGCTAGGACCATGGGCATAAACCAGAGCTGTCTTATGCTAATTGGGACATATGGTCACCTTATGTATCAGATATACTAAATTTAGAGAAGATACATATAGAAGAGAACATATTTCTTATCTTTAAATATCATGTAGTATATTGGAAAGGTGGTATATATAAACTCACAGTTATAAACTGACACATTCGTTTTCTCAAGAGGTTATGGATAAAGTGCTATAGGTATTCAGAGTAAATACAGTGTCTATAAAGAGATCCATGACTCTTTCCAAAGAGTACAAAAATATGTTAATCATGTACTAATAGACTAGTTCATGAAATAACCCCCATAACATAATACAAACACATTAGACTATTCTACATCAATGCCTTAAACTGACTTAACTTATGGCTACAAGATCTACTTGCAGTATAGTGAAAGAGAAGAGTTCTGTACTGTGTATATGTTCATATATTAAAGGCTTGTCTGTCAAACAAGACACCCTATAGGAAAAGACTTGCTTCTTCTCTTGTCACCCTTATGTACTATCAACAATTTGTCAGCTCCCTGGCTCAGTCACATTGTGTTGATGAATTAGTTGTTTAACTGGGCTAGGCAAAAATGATTGCTTTGTCATTCTCTTGTGATACAGAATTAAGCCAGAAAGATAATATATCCTTCCTCCTTGTTTTTTTTTTTTTTGTAAAATCTGATATAATGGAATTTATAATCCTAAGCATAGTGTTGACGATACAAAAACATTGATCTATTACTGGAAACACCTATGCTGCTAAGCACAAAGTTGGCCCACTTTGGGTCAGAAAACGGTCTGTTAAATTCTACTCAAAGATATTATTTTTTCAGAATTTTAAACTTAAAAGAAACTAAGTTAAATTGGACTCCAGAAGATTGCAGATGAAGAAACTTCAGCTCAGAAAGAAGAAATAATTTTTGTCACATACTCAGAAGTAGAGTATGACAAAACTCTAACACAGAGTCCCAGTTGAGAGTACTTTTTATATTGCCTTTTATACTGCCATTAGTGGGTGCCCCAAAGCAGCAAGATACATGACTTGTGGCTGCTGATTTAACATCTATTGTTACCATTGTCTGATGAAGAAGGACACATGACAAAGAAAGGCTGTATCCTCCCCCGACCTCTCCCTGTCATATTTATGCATGTAGAAGTCTTTAAAATTTATGGGGATCAAATACTTTTAAAAAAATCTAGAAATGTCACTGTTCTTCATCTTTCATTACTTTCAAAGCAAAGGTATAAGAAACTGGAACCCTAAGGCAATGCAGTGAAATCTCAATTGCTCTAGAAATATGCATCCTATTGTATTTTCAATTTAGCTCTAAGAAATTCAGGCAATCTCAAGTATCCAGGGAATTAAGAAATGGAATTCTCGTTAATGAAGGACGAAGAAGAACTTAGTTATTTCTTTACTTTCTAGCATGTCCATATTAGAAGTGTTGTTTCACCTCCCCAAAGCATCATCATTATCATATCTTCATCAACAACAAATAATTATATAATAATTACCAAGATTAATATAGATCTCACTATACATCAAATGCTGGTCTAAGTTGATATGTATGTATAAAATTTAATCTTCACAAAAGCCTTGTGAAATATGTGTTACTATTATTCTCCTTTTACATATAAGGAAATTATGTGAATACACAGTTATAGCTGCTGAGAACAAAAGGAAGTAGTTGTGAGGCAGGCTGGCCTAGATTGCTTGTATTATTCATTGATTTTGTAAATGGATGGCTGAAGTGATGGAGCTGTTAGGTGCTATGCAGGCCCAAAGGAGAAGATACTATGTTTGCAAGGGTGGTCAGGGAAGGCTACAGGGATGAAGATGCCCTTAGTTTGATCATGAAACTAGGTAGATGTTATTGAGATGTATATGTGAGTTCCCAAATTGTGGCCAATCATGGGGAAATATATTAGAAGTGTTGTGATATTGGTGTTTGGAGTAAGGATGAGTGGACTAGATTTATAGGAATGGAAGATTTATACGAGACAAAAATGATGATGGTAATAATGTGTAAAATACACGTCAGTCATTAGCACAGCTGGGTGCTCATTAAAAATATTCCACCAACCAACTATGTGACCCGGTAACTTTCTCATCTGTAAAATGAAATACATTAACTAAATGACCCCTAAAATTCTTCAAGTATTAACTAATTCTATGACTTTATGTTATTAAAATATATATATATATTAAATATATATATATTAAAAATATATTTTAATTCTCACTTTGCTGATGAAAAAAGTGAGCACCTATGGAAATTAAGTAACTTTTCAAGTGCAACATAAATGAGTAAGAAACAGAACTATATCTAGAATTCAGGTTTTCTGATATCTAGCTCTCAAATGGAGAATATGGAAGAAGAGAATGTTTGGGGGACATTATTTACTATATTCATTATTCTAAAAGGTAGTTGACTTAAAATGTAAATAGATTTAATAAAAAATTTGTTAAATTTAATAAATAATAATTTCATATAAAACCTCTCATTTAAAAGTGATTTTGTTTTTTTGTTTGTTTGTTTTTAGTAAGTGTACCATATCAACCGCTATTTTTATAGTGTTTGCCCCTCCTCCAGTTTTTTTTTTTTTTCTTTCTTTCTTTAAGACATAATTTGGGCCTGGCTAGACCACTGGGATAATCAAAGCTCAGAATTTGTTATTTATCTTAAATGGCATCTCTCTCTCTTACTGTTTTTTCCATACTATGTGAAAGAAGAATCCTATTCCTCAAAGGTTATTGGCTTGGGAGGTGTTTGAAAAAAGAAAATGAAAGAAAGGAAAGAGAAAAAAAAAAACCCAACCCGGATCCTACAATTGTTCACAGTGCGGTTCACCCATCAGAGCTGAAAATAACCCATATTTTATTTCCCTTATTTTTAGAAAACTGCTATGGACACAGGGGTGGCCGAGTAGCCAGCTGTGCCCTGAAATGCCTGAAGCCATCGCAATCAGTGCTCCACTGTCTGAGGCTCCCAAAATGAAACACTTTGAACACTCATTCAAAGGTGTGAAAGTATGAAATTGGCACAATGGTCAACTACCGCAGCACTTCCCATATTTTTGCACTGCCTTCTGCTTCCCTTGTCTGCCCTTTTTGCTCTCTGTCCCTTGTTTCTGACAGTTCTTCAAATGTCTGCTTAAAGAGCTATGGCAGCCTGGGAGAGAGAACTGGAACTTTGTATACAGTCTTTATCTTGAAGTGAAGAAGGCTGAGGGAAAAAACAACTGCACTCAAAATCCCTGAAAAGATTGTCTTAGACAACAGACGAGATAGATCTGAGAAAGATGGTGCATGCATGTAAGTACATTAGTGCACAAATCACTTATTGGTTCAATGTATCTCCACCTTGACCTACCCTCTTAGATGTTCTCTATATCATTCCAATCCTATTGCTCACACCCATCCTCTCAACTTGATTCAATTAGGACATTCTGCTTAGGGCTTTGTGATGGTCTCACCTGACCTTGTTTGTGTAGTAGAATCTAGCACAGTCCCTGCCATGTTAACTCCCCAGTATTTTTACCTGAATATATTGTTTCATAAAATTAAGGCCCAGCAAGTTTATATTTCACTCTGCAACTATTTTTGAAAAAGTTGCTCCAAATGAGCCTGTACATCACGGACTCTTCTGAGACTATCATAGGAAATTCACCCTCGTCTTGCTTTTACCCATTCTTCCAAGAATATACTCTGTCTTCTTTTCTAATGGTCTTCATTCAGGAATTTACTCAACACCATTCCTCCAGGACATGTCCCTCTGTTGCTAGTTCATACTCTCTAGTGTCTTTTCATGAGTAGAGATATGGTGTTTTGCATCATCCTATTTTTCTTTTTTTAATCTCACAGAATTTCCTTTTTCCTCATAATCCACCCTCACACCTCTTCCATTTCTTGCAGTAACCAGGACTATTTAGGTTTTCTGTCTCAGGGAGGGGAAGTCACTGGAGAAAAACAGAGGACAAGAAGGGCAATTCTCAGCTTCTAAGTTTTAAAAAAGATGTTTTAAACTCAATGTGGAAAAAAGAGGTTTTTGAATCTCAAAACTCAATCTACACCATAAACAATAGATGTAGGAGGAAATGTTTTGACTTTTACATCTGTTCTGGACTTGATAAATATTAAATGGGATGGAAGAAAAATGAACATCAGAGGGGAAATAAGAACTAGATGTTGGTAAATGTCCCCAAGAAGAGGCAACATTTCTATTAGACTAAAGCTACTAATTATAACGCCAAATAAATGCAACATCAATGCACATTATTTATAATACAAATGGATCCTTCCACTGTCAGAGATTCATGACCTACCTCTTGTGCTCTCTCCGTTTTCAACCTTATATCTCTTCTAAGATGCATGCGACACCAAGCCTTGAATGATAGTTGTTTATGCATTTATTCTGTGTGCCTGATCATAAGTCAGTTGAGACAAAAGACTGTCTTATTCATCTTTGTACAATCCTTGATCATTTACCATAATAGGCTCTAAGTCCATCACACCCAAATGAAATAAAATTGAATTCCTGTTCAATAGGCTGACCATTCAATAGGTTCAGACATGGGAATGTCCTTCCTGTATGTCATCCTTGTTTTTCATATATATGTGTAGTTATGTATATATGTATGTGTGTGTGTGTGTGTGTGTGTGTGTGTGTGTGTGTGTATATTATATATATATAATATATATATATATATATATATATATATATATATACATATGTGTGTGTGTCTGTGTTTATAGGTGGAAGGGATAGGACAAGGAGAAAAAATAAATTTGTTTAATAATGTACCATTTAGGATGCTTGAGTGTTCAGGGAGCAGAAAATATGCTTTAAATTAAAATTTAAAATAAAGTAAGTTAAGTTTCTCAATAACCGTAAGTACTCAGCTCTTGTTAATTCAGTTACTCCATGTTGACATAAGAACAATGTTGCTTCTGTCTTTTACATGTTTGTGTTTTTATATGTTTCTTTCTCTATATGTTGTCCTTGTCTTTGTTCTATGTACTTCATTATCACATGTGATCATCTCACTCCCTGGTGTCATGTACAGGAATACAGCATGCAAAAGAAGAGGGACTATTTCTTCCTCATATCCCTTTGTAGGAGTAAAAGAACATTTCAAAGAAGCTTTCCAGTAAGACCTCCCTTACTTCTTTATTGGACAGAGGCAAATGCTATACTAGTCTCTGATAAAGTCACTGGGATCACCACAATTTGCTTAAATTATTAGGATTTATCTGAGTCACACGGAGAAGGGTTGAACTCTCCAGGAAAGTGGGGTTTTGCCTTCAAGGAAGAAAGTGTAATGACAACTGTCTAATAAAAGTAACCACAACGATAGTAATGCTAATAGTAAATAACATTATTTGAGTTGCCACTCTATTTGAGACGCTGTGCTGAAGAGTTAAGTATACTACTGCATTTAAAAAACATAGCAACCTTATACCAGATAAGTATATTGAAACTCAAAGAACTGAATAGATATGCCCAAGGTTACACAGATAATAAATGACAAAGAGGAGAGTAGATATTTAAAGCCATGGCTGTCCATCTCCAAAGCTATTACTATTTCCGGTGTTCCACAGGGAAGACTGTGGAAAAGCATATACTTTTGAAGCCTCGATAGAGATTTGCTTCACAAAATCATTCAGCTGTTTGCTGGAGCCACCAAAGCCACTTTTCAAAACATGTAATAGGCTTATCTAAACATAGTATTTGCTGTTTGTAAACTTTCTTGTAATAGGAATATAAAGGCTGCTTTCAAGTCTCTCTCCCAGCCTACCCATTAATGTTCTGTTTTAGGGTCACTCGAAATCTGGATGTCTTTGTCAATTAAACTGAGTTAGAGAGGCTAGAAAAGTGGACATAGTGGATGATTCAGTCAACCTAATGCATGAACTTGTGAAATTTGACCATGACTCATTTCTTCTCCTTAAAGACAAATATTACCATTAAGGAACAGCAATGCTGTATTCAGATAGTTCTTTGCAAATTGCCAAAGGCATCTTCCACTAAATTACCCATCACTGGAACTTCAAACCAGAGCTCAGATTTCATTTGAAGAGGAAACAATCATTGTATGTAGGTGTTATCTTTTTAATGGCCAAGCTCATATGGCTTCATAAAGTGTGTGAGAGTTTCAAACTGATGTCTCCTCCATACCCCTCCCTGCAGATCCAAATGCCTTGCTTTCTACTGTTCCATGCTTTCTACTTAATAGCTGAGAACAGACTTTCACTCAATATTGCCTTCCTGACGTCTTCTCCCTCAGAGCACCCTAGCAATTCCAGAATTTTGTGTAAAAACACAAGGCAGTTCTTGGTTCTAGACTGACACACAGTTGTATGACTGTTTAAGGTGTGGATGCTAGTGCTTATCTCAACCCCAAGAGCACGGAGGGGAGGGACCAAAAGGCAATTCCCTTACAGTTATTACCAACTATATCCTGGAAAATGACCTGGCCCACAATAGGTGTTCTGCAGAAATATTTTCTCATTTGTATTAATCTAATTCCTACTTAATTCAACAGTCCTCATTCTTGTCTTAGAATACATTCTGAGGCAGACAATGCAGCAGTTTGGGAAGGGAGGGTGTGATGGGTGGGTTGGACACATTCAATACTACTAGATAGCCAATGGCCTAGAAGTGGAAATGATTAAACACTTACCAATCACTTCTGTAGAACAAAATTTTGTCCACTTGTCTGATTTCCTGACTCCTTTTTACCTTTTCTTGTCTTACTTAATTTTAGCCCAATGACAGATGTGGCTCCTATTAAGAAGAGAAACTAATAAAGATTCTTAAAATACAAGGAAAACTACCAAAATATCCACATTATTTTACTGAACTAAAATACTAAAAGATGCAAGTGATGAATATATCCATCAGCTACTGGATGCATTGATGAGATAAAAAAAATTCAACATATTCACTTGCCTACATTTACTCTTTTTTGTGGTTCTGTGGCCTCAAGCTGCTTACTGCAAATTAGATTTTGCCTTAGTATGCTAATGTTGAATAAGGGAATTGGGCTGTAAATAATTAAGTTGTGAGAAGTACAAAACTAAAGCAATCTATTAATGCAATATGAACATCCCTTGATTATATTTGCAGAATGAATTTACCTGCTTTAAATGGTGAATTAGAATTGAAAAGTAAATTGAAATTTAGAAGAAAATACAATAATAAACCACCAACGACCTTTTTTTTTTTTTTCCTTTTGCTGTTTCAGATGCCAGAGGGTACACTCTGTCATACTACTCACAAAATGAAACATTATAATCGCTGGGCCACAAGAGGTGTGTCTTGATTGACTTTTACCACCATTACCCATTCTCACTCCTCTTTGTACCCTCACCAGAGGTGAAATGCAGCAATTCCATTGCAGTTAATGGGCATTGTTTTGTTTGTAATTGTTCTTGTATAATTGTGGACTGATGCTTCATTTCGTGAAATCTTAAATTGTGGAAAAGGTATTGTGGAATATTTAGATATTCATTCCTTCAGTTTTTCATTTGGTGGTCTTCTTGGCAAAGTCAGAAAGAGTCTCTGGATCAATATCTCTTCCTTTTGCAATCCTTTGATGGAAATTCACATGGATATGCAAAGTTTCATTCATTGTGCCAATGAGGAGTTTTATGAGAAATGTTCCACACTCCAGGAAAAGGATTTGGAAAAAATAAAGAGCACAACCTTTTATCAAAATAAGATCCCTAGACATAAAATGAAGCAGAAGGTCAATCCAAGCATTAAGACCACAGAAGGCATTTGACTTGGGCCCTTAGGATCAGGAATTCCATTCTCAAATCCAGGACACTGTAACGTAAGTTTTAACTGGGCCTGAGGAATAATATGGGTGTTCATAGGTTAGGTCTTTGTCTACTAATTTCCAGGTTTACCTTACAGTGATAATGGCTCCTCCATCTTGAAGACTATCCAAAAGGGTCCCCTGAGGCTCCTGACTCTTACCCTCCATGGATTGAGACTGCAGGTGGGAAGACTGATAGGGTTAGCTATGAGGTGGGCAATGGAGCTGGGGAAAGCAGGGGCATTAAGAAAAGAGAGCTAAACACAAACAGAAAATCACACAATGCATGGGTATCAGAGACCAGCTCTTGGGAAGGCAAGTTGGTCCTCCTCTGGTGGGCATATGAATATATATACACTGAACATCCCTTACTGTGAGAAGGTTAAGGGAGGGGACAGCATAGTGAAAAACAACCAAATAAATAAAAGTCAACAAAATAAAGAGTAATAAATATTTTCTGAATCTCTCATAGTCTCCACACTATTGTTTCCTTGAAAAATTGAATTATGATTCTTGAAAATCACAACCTTATTGTATTTTTCCATGGCCTTGCTTCAATGGATGATGAATCATTAAGTAGCACATCACAAAAAAAAAGCTCCTTTGCTGTCACAGCCCATTTTCATCCTGCTCACTGCAATTAAGCCCCTATTTTTCTTCCCAATTGATCTCATTAGCACAGATTCAGAAAATAACAACAAAAAGTTTCACATTTGCATATAAAGACTTAAAAATGTACCTTTCCTGATGTGGAAAGAGGAATTTGTGAGTGGGAAGAATATGATTCATGAAATCAGAAGGCCTGGATTTCAGGGCCATCCCTGCTGCTCTGGTTTGGTTTGGTTTCTTTAACTTGAACAACTGGATTAACTTGTCCACTTCTGCAAAATGGAGTTAATATTAACCAGGTCACAGTGTTGCAAGAGTAAAATAAAATACATGAACATTCTTCTAGTATCTGAACCACACAGTTGCACACACAGTGCTTACATATACCATTCATGTGATGTTTTGAAGATTCCTCTAATGGCAGATACTCAGAGTGTCTCCTGCATCTCTTTGGTGTGCTCACTATCAGTTCTCAGTCAGTATTAAGTTTTATGATTTCAGACTCAGCTAGTTCCATAATCCAAAAGGACATCACATAGCCCTGTACTACTAAGAAGGCAGCCTCCCAGAAGTCACCTTAATCTCTCTTCTACCCCTGGAAACTCAAACTCAACAACTCCAAGTTACTCTCACTGAATCTCCAATTCTAACATAATACGCCTCTGCTGAAAAAACTTCCATTACTTCCTATTTTCTATAGCTTAAGGTTCAGACAGAGATCTCAGTCCTTCCATTAAACTATCTCCAATACCCCACACACATATTATTTTGTTCAACTCTGAATTCATATTTGTACAACTCCTGTGATGCTATCACACTTTCTTCTTTACTCTAGCTGTGTCTTCCTATGTAGTTTTCTTGGGGAGCTAGAAGGGAAGAAAAGCGTTTGTGTCTTTCTCTCATGCATCTCGACAGCACCTACTCTATTGCTCTGCCAAAAAAAATTCCTCTCCCATTTTTATTGATGTTAGTATTAATGATAATTTCATGGAAATCTGAAAACACACCTAGTTCTGTGCACCTGTCTCAGGTGTTTAATTAATCTTATGATATCGCTGAATGAGTCATTTAGGTAGATTGTCCATAGAGCAAACACAGATCATTTTCTTTTACTTCCAAACATAGGTTCGTAGGTTCTTTACACTTATTTCAGAGAGAGACAGAGATGGGAAAAGATATAGATGTATGTATAATGATATATGTATGTATATATATATATATATAGAGAGAGAGAGAGAGAGAGTGAGAGAGAAAGGCAGACACAAAGAAACAGAGACAGAAAGAAAGAGAGAAAGAGGAGAGAGAGAGAGATTATACCTCAACAAAATTTCCTGCTGTGCTGGCCTTATCATCTGTAAAATGAAGGGATGCCATTTCAGCTAATAAAGGTTTTTCTTTTTTAATTTAGTGTCATCGTTACCAGCTTATACTCTGTAAGACTTTCTTATTCACAGCTAAATGAGGGAAACAGGTAACCAATGATCTCAAACCCACATACATCGATGCCTAAAATTTTCCACCCTGGAATCAGCGAAATGGTCTGAATATACAACCCGAAAAGGTCAAATTGCCCAAGAATATAATTGGGCCCACCATCACATTGTAATTAAAACCACAGAAGGTTCTTACATTCCACCTTTCTGTCTCTCAAATGCAGAGAGAAACACGAGCTTCACAGACCACAGGAAAATGCACTGATTAATTACACAGTGATGTGATATTATTCCTGCTAGGATAGTCCCTCTGAAATGTCAGAAGGATTAGAAGTGCCACATCTTCCTCCCAGACTCTAATCTTAAAGGGCCCTAGGATGAAAACACAGCAATTACGTTCATAGACTGTGTCAATTTTACAACAGAAAAAAGAGCGTTCCCAACAGCAAATAATTATAACACTGCTTAATGATTGATTTAACATAGAAAACCCATCTAATTCCTTTTGTCATTACAATCTACAGTACTAACAATCTAACAATGCTGCCTTCATGGATAGACATTACATTAGCATTAAGAATAATGCTAATACAACACGCAGTTTAACTTGTTATATTGTGAGTCGGCACTGCTACCCTATACACAGTTATTAGTGTAGCACACCTTCTGAATGAAACCGACCAGCTGAGAATTTGCTTTTCAGCATCTGTGCTAATGCAAAAGAGTATTGTAATCTAAAGTCGTCTGCTGCATATTTCATACAGCAGGAGAGAATGTGTTCTCTGTTTTCCTAGGATATAATTCCAAAGTCTGAAAAAAGCATGAGCTCTAGCAAATAGGTTCATGATGATTCTAAACGTATCCCTATGTGGATGATATGCAAATGCAACTCTTACAAAAGATTACCTATGGAAATCTAGCTAGTCTACAAGTCAATAAACACACTATAGTCTAAAGAAAAACACAAAAAACAAAACAATCCTAGGAGCTCTGAGGCTTTCTTGTGCTGAGCAATAGTTGACAATAAGATCATTTCAGAACACTAAGAATAAAATTAGGAAAAATAAAGAGAAGAGAATATGGAAAGTTAGCTTTCTTTATGATATTTCACACGAAATGATATGGGTGATTAAGGAGTTTCCAAACCCCTTTTCTGTCACTACTTCAGGGAATAGCTTCACATACACTCAGCTGCCTAAAGATCTGATTCAATCAGTGGCATTACTGATTCATCTACTCCAGAAACTACAAATATTTCCTGAAGGCCTACTTGTGCTAGGTGATGGACAAAGACAAACACAAGAAACAGGCTTCCTGTTTGACAAGACAGCAATAGTGAGTGGACACATGTCCAGTGGACACTGATACACACATCATTGTGTTGGCTCTGAAAGAAATATCTCAACCTGGAACATATGAGAAGATGTGGAGTTCCAGTTCGTTTTGTCAAGTAGAGGCTCAGTTTCTCATTTGGTAGAAAGATGAGTGTTCATATAGAATGTTTAGGTAGCCAGACTATCTACGTTTAAATCCAGGCTCACCCACGAATTAGATGTGTCTTATTCCACAAGTGAGCTAATCTCTTTATACCTCATTTACTCTTGTGTAAAATGGGGATAATGATTGAGCTCCCAAGTGGGCTGTTTATGAAATATAAGTGAGTTAGTTTACGGAAAGACCTTAGACAAGTGTCTAGCACACTCAGTACTCACTACTATTCCTATCACCCTTGGTAAGTCTAATCTGGTAGTGATTTAGTGTACTTGAATCTCTTTATTCTGACTTTATTTAGCAAGAGTCTCTGACTTTCAGTATATCAATCCTTTATCTTCCCTTTGAGAAGAGAATAAATAGATGTATAAATGTATTTACTGATTCCATTAGACTTACAACTTTTATTGAAAGTATACAATTCAGAATTCTCTTTTCCATTTTGTGTTTCAGTGAAAATAGTTTGTGTTAGTCTGTTCCTAATAAATTGATAGTTTCTGGATGTATCCAGATTTGGATCTCTTGAATATGGAACATGAATACAGACCTATCAAGTCATGACCACTGAAAAAGAGTGACTCAGTTTTCAACCAAATCTCTTAGTGCTACTCTCAAATTACAACCTCACCTTTAGTATTGTTAATAAAAATAGAAATAATAACTTATATTTAAGTATGTGGGCTCATTGAGGTAGGGTCTTCCTCTCCTGTCTCAGGGGGAACTCCTTGGTAGCTTGGGGAGGGATTGCTGATGGAATCTGGAAATCAAACTCTCCTCAGGCTGCCTTATGTTAAGCAGTTATCTCAGACTGCAGAAATCCACATGGGTTTATCTTTTTATTTTATCTGCCTGTCTGTCTATCTGTCTCTTTCTCTTTCTTACAACTTTTATTGAAAGTATACAATTCAGAATTCTCTTTTCCATTTTGTGTTTCAGTGAAAATAGTTTGTGTTAGTCTGTTCCTAATAAATTGATAGTTTCTGGATGTATCCAGATTTGGATCTCTTGAATATGGAACATGAATACAGACCTATCAAGTCATGACCACTGAAAAAGAGTGACTCAGTTTTCAACCAAATCTCTTAGTGCTACTCTCAAATTACAACCTCACCTTTAGTATTGTTAATAAAAATAGAAATAATAACTTATATTTAAGTATGTGGGCTCATTGAGGTAGGGTCTTCCTCTCCTGTCTCAGGGGGAACTCCTTGGTAGCTTGGGGAGGGATTGCTGATGGAATCTGGAAATCAAACTCTCCTCAGGCTGCCTTATGTTAAGCAGTTATCTCAGACTGCAGAAATCCACATGGGTTTATCTTTTTATTTTATCTGCTTGTCTGTCTATCTGTCACTTTCTGTTTCCCTCTTTCAATTTCTCTTTCTTTTTCACATGAACTTTTTTCTGAATCAACATAATCTCCTCTTGAGAAACTTTGTATCTTCTCACAGGGGAGGAGAGAGCTAGTCCTTAGGTACCTCTCTGTATCTTAAAAACTTGGTCTCAAATTTTTGCAAAAAACTATTGGAGCAATTTGGAAGATGGTGGAATTAGGCTCTGTATCCTGGAGATTCTTATGCAGGAGAGTGGTGTAGGTGTTACAATGTCAGTTTTGTCTCTACATAAGAAAAATCAATGGGTTATTTAATTTACTCAAGATGTAAACATTGCTTTTTTTTCCTCAGAATATATTATATTTGATTTAAATATAGTCACCTATTAACATAATTTTTCTATTGCCCCTTTCAATAAATTAAGAAAGATAAGGGAAAAAAAGAACTCCATCATATGGAGAATTTGACTCTTTGTGTCTTCAAAGCTAGTTTTATGTTCCCTCTATGAGTGGTGATGCCACTTTGATTACCTTATATTATTTAGAAACCAAAATTCTCTCATCTCCTTGAAGAGAACTGGGAGTACAATTCCCAATTCATGCTATTATTCTTCCTACATTGGAATTTATAATGTAATTTCACACATATAATTATATTGTAATATTTACCTCAATCCTGTAACAGAGTTTGGACAGGGCTAGCTACTGTCATTTTATGGAACCTACCTCCCATTTCCACCTTCACCATCTTAGTTGGATTATTTTGAAAAGTGTTGTATTAGATTTTAGGCCAGATAGAACAAGGGAGTTTTATGATTGGTAACCTTCTCTTCCCTCTATGCACACATGCTGTGTCAATGCTGTGAGACACAGCTATCAACTAATGATGTGGATTGTGGTATTATGTGGAGATTTTCAGAATGAACTATGCACTTGTGCCTGTTTCTGGTCTAGAACAGTGCTGTTGTTAAGATGGGGGTAATAATCTGACTGTCTAGAGTATTACCTTACCATGTGATTTTTCTTTCCTCTCTAATCTAATACTCTAACTGGAGTATTAATTTCCAAGTTTGGCCATCTGTACTTGGTCCCAAGTCTGTGTAAACAAGGGTGACTTTCTTTTTCTCTCCCCTCCCACCATCCAAATAAGCTAGTTACTTTCCCAAGGTTTATTCAGATGACAAGATGAGATAATGCACTGGAAACCTTTTGAGAGAGTAAAGGTGCTACATGTATCATTATCAACAATTATTATTAATAATACCATCATTATGTCACTTCAGATCACTGAGGTAAAGGCAAAGTGAGCACAAAGTCAACTTCAGAGAAGATTCTGATAAGATAAATGCAGGATTTCAATGGGAAAAGTACCAAATCTAAGGAGATCTTCTACAATATGACTCTGACCTCTTATAAATGTACCTCTTGCTCACCTCAACCATGAATTTTCCAGTGAGGCAATTCTCCAAGTCTATCTCACTGATTGATTTCCACATGTGTGACCTGCTTCCTTGGTTCTGTTCACCTGGAAAGCCCTCCTCATCCTCTTACCAGTTAACCAAGTGATACGCATCTTTCAAGACCCAGTATACACATCCACTTTCATTCTTGAAGACTTGCACTGCATCTCTTTTTATTGCTACCACTACAGTGCCTAACACACTGCCTGGAGCATGGACTTATGACACATTCTCCTCAAATAGATGAAGAAAAACCTAGTTTCCAAGGCTCTTGGTATCTTGGAGTACATGAAGAACTTATTTTTCATACTGTCCATTTAATGATTAATTTAGTTATTTTATTATGTTCAAGTCTTCTTTCCTGAACTATACTATGTGCATTAATTCATCAAAATATGAAAATATGGATGTTGTTCTGAGACTTTCCAGGATATTTTATTGAAAATCTTTGCCTAAAATATTCAAGGATGGAATTTCATACATTGCTAGTTATTTTTTTAATTCCCTACTTCAATTTAAAGTTAGTATAAATTAAAGATTAAGTATTTCCAGAGGAATTGAGGAATAGTAGTGTGTATGTATGTTTGTGTGTGTGTTTATGTAGGACTTGAAGACTAGTCCCTTAGATACCATCTGTATGCCTAATTTGCTCATTTCTTCAATTTATTCTTGTGATAGGAAATGTCTAAGGAACATTTGATTCTTTCTGTACTTTGTCAATCACTCCATTTCACTTATAAAGTGGCCACAACTTTCAGGAAAGTTAGGCTGTAGTTGTTGTATACAGATTTGATTATTTCAAAAACTTCAACCTAGTCGGAACATACTTTAGCTGTGTTTCTCAGACATAACACTCTGCATACAGGCTAAGCACAGAGGTGCAAAATCATGAGGGTTTTTATCTCAGCATGGCCAGAAGGCTTGGCTTGTTTTTTTTCCTGAAGTTGCTACTACTTCCTATTTCACACAGCAACTTGTGTATTTGTCTCTTGACAGCACAATTGTATTTTTGCTGAATTTTATGCTTCAGGAGGGACACTAAGTAGTACATATTCCCCTGGGCTGAACCCTTCTACAGACTCAAATTTACTGTAAACTTTAGGAACACGGGAACCCCATAACAAAACTTGTAATCAATTCTACTTTTTCTGTCAGTACATGGCCATATACATTTTGGTAATGAATTATCCTTAAAAGATGCTAATATCAACAAGAATTTCTGTGATGAGAAACACAAAGTCATTTCAATGAAAAGGGAGAGAGAATAGAAGAGAGGGAGGAAACAAAGGAAGCTCTCAGTCAGGACCACACCCAACTATGGGAAGAGAACTATTTCCTAAAAGGACTGAATTCCAAGGTGTGCACACTGTCAGATCCCAGGGCAAATCTGGCCCACAACCAACAAAATCATTTTGATTTGTTTTTGTGTTTATAATGGACTGTGTGTACTAAAATGAGGGGCTCCCACTCTTCACTCCATCCCCTGCCTTTTATATTTTGAGAAGCACATTTACATCACTTGGCTGGCCCTGTTGGCTGAGGCTTGTACTCCAGTAACCTGTTAGGGATGGAAGTGAATTGGGAAATCTGAAGGCGGTTCAGTACAAAGAGTCTAAGCATAGTCTCCAAGTTCTTGTCCCAGGTTTCTATTAATTGAGTCAATTTAGGTTAAACTCCTCAAGCTTTACTTTCTTCTTCTGATACACAGTATGTATTTGATAAATGTCTAGGATTGAGTTACTATCCCATCTGGCAAAATGAGAGTCTGGGGCCTGCCTGACTCATATGGATCTCTCTTCATACACTAAATACACGGGCTTCCTAGGTTAGGTTCAGTTATGTTCCCTCTTAATTGACAACGTTTTTCTGTGAGTCAATAGCAGAAAGGATTAAGAGTGCTCTTTGAGGTCATTGCTATGGGGCTAACTTGAACAGTGTCTATATGCTTCAATTAGAGATAGTCATCGAATTCAGGGTAACTAAGTTTCTTTTTTACATTTAACTGTCTTAGCCAGTGGAAAGAGATGAAAGGTGCTCATTACTTTAATCAAAGGCCAGCTGAGAACAATTTTCTCTTACCTTTAATATCTCAATGTGTTTTAAATAAAGCAAATTTTGCATGAGAAAAAACAGTTAACATGAAAATTGTAACTGGGAAAGGTGCTATGAAACCATCCGATCTATTCATCTCCACAGCGATCTCTTTCAAAAGTGCTGATCTCTGCTGCTATTATTACAATTGCAGAACATGACAGCAGCTGCCCATCTGAGGTAAAGCCCAAGGCTTCAGAGGCAGCTGGAATAACACAGTTTATAGTGTCACAGTCTCTATCCACTTTCCCCTGGCCTAGCGTCAGCCAGCTCTAGAAAACATTGTGAGCAGAGAAAATTGTTTGCTTTTGGTTTCTCTTTCCATTCTTTCACATTCCTCAATGCCACCTTTCAGCCCCTAGCTCCCTTCTTCCCAGTGATCATAGATTCTGTTTCCTCCTCTCCATCAGAATCCACATTCCTCCTATTACACACAGGATAACATCTGCATTGTAAGTATCAGAGCTAGTGTTTTGAATGCTACATGCTTTACTCCTTATTTGCACTGGATATTTTCCATTTATCCTTCTTATCTACTCTCTTTCACTTTTATCTGTCCAGGGCTCCCTTGCCTACTGGTTTCTAGTGGGTTATACAAGTGGGAGGTGCCAGCAAAAGATCAAAGCAAAAAATAAAAAGAGGACGGGATGTCTGTTTGTTCCCTGGCTCCCTTCTTGCTGTGCTACTAGCTGGCAATAGTTCCATCCCTGTACCGAAGGTCATGACCCCTTAAACAGCAGTCCCCCTTCTTTCCCAGTTTTAATAATTGCTCCTCTTCCTAGACCCTGCAGATCTGAGGGTGGTGTGGCTTCTGCTGTTACCTATCCTGTGATAGTCAATGCCTTGTTGACTGTCATTAATCTATTCTACACATTTGTTAACAGTGTCTTCATTGAAACAGCTTTCAGTACACTTTCAAGGGTGTCATGTTCTTCCTGCCAGGATAATTACACCTATAACTTTACATCTCTTAACTGGTTCTGAATTTGGATGGGGTGAAAATTCGTGTATGCTAGGCTCTCTTGAATACCAGAAATTTGTGCCCCCATTTTATTCAGTTCTTTGCACAAATGTCGCTTCCTCTGAGGAGGCATCTCTGACCACCCTCACCAGTTCTTATCTGCTCACCCTGCTGTGGTTTCCTTGTAGTACTTACTATCAACGGTCTCCAACTAGCAGACACAACAGAAGAGGGCAATTCTGTGTCCGCTTGTTGTTCATCTTCAGTGTCTGAAACAAGATCCAGAATACAGTAAGCACTTAATTAAGAACTTCTGGTGCTTCCTTCTTCCACAAGTAATATTTACTCCCTTGAAAATCACCCTTTTCAAGAGAAGCAAGCATTGCCTAAGTGGGGCAGTGCCATGCTCCTGGCCGTGCTAGGTAAAAGCTGGTGTCCTAGCATCCCAGCTCCATGTATACAACTCCCAGACCTGGGACTGCCACTTCCTATAAATGCTACAACCTTAATCTCCACAATCCTGAAGAAAATCAGTTTTCCATTAATTCATCTTTAAATTGACTCTTCAAAATGAATGTGAGTATAAAATGGGAAAGAAAAAACAATTCAAATATATTTCAAAAAGTAAGGTGGGAAGTGACAGTGTTTCACATGGTGTCACATTTACTGAGACTGGTTCACTCTCCCCTGTCCCCAAATCCTCTTACATTTTCATATGTATCGCCAGAGCTACCCATTTGCCTTCATTGTCTCCTCTTCTGCCTCTGACTCCTCCCCCACCTTGCCCCTCTTGACCCACCTCCTACTCCTCATGAATGTGATTCTTCCTTTGCCTGTCATAAGCTGTGTGAGGCTAATGGTAGGTCTCCTACTTTTTATTTCCTTCTGGATTTTTCTTATATTTCCTATGCAGTCAGAGGAAGAACAGTAAAGTCTGTAATCTGAGAACAATATCTTCAAGGTAAGGCAGGGACACGTCTAGATAATAGCCCTGTGAGTGACCAGAGGCAGTGTCTGTGTATTGATAAGAGTCCCATGTATTTTTAACCAGCAGGCATCAAGGTCTATAATCACATTTTTCTAGGGACTGTACTCAGCTCCGTGCCAGCCACACTAAAAAGCTCATAAATAACTTGGATCAGAGGAAATTGGAAAATGATGACTACAAAAATACAAAGAGAATTTTTATGTTTTCCAAAACCCACATGGCATTGACAGTTATTTTCTCCTTGGCCATAAGAGAGCTATTAGAACTTTCTGATGGGGGTAAGAGTCATCAGATTTGGGTAGGGCAAGTCTTACAGGGAAGACCAAAGTGATGCAATTTCTTTTGCCTCTCCTTTATCTCATTTTTAATTCTCCTCTTATAAGCCAACATTTTTCTCCCCCACCCTTCAGTTCTTTGATGCTAAGTTCTCTTGGCCTGCAGGAAGGCACTGTCCATGGACTTCACCCTGGCATACCTGGGTGGCATCCAGAAGTGTCGAAGTCTTCAAAGTAAATTCTCTTTCCTGATTCCACCAGCAATGCACTAATTGCTTCCCTGGTGTTTAACAAACAGGTGATCAGGTGAAGTCTCAGTATGATTACAGTGACTAATGGATGCCCTGCGTCAGCCTACAAAGGTTAATGATTTAAAAGTCAGCCTAGTAAAACAAATACATCTCTAATTCACATTTCATGCAGGTAGAAAGAGTGAAATGTATACTTTTAGGAAGAAGGAAGTGTTCCCATGAGGGAGTGTATTTGACATCATGAAGGCAGGCACCTATTTCCCTCCATGTGCTGGAGGGATGATGTTACAATGTGCATGTAAAAAATGATGAACAGTTCCAGTGGATGAAATTCCTGATTTGGTGGAGGTAGAAGAATCCAGAAATATATTCCTTAAAATGGAGAAACCAGCCATTTTGAAAACAAACCAACAGATATGGGCTCTGGAGCCCTTAGCCGGATCATGTTTTCTCCCCGTCACCTCACCCCACAGTAACTTTGTCATTGCAAGCATCCTGGCCAATGGCTACAAATGACAGAACCATCTTATCATGTGGGTGCAAATATTTTGAAAACAACATTAGGGAAGTCCTTTGAATAGAGATTCTTTTTTTCTTTCTCATAGATTTATTGGAGCTCCATGAATATTTAGCATATTAACCTGTTTGTCATCTGTGTTTTTCCTAAACTGATATTTGTATTTTGCTGTCATTTAAGGTATATTGGAATACACAAAAATTTTAGTTGTTATTTAGTCCAATGTGTTATTCTTCTTCCTTATAGTTTTGGGTTCACTTTCTGTGTCAAAGAGTTTTAATCCATCTAGATATTACTTTTATAATGACCTTCTCTATATTAAAATTTGGAATTATTTAAGTTGTTAAGTACTTTTGTGAGACTTTCCTTTTCTACTTTGTAATGTTTACCTCTTTTAGTAGCTGTTACCAGACCAAATGTGTGCTGAGAATGAATGAATTAATAAAGGAAGGAATGAATGCACTACTGAAAACATGGCAGGGGATCCATGGAGATGTAGGGACTAAAACCAGGACCATGACATTTATCTGTGGTAATTTTTTAAGATATATGGTGAAAAGTTTGATAGTTGCCTCTGTTAAGAACACTGTACTTTCTTTGTTCCAGAAAAAAAACTAAAAAGCCAGGATTAACCTGGGTCAAAATTGTTTCTTTAAACTTTGAAACAAAATGGGTGCAGTCATGTGTGGCTAAATCTGAGCGATATTCTCAGGATTAAACATATTCATTAATAATGGGAAAAAAGCTTCCTTGCATAAGAATGAATTAGTGCCCCATCGTGAGATGTAGAGCCTGCCTTCTGTAATATGCCTTTTTTATAGTCTAATGCTTCTCAAAGCTGGGGCAAGGCTATGCTTTCTGAAAAAACACATTCTCAAATCACACTGAAAACTTAAAACTTCTTTCAAGTAGGGATTAAAAATAAATCAATCTTAGATACTGGATCCATTAGTAAACTTAAATACCAACAGAATATGTTATAATTTGGTGACCCCTCCCCCCCAGAAAAATAAAAACTCAAAAAACAAAAACAAAAACCTCAATCTCCAGCCCCCCAAACTTTTTAAGGTATTTGGAATTCCACTATTAAAATACAGTATTTGGGGGTCCAAGAACTGAAATCCTTTAAACTTCCCTTGAACGATGCCACATTTTACACCAGTATCATTTAATAAAAATAATAATGATAGCTAACATTTATTGAGGGCTTAAGATGTGCAAGAAACTCTACTAAGCATTAGTATTGTCTCCTTTAATCCTTACAATAGCTGAAAGAGGTAGGTATTACTATCATCCTATTTTACAGATAAGGAAATGGGAATTTTCTTCTTGTGGTTCAGTAACTGCCCAGTGTCACAGCTGGAGTGTGATGGAAGCAAGGACTCTGTCCTGACGTTTTACTCACTTAAATACCTATGTTGGTATAACCAAGAGTTCATTCTGTTGGCATAGTATAGTGGGCACTCTTAACCTGTTCAACATGGGCCAACTGTGAAAGTAGAGGATGAAGAGAGGTCATAGCCAGGAAGTGGAGCCCAGATGAAAGACTCTGGGCAGTTCCAGGTCCAGAAATGGAAGAGATAGGGATACAAAACATGGTTTCTACCATCTGGTTGGTTTTATTCCAACATAGCCTTAGCAGGTCCAGCAGAATCTCCAGAAGGTATGTCTCATCTATAGCTGCCTCTTGCACATATTACTTTTCATCTCCTTAAATACTCAGGATTTTCTCTGCAGCTCTTTGTTCTGCCCACAGGAGATGATGGGTGTTCATTAGTGGGAAACTGCACTTTTTCTTCCCCCTGTTTTTGGTTTTAAATTTGGGTCATGGTGACGACCTCAGAGCCTTTCCAGCTTGGAGAATGTTCTAGGCTGTGCAAGCAACTTTTCTGTCAAGCAAGATGGCACTGCTTATGTATCAAAGTATCAGTGACTTCAGACCTCAGGAGCCACAAAGAGATTAGAATGTAGCCAAATGGGTTTAGTTGATTTGCCCTCAGAAATTTTAGAAAAATAGCTAAAAAATAATTTTGGGAAAAAATAGTTAACAAAGTTCATTTTCATAGCATTTTCTCTCCTCGTCTCTGTGGATAAAGCAACTTGCATGGCTTATTTTCTCCTTCATTGCAGAATGAGGTGGAGGTGGGGGTCCTGCAGGGTGGAGGCTGGTATCTCCCAGGCTGGACTTGGGCAAGACCCACAGACCTGTCCCTGATCCCGGTGCAGCTGTGCAGCTGGTATTTCCTGAGAGGACACAGCTGCTGGTCAAGCACACCAGAACCTGGCCTCAAGATTTATATTAAGTGCCAATTATTTTGTTGGTAGTGGTGAAAGAACTCCTAGATTTTCTATGGGTTTGACAAGTTTACAGAGGAGGTATCAGCAAGGACTTGGAGGTCATCCTAAAAAATTTCCTGATGGAGCAAAAAGAATCCTTCATAACTGATTGTTAGAGAGAGAGAAGGGGGAGGCATTGCATCAAAGGAAACCTCTGACCTCACAGGGATGTAGAAGTTGAGTACCAGAGAGTCCTGGGCACTCAAAGTCCCACATTGAGGGGGTCAGTCTAGAGTATAGATATGTTTGGGGCTAGGTCCTGAGAGCAAATCTTATGTCACCTTCTACTACTTGGTACAGTGTATGGAAGTGGTGTCTTATTGCTTTTGTTCAGGTGTGGAGTAATATAGAAAAACAAGGAAAGAGTATGCCTATGACTTGATTTATGTGCTGTCTGCATCCAAAGCATGGCCCAGATTAGTTGGCAGTTAAGAGCATATCCTATAGTCAAATACATTCTTTTGTTTGCACAGAGAAACAGAAGCTTGAAATGACTCATTAAAATAGCTCAGGGCTGCAGAGCAGCTAGGCCCATGAGCCATGGCCACTGAGCCTGCGCGTCCGGAGCCTGTGTTCCGCAAAGGGAGAGGCCATAACAGTGAGAGGCCCGCGTACCGCAAAAAAAAAAAAAAAAAAAAAAAAAAAAAGGCCTTACGGCGTGACACGATGTGACCTCATCCTTCATCCCCAGCCTTTGCCTCTGATCTCAACTTCTACCAATCTCCCTGTCACTCACTCTGCTCAAAACACCCTGATAGAGGGCCCCGCGACCCAAAAAAAAAAAAAAAAAAAAAAAATAGCTCAGGGCTTCAGGAACCCTAAACAACTCCCACCAAACAAAAATTTGATGGGTTAAGGGTAAATAAATCTATGATGAATAGATTATATTGCCCCTAAAGAAGATGCAAGTTTACAGAAGTTCACTGGGCAGTGATGTTTTGGAGCACCCCTAAGCCCTGGGATCAGGATATTTAGAAATAAAAAGCTTATCTGGTTATCTGCAGCAACGATGCAAAGAAGCACTTCTTTTGTTTGTAGGACCTTGAATGTGAAGACTGGAGTCTGTTTATTATATTTTGCTATTTTCCATGTCTATCCAATGACTCAGTTGCTCCATTTCATGCCATTTAATCTCAGACCAAATGTCGTTAACTATCTGAAAATGACTTCTGATTTTTCCACAGTTTCCAATTGAAACTATAATAGCTCCTTATTCTAAGTCTCTGACCAGGTACTGTGAGAAATCACCAGGCTTCACTGTGGGAGAGAGAATTGAGGGAAGGGTTGAAGCAGTGAAACTTAGAAACTTCCATCAATGAAAAGAGATGATAAAAATGAGCAGTAATGGGAAGCAGCATAAAGTGCATTAAAAAAGAAACAGTGGTCATTGTAATTCAATAGCCAAACCCATAGAAAAAAAAGAGAATAACAAAAAGCTTATCTTCAGTGTTCAGAGTGAGTTTGTTTATGGCTTTGTAGATGACTGCTCCCTTAGAGCATTCCAACACACAACAAAGCCCAAATTCAGGAATATGTGTGTGCTGGGCTCTACTGTAAAGGGACTGACTTTTATTTTAGGGAAATGAAGTTACTGCTGCTAACGTAAAAGAAGATTTTATGATTTCTATTTGCTCTGAGTGACTTTAAAACTACATCAGGAAATTAAACAAACAGTCAAACAAAATAAAAAGGGTCATCAGGTTTTCTGTGTTTTGCTTTGTTTTTTATTTTTTTCATTTGAAGAGGAATTTATGGTTTTACAAACAATAGGAAGGTCATAGGTCCCAAGCAATTGGAAACCAAGGATGCAATTTTCAGAGAGTAATATATAATATCAACAATTTAGCATGGTCCTCTGTACAAATCTCAAGATAAGTGATGTTATTGGTTATTGGCTCCTGCATGTGGGTCCATTCACCCACATAGGGATAAGAAAGGTTGAGTGGTGAGCTGAACCTCCTGGCTCTTGACTTGTTCTAAATAAACATCTGCTTGATACTCAGGATCAGCTATGTAATCTTACTTTCCCAAAGCTGCCAAAACTCCTCTTTTTCTTATTTCTGGCTTAGATGCAGTAGGCCACTGCATTAAAAGTAAGATCTGGTTGTCCCTCCTCCTCTTCCCTCCTCCTAGTCAGCTCAGTGGTCCCCCAGTGATTAGCTTGACCTCTTACAGCTTGAGATTCTACCCAAGCTGACTGGCTACATAGAGATACAATTGTCTTCCTACCCCAACTCTTGGTGACATTAGAACACAGAGAATATGAGTAGCTGAATAAATTCCTTCATTTACCCAAAACTGACAGGGTCATCTATGGTCAACTCAGGTAGAGGTGAGTCCTAAGGTATGTCTAACCATATATGTAAGTTTTCCACTTCATACACTAGAGACCTCAGCCATTGCAACTCTTCTTTGACATGGAGCTCCCAGTAATTCTGAAGCTCCCAAGCTGTTCATGGATAGAACTAAATTTCAAAAATAACAGATTTCCTTGGTAATTCTATACATTTATTTCAGGCATTTTGAAGCATTATTTTGAGAAGAAGTCACAGACTTCCAGAGGATGAATGTTGAGACTCGACATGGGCCTTCCTGGTTTGGGGTCTGTTGGACAGCTTTTCCATGGAGGCTGCTGCATGAGGCCATGCAGTGCAAGGTGTAGGGGACTTTGCTTCTGCCCCAGTAAAGCTGATGAATCCCTGTGTTGGAAAAACTCTGGTGGCAGGACTGTGAGCTGGGTTATACAAGGCATCCAAAGAATCAGCTCTAATTCTGATTATCAAGGGGCCTTTCTCAGAAGTAAAATGGTGTCTTGTCATTACTTGACTGTGTGGCCTCTAGAGACAGGGACTTCTGCTTCCTTCTGGTGGTAGATCCTTCCATGGACTGTAGACTCTCATCTCATTGTATAACTAACTACGTTTGTGGAGGGAAACTGGCTATGTGTCAAGTTCACCTGTCTCTCAGGAGCCAGAAGAGCAGGTCCAAGGTAAGGCTTAAGCCTGGGGTGATTGTTTGAAAATACAACATCAGAGCCTCTTCCTAGTCTCTGCTAGCATCCCTCAGCCCTGAGATCAGGTGTTCTAACATCACCTCTTTCAGCCATTCTCTTTTTCCATTCTTTGAATATCCGAGTTGTTGCAGTCTATACAGTTCAACTGTTGTTTGCCTCACGGGCTACCTGTGTTGTTTTGCATTCTCCTCAACCTCAAGTGCTACATTGGAACTCAGCAAGCAAATAATAACCAGAGAGGAAGAAAAGCTCCACTTGGTGTTTCTTATTGTGATATGAACTCCCAAACTCCATCACCTCTGAGATGCAAGGGTCTCACAGTAACCTTTAATTGGGTTGAGGGTTCAAAATCCCTTATATAATTTCCTGTTTACAAACATTTTTACAAATCTTAGAAGCAACAGAAATGTGAGATCAATTTTTAATTGATCTTCAAGTCTCTGTTTTTCTTGTATTATTTCAGAAGTCTAATGTGTTTATCAAGGCTGGCTCACCCAAGCAAGAATGGTCCTTGTAGAGACAACATTCTATAATGTTGTGAATCTGAACCCAGCTGACCATGTTGGGTACATTATTAGAAACATATGTGGAGCTTCCTCAAACTTTATTTCTTACCCTGATTCCATCATTTCCCATTTTTTGTGGTAGATAATAGATTTGTAAGACATTGAGAAGGTCTCATCACCAGGACAGGTGGTCAGGGGAACATAGGTAAAAGGGAGAGAGAGAAATGAGGGTGACACTCAGGTGTCTGATTGGGGAGCTATATGAAATATAGCCAATGACTGAGATATGGAAAGCTGAAGAGGAAGCTAGCTCCAGGGCACATGTATGAAAGTGTTTAGTAGTGTCCACCTGAAGAATATTCAAGTTCATCTGCCAGTTGGGCAGTCTGTTTACTTTCTTATGTCTGAGCTGATATACTCAGCAGGGACAGTCTCATTCAGTTAGTAATCATTGAAATGTACATTCCCTCATTCAGAAAATGTGCTTCTGGTACCATTTCTACTCCTAACTGCTACTATATAACTCCCATCAACACTGGCACTCCGGGCTATGACCTTTTTGAAACACACTTTAAATAACAATTCAATCTGCAAATTATAAAGTGATGAGGATGTTGAACAGGTCAAGGCCAAGGGCAGAACTCATTGTCAGGCCACTAGAGATATACCTTCAGGTTAATACTGATATGTTGATTAGCTGCCCTTGTGTGTGGTCATTTAGCTGGCTACAAGTCAGTTCACATTTATACAAAATAATCTAAGATGTCTAGCCAAATACTGAGTTGAAATCCAGGTACTGTGTGTTTAAAGCATCCCCCTTTTGATATACCTATCTAGTATCTATGTCCAAAACCACATCACAGGGCAGTATTTCAGGCTAGAATAGGATTTTCATGGCAAAGGCAAAATGACAGGGAAGTTGGAGAGGCATGGGAGGATATGAAGCTGAAACCAAGCGTAATGTACATGTTTCTGTAGCATCGAGAATAAGAGAGGCAGGAAGTTCCCTGAAACGCCCCTCTGGGAACCGAATACAAACACATTGGGGTAGTGAAGGGACTGACAGTGATCAGGGGAGTTCATGCTGATTCCACTGGAAGGTCACTGGAAAGTGGAAGTATCATTTCTCTAGACTCCTAATCAGTGTCAGTCAAACCACACCAGGATTAAACTTTCCTGTGTGAGGAGCACTGTGAGCATCACTGTGGAGAAAAGAGTCTTGTTCTCAGCACTTCCTGTCCAACCAGTGGAGGAGAATGAAGGCCACTGTTCCCTGACATGTGGGAAGTCTACATGCATGAGTGCCTGGGAAAAATTTCATTAGAGCCTCTCTAATGGGGAAGGGGTTCATGGAAAGGCCTGCCTAGAGAAGGGACACTTTCAATGGGCAAGTTAAGAGACAGGGCAGATGAAACAAATTGTGGTTTTCTTCAATCTATTGACTAATTAAATCCTATTAAATTTCTATGTCTTTCCCCAATCCACAAATATTTCAAATATGGTTACAAAGATGCAGTATAAAAAAATCGAAAGTCTGGAAACAATGTCCCCAGGGACCTTCTAGTCCCAGGTACTCCCTTGAGTAAGTTGCTAAACTTCTTTGAACTCAAGTTTCCTTATTTGTCAATAGGTGTACTGGGTCCCACCATGTTTATATAAAAGGAATGTTAGTGGTATCCAGCTTCGTATTTAATTGGTAGTGCCATACAAAGCTGAAAGTATGTATGATTACAAAGTATTTGATCATCCCTCTTAGCTGCCTGAAATTCCCCAATTCCCAATGAATATACAGCTCCTGTGTTCAGATTCATAGGCAAGCACTGAATGTTACTATTTTCTCACCAAGGATCCCACAAAAAATTTTGTCTCCCAATGGACTATCTAAAAGCATCTACGTAACTTCACTTCTTGCAATTGCTTCCTGTTTGCACATTCAAAAAAAAAAAAATTTGTTGTTGCCTCATGAACTGAGAGATCTCTAAGGATTTGGTAATACTTTTAAACCTCTCTGCCGTTCATGGGAAAATCTGAGGTGTGTGTGTGCACATGTGTGACAGAGAGAGAGGTTTATTGTTCAATATAGTAGAAGATACATTTTCATTTGCTTTTCTTCTATTCTGGAAACATTTGGTATCTGCTATTGTTCCAGTCCTTGTTTAAAGGGGGGATGGGAAAGAATATAAAAGGGACAGTTACAGAGATATTCACACTAAATGAAAAATGACTGAACCAGTGACGGGCTGATGAAACCTCAGAACTGGTTCAATATGTAAAACAAGTAGGTTAAACAAAGCAAATTAAAACAACAACAACAACAACAACAACAAATAAGCAAACAAATCAGACTCCAGCCTTTCTTCCATTAGAAGCTATCATCTGAAACTGTGCTGTCCAGTAGAGTAGCAATGGGCCCCAACAGGCTGTGGACCACATGGAATGAAGAAGGTCCCAGCTGACCTTGCTGTAAGTATAAGTGTAAAAGAACACTTGATTTTGAAGACTTTGTATTAAAAAGAATGTAATATCTTTCACTGATTTTTGTTTTTTACTAGTTACACATTGACATTAAAATATTTTATATATACTGAACTGAATAAGATATATTAAAATTAATTTTACCTTTTGTTACTGTGGCTATGAGAAAATGTGAAATTACATATAGGGCTGACTTTATATTACTATTGAGCAGAGCTGGTCTAAAACATCCCAAATATGACCTTCAAAGCTCCAATAATGCAAATGACCTTCTTATTACAAGTGAGATACAAAGGTCAGAGATGTGACCTCAAATCACTAGCTGCTTTAAAAACCTTGCAGGCAGAGCTGGGGTCTTGAAGAATAAAGGTAGTTTAGTAGTAAAGAAAAACTGTGCAAAACTACTAAAAGAGCCATTTCAAAAAACCACTTCATCATGAGATATAGTATGATATGGGACACTTTTACATATAGGGTGAAATTTTAAATTTTATAGAAAAAAATAAGTGTGCTTGCCTTGGAGAATTGAAACACTCTTTTTTTATAATAGAATTTAAAATTATATTTTAAATTGCATCATTATTTTTACTTTATAAAATAGAACTGGTAAGATAAACAGCTATTTTAATTGCATTCTGCTCCAGTGAAATTCAGGACTTAAATATATTTTTTTTTCTTTTTTTTTAAAGGCATAGCTCTAGTATTTTTATTGGTCTGACTAGTGAAAAATGATTTTTTTGCTTTTTGCAGGAATATCTTGGGCAGAACAATAATGATCAATCCCTGATGAATATAACAATGGCTCCAGGCCATTACTGGGGATTGGCAAGAACCTCATTTTTATAACTATGTTTAAACACAATGTAAGAGGTTTTGTTTTTTTGTCAGCTTTTCATAAAAACAACTCCAGTAAGCCTAATGAAAAATTGGGGCAGATTCATCAAATGTGTATTT
This sequence comes from Lipotes vexillifer, assembly GCF_000442215.2. Classification (NCBI taxonomy): domain Eukaryota; kingdom Metazoa; phylum Chordata; class Mammalia; order Artiodactyla; family Lipotidae; genus Lipotes; species Lipotes vexillifer. Next base: position 7,631,294 of record NW_006782310.1, read on the forward strand.
CAGACCGAGGGTCAGGATATAGAGGCTCTTATTTTCTATGAAACTTCCTCGTCCATTAATTCAACAAAAATTTCTTGAACACCTCTCTGTCTGGCTTATACTAGGTAGGGAAGACATCAAAGTGGAGAAGTTATGAACTGTAAATTTTAGGAACAGTGAATTTCTATCCCTAAACAAATTTAAGAACCTTAAAAAAGCATGTCTAATTTTATTACCTTACTTTACATATGGAAGAGCAGAGATCCAGAGTGTGAAATGACTTGTTCAGGGTCACAGAGGTTGTTTTAGGAAATGCCAGTGCTAGAAGCCATGTATTTTGATTCCCAGTCTAACACTTGTCTATTAAAATATGTTGCTTTATTTTAGAAAATCACTTCTACAAACACCAGCTTTCTTTTTCTTTCTTTCTTTTTTCTATCTCATGCTCTTTTGATGCATATCACTTATTTTTTTTCCAAAAATGCCTCTTTGCAGTGAAGGCAATAGTTGTATTTGGGGGATTGCTCTAAACAGGAAAAATCCAAGCAGAGAGCAGCCCTAGGCCCTCTCCATAGATCACAGCTTATGGCAGCTCCCCCAGGGAACACAGAAGTGCTTGGACCAGCTTTAAGTTTAAGTGCATGTCACCATGATGTACGGTGTCTTTGGTGTTCGTATATCATGGAGTGGAAGGGGTGTCACCCATGGACGGAGAGCATCCATTCTCCTCTCCTGACACTGTGTCTTTTCCCCAAACAAGACATATTTGTGCGATTATAATCTTATCCAGGCTGGCTTGCCCTCTCCAGAGCTCATCTGCAGTGAGGAGCAGAGTCAGTCAGCAGTTGGTGGAGATAAGTTTTAGGGGGCATGCCTTGGGAAACAATGAAAGAGAGGTAGCACTGAAGATATAGAAGGGCCTCCTGTGTGCATCGCTTTCAGCTTCTTGTTAGCAACCCAAATGGCCTAGATTTTATGTGCGAAGGAATGTAGCAATTAAGAGAAAGTCCTCAAAAGTCATCCTTCTCTGGGTTTAAATCCCTAATCAACCACTTGGGTGTGTGACTGAGGCAAGTTACTGAACACTTCTTTGCTTTAGTTTCCTTACTGTAAAAATGGGGATTAGATGAAAATATTACTTACCTCGTGTAATTATTGGGAAGAATAAGTGAATATATACAAATGAAACCCTAGTCTAGAGCATGGAACTTGCATTGCCATCAATACATGGTAATTGTCATTATCGTAATTTCTTCCTTAGGACTTGGTCTAAGATATCTTCAGTAAAGGCATAAAGTTGAAGAATTATCCTTTAGGTAACTAAAGAGCTTTTTAAGCAAGAGATACTTCAGCACTCCCACTTCCATATTAAATGGAGAAGAGAGAGTGAAGTTCTAGAAGAGACAATCCATGAAGAAGGTAATCCATTAAGTCCTTTTTCCCATCCATCCATCCATCCATCTATCCATATAGCCATCCATCCATCTACAAATTGTCTTACTGCCTTGAAGTTTAATTGAATGCGTTTTAGGTCTTCCATTTTGTTGACCTAATAATAGATTTGCTTCTTCCTCATGGTCAAGGCTTAAGGGCAAAGGCAAGGCTGGCTTGTTCCCAAAGGTATAACAAGTGAATGAGCAGCCTAAGTGCTGAGTGGGCATCTGGCCTGAACTTGTGTTTCATCTGACCTTTACTATATTATACATACATGTATATATATATATAGAGAGAGATAAATAGATAGATAGATAGATGATATAGATAGATTATAGATATAGATATAGATATATAGATAGATATTAGGTAGATATAGATATAGATAGATAGATAATATAATTTTATACATACATAATATAATTACAGCCTGTATGGGTCTTTCTTTCACCCAGGAAGAATATAATAATGTGGATATCAAACTGTTTGAAGAGTAGTTCAGGACAGAAGGGCATCTTTTCTCCAGCCATGCCAGGTTTCAGAAAGAGAACCTTGAACACTACCCTAAGGTTCCTGCAAAGGTTTCAGAAAGTTTGACACTGTCTCCTCTCCACTGTCCCTTTGTCAAACAAAGCCTTTGTCAATATGGCTGTTGCCCAGAAACAACCATGTAAGACTTCTTGTGGGGGCTCTAAGTGAACAAAGCCCTTGAGTCCCCTCTTCTCTCTGGTTTGCCACAATGAGACTTTCTGAAGATAAGGTATCATCCTCTCTCGGCAGTGGGACAGACACATCTTAGATGACCCTGGTCCTTCTTTCTTTATACAATGTTCTAAATCACAATATTTATGATTTCTATACCACTCTGAATGGAACAATACTCTTCAGCTAGAGTGGTCTCCTCTGCCTGGCAGGAACTGTAAATCCCAAGGTTGGAATACTACTTCTTCTTAATTTTCTGTTTAATCAAATGACTAGCACAGACTGAGTATACAATAGAGATTTACTCAATGGTAGGTGAATAGATTAAATGTTGAAATCAGAAATTTTTAAAAGTTGGAAAAGCTTACTGGTTCTTTATCCTAGGTCCAATTTATATGGTGTAATTATGATTCTCATTCCCGAAATAATCAGCACAAGAACCTCTCCTCCTAGCACGTGGAAATGGTACTCTGGTGGAATCTGCCAGTGCCTTTCTTGGAGGTTACTAAATCACTTCCTAGTAACTTCATCCACCTGCCAACATTCTGAATAACAAATACAGCACATAAACCTAAACTACCACATATAGTAAAACACCAGTTGTTCTCTGTAGGATAGACACAAGGTAGTGAACCAACAATTACTGATGCCATGAAGTCACCCAAACAATCCTTCAACTACTTTGTTCCTTTTGTAAGAGAGAAAAAAGATGGTTCCTCTCAACATGCCGATGCTAAAAAGAGCACTGACGTTTGTCTTCCGAATGTTATCTGATTGTGAGTGCTCAATAATTAGAAATATTTAATGCAGGTAAACATCAGCAAATTAAAATTGTTTTCTGCTTAAGTCTTGTCATTTGCCAGAAAAGAAATGATATGTTAGACATGTTTTACTCATTCTCAGTATGATAGCAACTAAAGTGGCTTAAAATTGGATTCATTTATAAAGCTGTACACTATTAATATCATTCCCTGCATGATAGTAATTCATTTTACTCTACTTTGTCCCAGAAGCAGTAGGGGCTCCATTCCTTATATCCAGTTTGCAGTGCTAATTAAGTATTCATTATAGAATATATATATTTTTTTCATTTAGGACTGAATATCAAACATTTATATGCTTTATTATACTTGTTTACTATTAGGTCAATGTAGTGAGGTGTTGCACATCTACTAGTTATACGTCTTCAACCTGTAAAATTAAGCTTGGAAGGAACTCTGTTGCAGCAACATCGTGTCTCTCTCAGGGTACTTACTTCACTGGCATTGCACCAATAAGCTGAAAACGTAACTAAATGTAACTATTCATTGAGAATAAAAAGATGTTCCATGGATTCAGTGTAAAGTTGCCATGATACATGCAGAAATTTCACGTGAGATTTTGTAGGACCATGATCCTGCAAACTTTTACTATTGGCAGTTGAAGGGGTTAGACACCAAAAAAGAAAAATAGTACAGAGAGGTTTAGTTGAATAAAATTAAGCCAAATAAAATATGAGTTAGAAACTGTCATCTAGTGAGATCTGTTAAATTGTGGTGGCATGTTATAAAATAACTGTTGTAGCAAAAAACGAGTTTACAACCATCATAATCTAATCCTTGACTTGATAAGCAGTGGAATATACATACATAATAACAGTACAAATATGGCATTTACATTATGCTTTCTCTTTGGAGCTCAAATGACCCTAGATAATTTGCTTTATTCAAAACCAAATTCTCATTATAAGTAGGGAGAACTACCACTTTCAAAGGCATAGTTTAAAATGTGCACATAAATTAAAAAAACCACAGCCACAAAAAATGATCAAATCAGGATCACTCAAAAACTGCGATTCTCCTTTGAATTCATATGGAAATGGCCCAGATGGAATCAGGATGAAAACTTGATCCCATAACACTTCTTAATCAATTGTCAGTTATTTCCCGAGTGTCCATTATGTACAAAGTTCTTTGTTTGTAGTTGTGAATAAAGAAGGAGGAGGGAAAGGAGAAGTCGTCATTCTTAGTTTTAAGTTAATCATAATCTTATTGGAGGGATAAGTTATAAACATAAGGTTAATTAAATAATAATAGAAGATATCTGTATATGATTCCACAAGGCAAGGTGTGTTCCATTGGTAAGGAAAATGGTTCATATAGTTCCATTGGTGGAAGAGATTACAGTTATCAAGAGTGAACTGAGAGAGTTGCTTAGAAGAAGGGAGTTATTTGCCTGGGCCTTAAGGATTAGTTGAAATGAGAGCAAATGCATTTAGGCAAGAAAGGTAAGTTTGAAGAAAGGAAGGGCAGTAACATAATGCAGTGATTGTTGGGGCACCAAATCTAGATTGGCTTGTTAGTTGCAAAGGGCACAAGACAAGTAAAGGGAAGATGGGTTCATTGATTGAGGAAGGTCTGAATAACGTGCTAGAGTTTATCTTCTAGGACACAAAAAGAAATTGATAGTTTTGCAACAAGAATTAGTGTTATACTCAAAAGACTTAGCTTGCTGTAGATGTAATTAATTTGATAAGGAAGAGATGGAAGGAAACGAGATGCAAGACTACTGCTGTAGCACTGAATGGGAGGGTGAGGTCCGAGGTGAATTTGTGGCAAAGCCAAAAGAAAGAACCACTGCATTACACAGAAGGAGGAACCTACTGGGCTTAGAGACCTAAGAAGTTCTGATGGGTCAAGGCACCAAAAGTCCCAAATTGATACTCAAAGGAAAATAATAGGGCAATATTTATTTTTTTTATTAATTACTGGTTTATTGACATAGTTTTTCCAATTAGAATATATCATGCAGCCAGTATATGAGGCTAAAAATATGAATACTTCCACACCAAATCTTATAGTTTTCCTATTGACTAATAATTGAGCACGGTCATTGAAAATTCCCAGTATGTGTGAGTGTATATATATATATATATATATATATACACTCACATATATATATATAGATAGATAGATAGATAGATAGATAGATAGATAGATACCAATTTACCAAAGTAATCCATGTAGCAGAGCAAGGTTTCTATGTCTGAAAATGCTTCTTATAGTTGGGGTCATCTACTTTAGGACTTCTAACATTCCTTTCCTCTCTCCAGAATTGAGTAAATATACAGATCTTTCAAAGGCTTGCAATATCTTCTAATGGGACTTTTAATTATTTTAGTTTGTTTGTTTCAAGGTTTCTGATTTTCTTCTAGCTTTAAAATATTTTAAAATATTAAATGAGTAAATATGGGCCATTGCAGAAATAGCTTATATGAACAACTGCTTGACATCACATATGTTGCCAAGTAATTATCTTAGAAAGCCTCTTCCTCTCTTGGTCATGTAAGAAATGCTCCTGTTTAATTCATGGAATATTCCACAAAACTTCCTAGAAAGTCCCTCTGGCATCAGTGACTATCCTGCCCTATTTTTCACCTTTGGAGGTCTTTACACACATCAGCTAAATTCATTCTCCAGGGCCTCTGTGAACATGGTGACTTTACAAATTCCTCCTTTGACAAATTCCTCCCCACTCAGAATGTGGAGCCTAAGAGTTTGGAAGATCAGCAGTGCCTTTTAGTGTAGAGATTTACTTAAGATTCAACAACAAATGATTAGCTAATGTTTACAGTAGGGATACACAATTAATAAATGCAAAAACTGTGCATCACTTCTATTTCCAAAGTGAATAGCATGTTTGTCAAAGCAAGAAACTTTCCTTTGATTATAAGCTACAGATAGTGAAAATGTCTTTGTGTTTCACAAATACATTTGATTTTAGTGGATTTTATTTCCCATCAGGGAATCAGGTTCAGTAAATATTTTCACAACTTAACTCCTCAAATCAGGCAGAAGGTTTTAGTGGCCTAGAAATACAATAAGCGTAGAGAATAGAGGCTTGAACAGAAACTAATAGACTTTATAATTGTTCTTCACTGGAATTTATAAGGGCCCATCATTAGGTTGCTAACTGTAGAATATGCATATCACCTACATTTAAGGGGATAATTTCATGAAAATATAATCTCTACCTCCTTTTAACCTTCTTAACATATCATAGTAATTTCTCTAAAGTTATCAGCCCTTTATGTCAGTCATGAATGACCCATATTAAAATATTTTTGATTAAAAATAGAAATTGCAAATAGAATGCATATATATAGAATAGGGAGGGTTTAGAACATGTTTTTAGGAACAGAGGCTCTGCAAAGGAATTATAGCTAGAAATTCAGGCACATAGGAGTTAAAGGCTTGTTACTCAGCCCCTTGAAGCATATCTTTCTACAGAGTCAACAAGAAATTGGCAACCAGAACTAGCAAGATATATTTTACCCTTGATCAGGGGAGTGAGATGAATTTTCCAGGGTTAGTTTCCAGAATGAGCTAAAATATCCTGCTTATATAAACCAGAGAGAGAGAGGGTCTGCCTGGAAGAAGGCTGAATAAGAATGAGGGCTACTTTCAGCAAAGGTGTGTTATAGGCAAAGTTTAGCATTAATGGTCAGTCTTAATATATGACAATCTGATACTGAATATTCTCACATTGTGAAGGTTGTAATTAAAACAAAGGAAGCAGAAAAATTATTGTATATTTTGATTACCTCATTGCTTTTTAAAACTTTCCTTGAACTGATTCGTTAAAGAAGAAGGAATAAGCTAGAAAGCAAAACTCCTAGTAGCACTCCCTCTCAACCATAAAGTGGTTGAGGGGATGATGACAGATGAAAAACTAGGTTGGTTGATGCACACTGAGCTTAAATCTGAGGAATGTTTCTCTTCTGCTTCCTTTGCTGTTGCTTATTTGTTCTCCTGGTCCTGTTAAGCAGAATTGTAATAAATTTCTCCACCTCTTATGAAATTTCAGCTCAACTTTGTACTTGACCAGAGAAAGTTGTCTAAGATTTTGATTTACAAATTCCCAAAATAAATAAATAAATAAATAAGCTCAATTTAAAAAAAAAACCACACACACAAAGAAAGAAGCTGTTTGTCCACTTGTTTCTCACACATGCTGCTTTGTCAACACCTGAAGATCATGCCTCATAACTGACACAAAAACACCTCATTTCCTTTATAAGTGCAGTCAGGGATCTTGAGTAAATTCTGTCTTTATTAATGTGTTGGGACAAAGAAGGAACAATTTCTGTTAATCCATGTCTCTCCCCGAGACTCCTAGATTCATAGGCTGTTTGCTTATAAGCTGTTGCTTATCAGCATTATTATTCATATATTCTCATAAAACATAGTCTGAAAGGTTGAAAGACATGGTTTTCTATAATTTTTACTCATTACCTCAAAGGTATTTCTTCCTAAATCTCTGTCTTTCTCTTCTTATATTGCTCTGCCAAAATGAATGTATTATTTATTCCTGTGTATTCTTTCAACTTTTCTCTTTTCTGGATTCCCGTATTCCATGGTTGGATACAATCACTTCTTGAATTTCGTTCCCATGACTATTTTAAGACCCTTCCCAAATTCTCTAACAGTTTTATTATTTTAATCCAGAGCATGGATCATTGCAGGTACCTCCCAAATACGTGTTGCAAAAGTTAATCTTCCTTGAACTCATCTTGGCTCTAAAGAAGGAGACAATGGTGTCTGCCATTCAGGAGACTTGAGAGCACTAGTCTAGAAGCTTTCCCAAAACTTGCTGTTGATAGTTAATTCCTTCTCCATTCACCAGGCAAAGTGGAATTCTGGAAATATTTGTCAAAAAAAAAAAAAGCACCAACAGGACAGTTTAGTAGAGTCTCTCTCCCTCATTAATATACTGGAAGCATGGGACTCTGAGACAGTAGCATCTCATGCTGCTTCTCAGAGTCTATATTTGGGGAGAAACCACTCAGGAGGGCCTCTAAACCAACATTTACCATTTACCTATGAAGTAAGTGAAAAATAAGCTTTTACTGTGTTAAATGTGTGTTTATTTGTTATCGCAGCAAAGCCTAGCCCAGCCTCACTAATACAGATTTTAAATGAATGGTTGGAAACTGGGAAATGTTTCTAAAACATGAGATGTTGTCTATGTATAGATGAATAGATGTGTGCCTATGTGTGTGTATGTGTGTGCTTACACACCACTGACCTACACTTTGACCCCTTCCCACAGCCTCAGTATCTTCATCTCTAAGATAAGGGTGAGGTTAGAAGTTTCTTTAGCTTGAAATTTCTTTGGAAGATTGCCCGATGCTTATCCAAAACAGTCTTGCATTTATTCATGTCTTAACATTTTCTGAAGTCTTTTTAACCCAAGAACAAAGCTCAGGGCTTGGACAGACTCTGATTTTAAATTCATCCAAACCATCTCTTTGTTGCCTTTGCCCCCTTTAAGAAAATTCCAGATGAAAGCATAAATCTGCCACATGAACTGATTTGCTGCACAGCAAGATAATTCTTTTAAGTAGTTTCTATTATAGGAAAATTAATTTCAAGGCACTTCATACAGTTCTGGTAAAATCCTTCCACTCCACGGGGGTCCATGAGCAACATTAACTGTGCAGCATTTGCTGTATGCCTCGTTATGATTTGGTGCAGTGAAGGATGTCTTTAAAATTTCTTTTTTTTTAAGTTGAGCTCTTTGCAAATGCATTATTTTTGTTCTTGTCCCTACATGAACATTTAAAGAAAACTAGAATTTGAGATATTTTTAACAAGGACAAAATATTTTTTTCCTGTTTCATGTACAGGAACAGAAATAAATTCTCCTGATAAAATTTTGTATCTTATTTATTTTTATTTTGGAATTGTTGTGTGAGTGTGGTATATTCATTTGAGGAGGTTATGAAAAACAAATACAGAATCCCATGTGCCAATGAGCACAGTTAAAATTTGAATGGTTGATAACAAAGAACATCATCATCATCCAGCTCTCACTTGTCCAGCTTCGTTCATTCTGTCAGAGAACTACATACATTGTCTGCACACAAGTTTCTATCTCAGAGTCTGTTTCCTGGAGAAACTGACCTAGGAGTTGTAACATGCAAAATCATATGGCATGCAAAGGGTTTTGTGGACTGGTCCCTTTAGATTTATTCTCCATTCCAGCATTCTGCTTAACTCACTCTTATCCAAATTCTTTTGGCTCCACTTCCTCCTGTCCTTCTTGCTTTTCTCACAATATTCCCTCAGCTTAAAGCATCCTCCTTTGACTCTTCCTGTAGCTCACAGGTAGAACTCTGAACTGCATCTCCATTTTTCAAGGACCAGTTAATATCCCATATGTTATGTCTCCTATCTCCAGGATAACTTCTTATCATATCAACTCTGAATCCTATTAGAACTGGTATTGGTATTATTTCACTTTATCTTAAGTTGCCTGTGGTATGGACTATAACTCCTTAGAGCAGAGTCTCTGAACTTTTTCTTGTTTTTCTCCCCCACAACAACTTTCACAGTGCTAAAATATAGTGACCTTTCAATACATGTTTTTGCTTGTGCCCACAGGGCTTATTAAACTCTGCTGTAGCTCATGAGGTGCTATACTCTCATTAAATGACCAAAGTCAGATGTAGTTTTCAGGGAGAGGTAATTATAATGGGCATATGTGAACAGAAGATACATTCCCATATTGTGCATTATTTACATTAACAAGCCATGTATTTATGTTCTACAAACCAATTAACACACTATAAATACTGCAGTAATGTTTACACAGTCGATGGCATTAGACATTCAGCAACAGTCCCCTGTTTTGATGAATCTCCCAATGAGTTATGTAATCTCAGGTGGGCTTCCATAGGCTATGGTGCCTGGAAGATGTGAGATTTTACACCTCTAGACTTCTTTAATATCAAATCCAAATCTCTATGGGATACATTGATTTTACTTTCTTGTGAAATATGAAGTAATAGTAAATATTTGATTAAAAATATAGCATTTAGAAAGTACTTCCACAATCTTTTTTACATGTGATTTAGTTTGGCAGAAACCAAAAAAAATCTTTTCTTTTGTGTTCCATTGAGAAACCAAAGTAAGGGCAAGAGAGCATCATTGTTATTGGAAGAACCCCTAATGTTTCAAATATACCCCATTTACCATCCCATGTGTAACCTAGAAATCATCAGTTAGTTTGAGCCAATGACTGTTCTTTTCTTTATGGCCAAGATTTTCCCATCTCACCCAGCATTTTTTTTTTCCACTGCCAATATCTCCCTCCCATTGACTAATAACAGAGAATATATTTCTAGTCCTCTTTAAATATAACAAATACTTGTTCTAGTTGGATGTATTGCCTCTGACTCTTGGGCTCTTCTGACCTGGGAAATATTTTAAATAGCACTGGCTGCTGCAGGATCATGATAATCTTTACAAAATAGATCATGTTGTTAGAACTGTGTGATTAATATAAGAAGTTGGGAACCCAGATTTTATGAACTAAGTCCCAAATACAAACCTTCAGCATAGCTGGAGACATTTACAAGCAGCCTGTCTTTGTATCAAGTCAAAGTGGAGCCAGTAATTATAACTTGGAGATCAAACCTCATTTGCTCCACAGCAAATCCATAGAGTGGCCAAAAGTTGCCCTTTTTCTAGGGATTTGAATCCAGATTGGCTTATTGAGACAATACTATTTCTATGTATCAAGTGGAACTGTGATATTTACCAGATTGCTTGGGTCACTTGACCAGGCTTCTGATTTCTATGTTAGATAAAAGCCTGATTTAGACTTTTAATAAGAACTCTTTCAATTTATGCTTCATTTTTCTATATCTGAGGGGTAAAGAAGAGGGAAATCATGTGACCCCAGTGGGACACTGGTCTTAATCTATTAATCTGCACTGATATATTATCCCCACTCCACTCCCACACTTTGTCTTTTCCCTCCCAATAATTGAGTCAGACAAAAATAAATTGTCTCCTCTTGTTTGTAGAATTGAATTCTTATTAGGTTTTTCAGTTGGTTCTACCACATGCAAATGTATGTCTTCCAGTGCTGTGCAGTTTGTTGAATGAAGATAATCTGATATTCTTTGCAGGTCATCTAGGAACAGGTCATGCTTTTCAGCTCCCTCGTCCTGCCTCTTACCTAGTCAACCTTCTTAAGGAAAAAAGAAAATGAATTTTTTTTAAAGGATTAACTTACATATATAGCCAGGTTCTGTGATAGGAAGGCAGGAAAACTTCCAAACCAGGAAAAGTGATGCAGAAACAAGAGAAAATCAAAAAGATGAGTGGAAACTTTTCAGTATTCGGTGATCATATAGGATTTTTCTCTTTCATTTTTCTCATTCCTATGGGCTGTGAGCTAAAAGTTGCTTGAAAAACAAAACAAAACAAAACAAAACTGTAATCCCATGAAGTATATAGGAATTTATTTAATTTTTAAAAGAGGAAAACAGTTAAAAAAATTTTTTTTTCAGAACTTTTATTTTAATCACCCAAGGTTCAATCTAAGATCATGAGTACTTTTAAGGAAGCAATCATGATTAAAGCAAAGAGCAATGAAGCAGAAGTCAAAGAAAAGAATTCTAGATTTAGGGGTCACCAATCAAGTATAGCCAGGGCAAACCATTCCCCATTTCTTCTCTTGGCCTCAAATTCCCTAACTGTACCAAGAAGGGTTTTGGGTCTGGAACTCTTTCCAGCTTTTATTATGCTGTATTTGTGGTCTCATCCCAGTTCTTCAGACTGACATAATGAACGGTCAGCAGAATTGCTGAGCTTGTGGTGCTCAACCTTGACATTCTCTGCCTCTGGTTTCTCATTGAATCCCTTCTTCAGTCATGTGTCTCTTTCCATATCTTGAATACAGAGTCCTCACTTCAGCTTCTGGATTCAGGAAAGTATGTGACATCCAATCATTCCACCTGAGACGGCTCTTGGGCACCTTGTTCCTTCCCACTGGGTTCTCTGCCTTTTTTACTCCCTCAGTGTAATGAGAAATGATAATAATAAAAAGATTAATTTAATTGTGTGGTGATTGTAGATATAAGGAAGCTGTGAGATGCACTCATATAAGGGTGACTTTCTATGCTTTGGGATAGATCCTTCCCTCTTGGCTCCTGACAATATTCTGTGCATACATACTCATAGGTTACCTCTGATGTGTTTGTTGTTCTACTAACAGCCAAGGTTTCCTGCAGCTACATCTATCTGACATCCCAAATCTGAAAAAATGGAACATTCAACTAGGACTCATGTTCTTAAAATCTTTGATATTTGCAGTTGTGTCTATCAAAACAATGGATCATTCACCAATTGTAGATATTTCTCTCCTCTCTCACACTGCCCGTGCTGCTGCTGAATTTAATGATTCTCATTCCACTTTAGGTTAGATGTAGAATTAAGAGAGCGGTAAGTGATACAGGGATAGAGGATCACACTCTCTACAACTTTGGGAGGCCCTGACAGCACTGTGGAGGAGGAGAGTTATCCCCTACTACAGCTGCCTTTTCCAGTGCCCTGCTGCCACCCCCCATTTTTTACATTTATAAATCCATCATACAACCACTTCCAATCAGGATGCCCTTAGTTATTCAGGATCATTCTTTCAGACAATATGCTATATTTAGGATCTCTCTCTCCACATTCCTGTACATCAGAAACAGCCCCATCTCTCTCTGGAGTATTTGGAAATGTTCATTCACATGACTCATGCACAGCACAAAGGCAGCAGCTAAACAAATTTTTCTGTGCAAGATTCCTTCCTCCCTCCTTCCCATTTTTCTTCTATCACTGGTCTCTCATTCACTTTTTAAATTTTTCTTCTTCTTTTCCCTCCCTTTTCCTTTATTTGTTTCCTCTCTTCTGTAATCATAACTTGACCATCTGCTTTGAGCAAGATGCTATATGGAACTGGTCACTGTGGCAGCAGCATGAGAAGATCCTGAGCTTCCTCCTTTAGGAAATGACAGTGCAGTGGAGACATGAATGTGGCACAGGGCATCATACTGTAGGATGGTGTCAGGTGATGAGACCTTTAGTGGCAACCAGGAGGAAGCAGATCTTTAGGTGGGGAATTAGGTAAAGATTCCCAGAAGTCACACTTGGACCAACTCTTGGAACAGCAGAGTTTTACTAGGGGTACAAGTAGAGAAAAGGGCCCTCAAAGGAGGAAATGTTGGGTGTAGAGAAGCAAGAGGGAAAATATCATGATCTAAGAGAACAGGTGGTTTGGCATTGCTAGGACAAAACTATAGTAGATACAAGGGCAGAAAATGACACTGAAGGACTCTACTTAGGGCACACATTTGTTTTGAACAGGTACTTGTGATAGGTTATCATGAAGCAATGAGCAGAAAATCCTTGCAGCAAAGCATTCAAATTAGGATCCCTGGAGGAGTTTCAAGATGCAGAAGAGTAAGACGTGGAGATCACCTTCCTCCCCACAAATACATCAGAAATACCTCTACATGTGGAACAACTCCTACCGAACACTAACTGAATGCTAGCAGAAGACCTCAGACTTCCCCAAAGGCAGGAAACTCCCCACATACCTGGGTAGGGCAAAAAGAAAAAAAGAAAAAGAAAGAAAAAACAGAGACAAAATAATAGGAATGGGACCTGCACCAGTGGGAGGGAACTGTGAAGGAGGAAAGGTTTCTACGCACTAGGAAGCCCCTTCAAGGGTGGAGACTGTGGGTGGTGGAGGGGGGCAAATTTGGAGCCATGGAGGAGGGCACAGCAACAGGGGTGTGGAGAGCAAAGCAGAGATTCTGGGCTTCCCTGGTGGCACAGTTGTTGAGAGTCCGCCTGCCAAAGCAGGGGACACGGGTTCATGCCCCGGTCCAGGAAGATCTCACATGCCACAGAGCGGCTGGGCCCGTGAGCCATGGCCGCTGAGCCTGTGCATCCGGAGCCTGTGCTCCACAACGGGAGAGGCCACAACAGTGAGAGGCCCACATACCACACAAAAAGAATTATAAACAAAAAGCAGAGAGATTCCCACACAGAGGAACACTTCCGACCAGCACTCACCAGCCCAAGAGGCTTGTCTGCTCAGCCGCTGGGACGGGTTGGGGCTGAGAGCTGAGGCTCAGGATTTGGTAGGATCCCAGGGACAGCATTATGTTTGACTGCGTGAACACAGACTGAAAGGGGCTAGTGCACCACAGCTAGCCGGGAAGGACTCTGGGAAAAGGTCTGGAACTGCTGAAGAGACAAGAGACTTTTTCTTGCCTTTTTGTTTCCTTTTGTGTGAGGAGAGGGGATTAAGAGTGCCACTTAAAGGAGTGCAGAGATGGGCACGATCTGTGTCTACCTGCGTGGACCCCAAAGATGGGCATGAGACACTGAGGTTACTGCTGCAGCCACCAAGAAGCCTTTGTGCAAACACAGGTCACTCTCCACACCTCCCCTCCCAGGAGCCTGTGCAGTCCACCACTGCCAGGGTCCCATATCCAGGGACAACTTCCCCAGGAGAACGCACGGCATGCCTGAGGCTGGTGCAACGTCACGCCGGCCTCTGCCACTGCAGACACACCATGCATCCATACCCCTCCCTCCCCCTGGCCTGAGTGAACCAGAACCCCCTAATCAGCTGCTCCTTTAACCCCGTCCGGTCTGAGCGAAGAACAAACACCCTCAGGCGATCTACACGCAGAGGCAGGTCCAAATCCAAAGCTGAAGCCTGGGAGCTGTGCGAAAAAAGAAGAAAAAGGGAAATTTCTCCCAGCAGCCTCAGGAGCAGTGGATTAAATCTCCACAATCAACTTCATGTACCCTGCATCTGTGGAACACCTGAATAGACAATGAGACATCCCAAATTGAGGAAGTGGATTTGGGGAGCAATGATATATATATTGTTTCCCTTTTTCTCTTTGTGTGAGTGTGTATGTGTATGCTTCTGTGTGTGATTTTGTCTGTATAGCTATGCTTTTACCATCTGTCGTAGGGTTCTGTCTGTCTGTTTTATTTTGCTTTTTAATTACTTAATTTTTTTCATAATAATTATTTTTTATTTTAATAACTTTATTTTATATTACTCTTTCTTTCTTTCTTTCTTTCTTTCTTTCTTTCTTTCTTTCCTTCTTTCTTTTTTTCTTTCTTTCTTTCTTTTATGCAACCCTTTTATTCTGAGCTATGTGGATGAAAGGCTCTTGGTGCTCCAGCCAGGCATCAGGGCTGTGCCACTGAGGTGGGAGAGCCAAGTTCAGGACACTGGTCCACGAGAGACATCCCAGCTCCATGAAATATCAAATGGAGAAAATCACCCAGAGATCTCCATCTCAATGCCAAGACCCAGATCCACTCAATGACCAGCAAGCTACAGTGCAGGACACCCTATACCAAACAACTAGGAAGACAGGAACACAACTCCATCCATTACAACAGAGGTTGCCTACAATCATAATAAGGCCACAGACATGCCAAAACACACCACCAGATGTGGACCTGACCACCAGAAAGGCAAGATCCAGCCTCATCCACCAGAACACAGGCCCAAGTTCCCTCCATCAGGAAGCATACACAATCCACTGTACCAACTTTAGCCACTGGGGGAAGACACTAAAAACAATGGGAACTAAGAATCTGCAGCGTGCAAAAGAAGACCCCAAACACAGTAAGTTAAGCAAAATGAGAAGACAGAGAAACACAAAGCAGATGAAGGAGCAGGGCAAAAACCCAACAGACCTAACAAATGAAGAGGAAATAGGCAGTATACCTAAAAAAGAATTCAGAATAATGATAGTAAAGATGATCCAAAATCCCAGAAATAGAATGGAGAAAGTAAAAGAATGTTTACAAGGACCTAGAAGAACTAAAAAGCAAACAAACAAGAGATGAACAACACAATAAATGAAATTAAAAATTCTCTAGAAGGGATCAAAATCAGAATAACTGAGACAGAGAACGGATAAGTGACCTGGAAGATAAAATAGTGGAAATAATGACTGCAGAGCAAAAAAAAAGAAAAGAAAATGAAAAGAATTGAGGACAGTCTCAGAGATCTCTGGGACAACATTACACACACCAACATAAGAATTATCTGGGTCCCAAAAGAAGAAGAGAAAAAGAAAGGAACTGAGAAAATATTTGAAGAGATTATAGTTGAAAACATCCCTAATATGGGAAAGGAAATAGTTAATCAAGTCCAGGAAGCACAGAGAGTCCCATACAGGATAAATCCAAGGAGAAACATTCCATAACACATATTAATCAAACTATCAAAAGTTAAATAGAAAGAAAAAAATATATTAAAAGCAACAAGGGAAAAACAATGAGTAACACATAAGGGAATCCCCATAAGGTTAACAGCTGATCTATCAGCAGAAACTCTGCAAGCCAGAAGGGAGTGGCAGGACATATTTAAAGTGATGAAGGAGAAAAACCTACAACCAAGATTACTCTACCCAGCAAGGATCTCATTCAGATTTGATGGAGAAATTAAAATTTCTGAAAATTAAAATTTACAGACAAGCAAAAGCTAAGAGAATTCTGCACCACCAAACCAGCTTTACAACAAATGGTAAAGTAACTTCTTTAGGCAGGAAACACAAGAGAAGGAAAAGAGCTGCAATAATAAACCCAAACCAATTAAAAAAATGGTCATAGTAACATACATATCGATAATTACCTTGAATATAAATGGATTAGATGCTCCAGCCAAAAGACATAGACTGGCTGAATGGATACAAAAACAGGACCCATATATATGCTGTCTACAAGAGACCCACTTCAGACCTAGGGACACATACAGACTGAAAATGAGGGGATGGAAAAAGATATTCCATACAAATGGAAACCAAAAGAAAGCTGGAGTAGCAATTCTCATATCAGACAAAATAGACTTAAAATAAGGACTATCAGAAGAGACAAAGAAGAACCCTACATAATGATCAAAGGATCAATCCAAGAAGATATAACAATTGTAAATATTTATGCACCCAACATAGGAGTACCTAAATACATAAGGAAAATACTAACAGCCATCAAAAGAAAAACTGACACAAACACAATCATAGTAGAGGACTTTAACACCCCACTTTCACCAAAGGACAGAGCATCCAAAATGAAAATAAATAAGGAAACACGAGCTTTCAATGATAAATTAAACAAGATGGACTCAATAGATGTTTATAGGACTTTCAATCCAAAAAAGCCCAGAATACATATTCTTTTCAAATGCTCATGGAACATTCTCCAGGGGAGATCATATCTTGGGTCACAAATCAAGCCTTGGTAAATTGAAGAAAATTGAAATCGTATCAACTGTCTTTTCCAACCACAACACTATGAGACTAGATATCGATTACAGGAAAAAATCTGTAAGAAACACAAATATGTGGAAGCTAAACAGCACACTACTTAATAACAAAGAGATCACTGAAGAAATCAAAGAGGAAACAAAAAAATACCTAGAAAAAAATGACAAAGAAAACACGATGACCCAAAACCTATGGGATGCAGCAAAAGCAGTTCTAAGAGGGAAGTTTATAACAATACAGTCCTAACTTAACAAGCAACTCTATGCCAAGAAAATGGACAACCTGGAAGAAATGGACAAATTCTTAGGAAAGCACAACCTTTTGACACTGAACCAGGAAGAAATAGAAAATATGAACAGACCAATCACAAAATGTGAAATTGAAACTGTGATTAAAAATCTTCCACACACAAAAAAGGCCAGGACCAGACGGCTTCACAGGCAAATTCAATCAAACATTTAGAGAAGGGCTAACACCTATCATTCTCAAATTCTTCCACAATATAGCAGAGGCTCTGGAAAGGTTCAGGCCAAGGAATACTTCCCAGAACTTCTGCTGCCAGTGTCCTTGTCCTCATGGTGAGACAGAGCCAACCCCAGCCTCTGCAGGAGATCTTCCAACACTAACAGGGGGCTTCTGGGAAGATGCAGAAGAGTAACACACAGAGATCACCTTCCTCACCACAGATACACCAGAAATACATCCACACGTGGAACAACTCCTACCGAACACCTACTGAACGCTGGCAGAAGGCCTCAGACCTCCCAAAAGGCAAGAAACTCCACACGTACCTGGGTAGGGCAAAAGAAAAAAGAATAAACAGAGGCAAAAGGATAGGGATGGGACCTCCACCAGGGGGAGGGAGCCATGAAGGAGGAAAGGTTTCCACACACTAGGAAACCCCTTCACGGGCGGAGATTGCAGGTGGCGGAGAGGGAAACCTTCGGGACCGCAGAGGAGAACGCAGCAACAGGAGTGCGGAGGGCAAAGTGGAAAGATTCCCACACAAAGGATCGGTGCTGACCGGCACTCACCAGCCCGAGAGGCTTGTCTGCTCACCCGCCAGGTCGGGCGGGTCTGGGAGCTGAGGCTTGGGCTTCGGTTGGAGCGGAGGGAGAGGACTGGGGTTGGCGGTGTGAACACAGCCTGCAGGGGGTTAGCACACCACGGCTAGCCGGGAGGGAGTCCGGGGAAAAGTCTGGACCTGCAGAAGAGGCAAGAGACTTTTTCTTCCCTCTTTGTTTCCTGGTGCATGAGGAGAGGGGATTAAGAGTGCTGCTTAAAGGAGCTCCAGAGATGGGCGCGAGCCACGGCTAAAGGCACTGACCACAGAGATGGGCATGAGACTCTAAGGCTGTTGCTGCCTCCACCAAGAGCACAGGTCATTCTCCACAACCCCCTCCAGGGGAGCCTGTGCAGCCTGCCACTGCTAGGGACCCAGGATCCAGGGACAACTTCCATGGGAGAAGGTACAGCGGGCCTCAGGCTGGTGTAACATCCCACTGGCCTCTGTCGCTGAAGGTTCACCCCGCATTTCGTGTCCCTCCCTCCCCCCAGCCTGAGGGAGCTAGAGTCCCTGAAGCAGCGGCTCCTTTAACCGCATCCTATCTGAACAAAGAACAGACAACCTCCTGTGACCTACACGCAGAGGTGGGGCCAAATCCAAAGCTGAGCCTGGGAGCTGAGAGAACAAAGAAGAGAAAGGGAAATCTCTCCCAGCAGCCTCAGAAGCAGTGGATTAAAGCTCCACAATCAACTCGAAGTACCCTGCATCTGTGGAATACATGAATAGACAACGAATTACCCCAAATTGAGGAGGTGGACTTTGAGAGCAAGATTTATGATTTGTTCCCCTTTTCCTCTTTTTGTGAGTGTGTATGTGTATGCTTCTGTGTGAGATTTTGCCTGTATAGCTTTGCTTCCACAATTTGTCCTAGGGTTCTATCCGTCCATTTTTTTTTCCTTAATAATTATTTTTAATTTTAATAATTTTATTTTATTTTACCTTACTTTATTTTATTTTACTTTATCTTCTTTCTTTCTTTCCTTCCTTCCTTCCTCCCTCCCTCCCTCCCTTCTTTCTTTCTACTTCTACCAATTCTGTCTTTCTACTTTTTCTCCCTTTTATTCTGAGCCATGTGGATGAAATGCTCTTGGTGCTGCAGCCAGGAGTCTGTGCTGTGCCTCTGAGGTGGGAGAGCCAACTTCAGGACACTGGTCCACAAGAGACCTCCCAGCTCCACATAATATCAAATGGCAAAAATCTCCCAGAGATCTCCATCTCAACACAAGCACCCAGCTTCACTCAATGATGAGCAAGCTACAGTGCTGTACATCCTATGCCAAACAACTAGCAAGACAGGAGCACAACCCCAAGCATTAGCAGAGAGGCTGCCTAAAATCATAATAAGTCCACAGACATGCCAAAACATACCAAAAGACGTGGACCTGCCCACCAGAAAGATAAGATCCAGCCTCATCCACCAGAACACAGGCACTAGTCCTCTCCACCAAGAAGCCTACACAACCCACAAAACCAACCTTAGCCACAGGGGACAGACACCAAAAACAATGGGAACTACAAGCTAGCAGCCTGCAAAACGGAAACCACATACACAGTAAGATAAGCAAAATGAGAAGACAGAAAAACACAGCAGTTGAATGAGCAAGATAAAAACCCACCAGACTTAACAAGCCAGAAGGAAGAAATAGGCAGTATACCTAGAAATGAATTCAGAATAATGATAGGAAAGATGATCCAAAATCTTGGAAATAGAATAGACAAAATGCAAGAAACATTTACCAAGGACAAGAAGAACTCAAGATGAAACAAGCAACAATGAACAACACAATAAATGAAATTAAAAATACTCTAGATGGGATCAATAGCAGAATAACTGAGGCAGAAGAACAGATAAGTGACCTGGAAGATAAAATAGTGGAAATAACTACTTCAAAACAGAATAAAGAAAAAAAGAATGAAGAGAACTGAGGACAGTCTCAGAGTATTCTGGAACAAAACTAAACACACCAACATTTGAATTATAGAGTTTCCAGAAGAAGAAGAGAAAAAGAAAGGATCTCAGAAAATATTTGAAGAGATTATAGTTGAAAACTTCCCTAATATGGGAAAGGAAATACTTAATCAAGCACAGGAGGCACAGAGAGTCCCATACAGGATAAATCCATGGAGAAATATGCCAAGACACATATTAATTAGCCTGTCAAAAATTAAATACAAAGAAAACATATTAAAAGCAGCAAGGGTAAAACAACAAATAACACACAAGGGAATCCTAATAAGGTTAACTGCTGATCTTTCAGCAGAATCTCTGTAAACCAGACGGGACTGGCAGAACATATTTAAAGTGATGAAGTAGAAAAATCTGCAATCAAAATTATTCTACTCAGCAAGGATCTCATTCAGATTTGATGGAGAAATTAAAACATTTACAGACAAGCAAAAGCTGAGAGAGTTCAGTACCACCAAACCAGCTTTAAAACAAATACTAAAGGAACTTCTCTAGGCAAGAAACACAAGAGGAGGAAAAGACCTACAATAACGAACCCAAAACAATTAAGAAAATGAGAATAGGAACATACATATCGATAATTACCTTAAATGTAAATGGACTAAATGCTCCCCAAAAAAGACACAGATTCTCTGAATGGATACAAAAACAAGACCCATATATATGCTGTCTACAAGAGACCCACTTCAGACCTACAGACACATACAGACTGAAAGTAAGGGGATGGAAAAAGATATTCCATGCAAATGGAAACCAAAAGAAAGCTGGAGTAGCAATTTTCATATCAGACAAAATAGACTTTAAAATAAAGAATATTAGAAGAGACAAAGACACTACATAATGATCAAGGGATTGAGCCAAGAAGATATAGCAACTGTAAATATTTATGCACCCAACATAGGAGCACCTCAATACGTAAGGCAAAGACTAACAGCTTAAAAGGGGAAATCGACAGTAACACAACCATAGTAGGGGAATTTAGCACCTCAGTTTCACCAATGGACAGAGCATCCAAAATGAAAATAAATATGGAAACACAAGCTTTAAATGATACATTAAACAAGATGGACTTATTGATAATTATAGGACATTCCATCACAAACAACAGAAAACACATTTTTCTCAAGTGCTCATGGAACATTCTCCAGAATAGATCATATCTTGGGTCACAGGTAAAGCCTTGGTAAATTTAAGAAAATTGAAATTGTATCAAGTATCTTTTTGGACCACAATGCTATGAGACTAGTTATCAATTACAGGAAAAGATCTGTAAAAAATACAAAAACATGGAGACTAAACAATACACTACATAATAATGAAGTGATCACTGAAGAAATCAAAGGGGAAATCAAAAAGTACCTAGAAACAAATGGCAATGGAGACACGATGACCCAAAACCTATGGGATGCAGCAAAAGCAGTTCTAAGAGGGAAGATTATAGCAATACAATCTTACCTTAAGAAACAGGAAACATCTCTAATAAACAACCTAACCTTGCACCTAAAGCAATTAGAGAAAGAAGAACAAAAAAAAAAAACCCTCAAAGTTAGCAGAAGGAAAGAAATCATAAAAATCAGATCAGAAATAAATGAAAAAGAAATGAAGGAAACAATAGCAAAGATCAATAAAACTAAAAGCCGGTTCTTTGAGAAGATAAACAAAATTGACAAACCATTACCCAGATTCATCACAAAAAAAGGGAAAAGACTCAAATCAATAGAATTAGAAATGAAAAATGAGAAGTAACAACTGACACTGTAGAAATACAAAAGATCATGAGAGATTAGTACAAGCAACTCTATGCCAATAAAATAGACAACCTGGAAGAAATGGACAAATTCTTAGAAATGCATAACCTGCCAATACTGAATCAGGAAGAAATAGAAACTATGAACAGAACAATCACAAGCACTGAAATTGAAACTGTGATTAAATGTTTTCCAACAAACAAAAGCCCAGGACCTGATGGCTTCACAGGCGAATTCTATCAAACATTTAGAGAAGAGCTAACACCCATCCTTCTCAAACTCTTGAAAAATATAGCAGAGGTAGGAACACACCAAAATTCATTCTATGAGGCCACCATCACCCTGATACCAAAACCAGACAAGGATGCCACAAGGAAAGAAAACTACAGGCCAATATCAATGATGAACATAGGTGCAAAAATCCTTAACAAAATACTAGCAAACAGAATCCAACAGCACATTAAAAGGATCATACGCCATGACCAAGTGGGGTTTATTCCAGGAATGCAAGAATTCTTCAATATTCGCAAATCAATCAACGTGATACACATTAACAAACTGAAGGAGAGAAACCATATGATCTTCTCCATAGATGCAGAGAAAGCTTTCGACAAAATTCAAAACCCATATATGATAAACCCCTGCAGAAGGCAGACATAGAGGGAACTTTCCTCAACATAATAAAGGCCATATATGACAAACCCACAGCCAATATCGTCCTCAGTGGTGAAAAACTGAAAGCATTTCCACTAAGATCAGGAACAAGAAAATGTTGCCCACTCTCACCACTCTTATTCAACAGAGTTTTGGAAGTTTTAGCCACAACAATCAGAGAAGAAAAGGAAATAAAAGGAATCCGAATCCGAAGAGAAGTAAAGCTGTCACTCTTTGCAGATGACATGATACTATACACAGAGAATCCTAAAGATGCCACCAGAAAACTATTAGACTAATCAATGAATTTGGTAAAATAACAGGATACAAAATTAATGCACAGAAATATCTGGCATTCCTACACATTAATGATGAAAAATCTGAAAGTGAAATCAAGAAAACTTTCCCATTTACCATTGCAACACAAAGAATAAAATATCTAGGAATAAACCTACCTAAGGAGACAAAAGACCTATATGCAGAAATTTATGACGCTGATGAAAGAAATTAAAGATGATACTAATAGATGGAAAGATATACCATGTTCTTGGATTGGAAAAATCAACATTGTGAAAATGACTCTACTACCCAAAGCAATCTACAGATTCAATGCAATCCCTATCAAACTACCACTGGCATTTGTCACAGAACTAGAACAAAAAAAATTCACAATTTGTATGGAAACACAAAGGACCCCAAATAGCCAAAACAATCTTGAGAACGAAAAACAGAGCTGGAGGAATCAGGCTCCCTGACTTCAGACTGTACTACAAAGCTACAGTAATCAAGAGAGTATGGTACTGGCACAGAAACAGAAAGATATATCAATGGAACAGGATAGAAAGCCCAGAGATACACCCACACACATATGGTCACCTTATCTTTGATAAAGGAGGCAGGAATGTACAGTGGAGAAAGGATAGCCTCTTCAATAAGTGGTGCTGGGAAAACTGGACAAGTACATGTGACAGTATGAGATTAGATCACTACCTAACACCATACACAAAAATAAGCTCAAAATGGATTAAAGACCTAAGTGTAAGGCCAGAAACTATAAAACTCTTAGAGGAAAATATAGGCAGAACACTCTATGACATAAATCACAGCAAGATCTTTTTTGACCCATGTCCTAGATAAATGGAAATAAAAACAAAAATAAACAAATGGGACCTAATGAAACTTAAAAGCTTTTGCAAAGCAAAGGAAATCATAAACAAGATGAAAAGACAATGCTCAGAATGGGAGAAAATATTTACAAATTAAGCAACAGACAAAGGATTAATCTATAAAACATATAAGCAGCTCATGCAGCTCAATAACAAAAAACCAAACAACCCAATCCAAAAATGGGCAGAAGACCTAAATAGACATTTCTCCAAAGATGTTATACAGACTGTCAACAAACACATGAAAGAATTCTCAACATCATTAATCATGAGAGAAATGCAAATCAAAACTACAATGAGATATCATCTCACAACAGTCAGAATGGCCATCATCAAAATATCTAGAAACAATACATCCTGGAAAGGGTGTGGAGAAAAGAGAACCCTCTTGCACTGCTGGTGGGAATGTGAATTGGTACAGCCACTATGGAGAACAGTATGGAGTTTCCTTAAAAAACTGAAAATAGAAATACCATACGACCCAGCAATCCCACTACTGGGCATATACCCTGAGAAAACCATAATTCAAAAAGAGTCATGTACCAAAATGTTCATTGCAGCTCTATTTACAATATCCTGTAGATGGAAACAACCTAAGTGCCCATCATCGGATGAATGGATAAAGAAGATGTGGCACATATATACAATGGAATATTACTCAGCCATGAAAAGAAATGAAATTGAGTAATTTGTAGTGAGGTCGATGGACCTAGAGTCTGTCATACAGAGTGAAGTAAGTCAGAAAGAGAAGGAAAAATACTGTATGCTAACACATATATATGGAATTTAAGAAAAATAATTTCATGAGGAACCTAGGGGTAAGACGGGAATACAGACACAGACCTACTAGAGAATGGACTTGAGGATATGGGGAGGGGGAAAGGTAAGCTGTGACAAAGTGAGAGATTGGCATGGACATATATACACTACCAAATGTAAGGTAGATAGCTAGTGGGAAGCAGCCGCATAGCAGAGGGAGATCAGCTTGGTGCTTTGTGTCCGCCTGGAGGGGTGGGATAGGGAGGGTCGGAGGTAGGGAGATGCAAGAGGGAAGAGATATGGGAATATATGTATATGTTAACTGAATCACTATGTTTTGAAGCAGAATCTAACACACCATTGTAAAGCAAGTATACTCCAATAAAGATGTAAATTATATATATATATATCAGAGGAAGGAACACTCCCAAACTCATTCTACGCAACCACCATCACCCTGATACCAAAACCAGACAAACATGTAACAAATAAAGAAAACTACAGGCCAATATGTCTGATGAACATAGATGCAAAAATCCTCAACAAAATACTAGCAAACAGATTCCAAGAGCACATTAAAAGGATCATACACCATGATCAAGTTGGGTTTATCACAGGAATGCAAGGATTCTTCAATATATGCAGATCAATCAATGTGATACAACCTATTAACAAAATGAAGGAAGAAAACCATAAGAGCATCTCAATAGATGCAGAGAAAGCTTTTGACAAAATTCAACACCCATTTATGATCAAAATCCTGCAGAAGGCAGGCATAGAGGGAAATTTCCTCAACATAATAAAGGCCATATATGACAAACGCACAGCCAACATCATTCTCAATGGTGAAAAACTGAAATCATTTCCACTAAGATCAAGAATCGCCCACTCTCACCACTATTCTTGTACATAGTTTTGGAAGTTTTAGCCACAGCAATCAGAGAAGAGAAAGAAATAATAAGATCCAAATTGGAAAAGAAGAAGTAAAGCGGTCACTGTTTGCAGATGACATGATACTATACATAAAGAATCCTAAAGATGCAACCAGAAAACTGCTAGAGCTAATCAATGAATTTGGTAAAGTAGCAAGATAACAAAATTAATTCACAGAAGTTTCTTGCATTCCTATACACTAATGATGAAATTTCTGAGAGTGAAACTAAGAAAACACTCCCATTAACCATTGCAACAAAAAGAATAAAATATCTAGGAATAAGACACTGATTAAAGAAATTAAAGATGATACAAATAGATGGAGGGATATACCATGTTCTTGGATTCGAAGAATCAACCTTGTGAAAATGACTATACTACCCAAAGCAATCTACTGTTTCAATACAATCCCTATCAAACTACCACTGGCATTTATCACAGAAATAGAACCAAAAAATTCACAATTTATATGGAAACACAAAAGACCCCGAATAGCCAAAGCAATCTTGAGAAAGAAAAATGGAACTAGAGAAAGCAAGCTCCCTGACTTCAGACTATACTACTAAGCTACAGTAATAAAGACAATATAGTACTGGCACAAAAACAGAAAGATAGATCAATGGAACAGGATAGAAAGACCAGAGAAAAACCCATGCACATATGGTCACCTTATCTTTGATAAACGAGGCAAGAGTATACAGTGGAGAAAAGACAGCCTGTTCAATAAGTGGTGCTTGGAAAACTGGAAAGCTACATGTAAAAGAATGAAATTAGAACACTCTGTAACACCATACACAAAAATAAACTCAAATTGGATTAAAGACCTAAATGTAAGTCCAGGCACCATCAAACTCTTAGAGGAAAACGTAAGCAGAACATTCTATGACATAAATCACAGCAAGACCCTTTTTGACCCACCTGCTAGAGAAATCGAAATAAAAACAAAACTAAACAAATGGAACCTAAGGAAACTTCAAAGCTTTTGCACAGCAAAGGAAACCATAAACAGGATGAAAAGACAACCCATAGAATGGGAGAAAATATTTACAAATTAAGCAATGGACAAAGGATTAATCTATAAAACATATAAGCAGCTCATGCAGCTCAATATCAAAAATACAAACAACCCAATCCAAAAATGGGCAGGAGACCTAAATAGACATTTCTCCAAAGAATATATACAGACTGCCAAAAAACACATGAAACAATGCTCAACATCATTAACCATTATAGAAATGCAAATCAAAACTACAATGAGATATCATCTCACACAAGTTAGAATGGCCATCAGCAAAAAATCAAGAAACAATAAACGTGGGAGATGGTGTGGAGAAAAGGGAACCCTCTTGCACTGTTGGTGGGAATGTAAACTGATACAGCCACTATGGAGAACAGTATGGAGGTTCCTTAAAAAACTAAAAATAGAACTACAATATGACCCAGCAATCCCACTATTGGGCATATACCCTGAGAAAACCATAATTCAAAAAGAGTCATGTACCAAAATATTCATTGCAGCTCTATTTACAATAGCCAGAACATGGAAGCTACCTACGTGTCCATCAACAGATGAAAGGATAAAGAAGATATGGCACATATATTCAATGGAATATTACTCAGCCATAAAAAGGAACAAAGCTGAGTTATTTGTAGAGAGGTAGATTGACCTAGAGACTGTCATACAGAGTGAAGTAAGTCAGAAAAAGAAAAACAAATACAGTATGCTAACACATATATATGAAATCTAAAAAAAAAAAAAAAAAGAGAGAGAGAGAGAGAGAAGATAAATGGTAAGAAGAAGATAGGGACAAGATATGAATAAAGATACAGACCTACTAGAGAAAGGACTTGAGGATACAGGGAGGGGGAAGTGTAAGCTGGGACAAAGTAAGCGAGTGACATGGACATATACACACTACAAAATGTAAAATAGATAGCTAGTGGGAAACAGCTGGATAGAAGAGGGAGATCAGCTCAGTGTTTTGTGATCATCTAGAGGGGTGGGATAGGGAGGGTGGGAGGGAGGGAGATACAAGAGGGAAGAGACATGGGGACATATGTATATGTATAACTGATTCACTTTGTTGTAAAGCAGAAACTAATACACCATTGTAAGGCAATTATACTCTAGTAAAAATGTTAAAAAACAAAAGGAATACTTATACTAGAATAAAGTATTAGTTGTTTATCTGAAATGCCAAAAAAAAATAAAATTAGGATCCTCTTTGCTTTTCCATTCACCCCACAGCAATGACTACCTAGTAAGTCCAAACAAAAGGACAATAGTGATAAAAGGACACTCTTAATCATCTTATATATGACAGATGCCTCCCTTTAATACAAACTAGACCCAGTCTGACCATTACATGCCAGCTCATTTCTCTTTTAGGAAATATAGTATCTGTATGTGTGTGTTCATGTTTACAAAATATATCATTTATACAAAAGATTTTACCTAATGATCTATATGTTTCAAAAAAAAAAGTACAGTGAACATCCATGTGGCCAGTACCAATGTAGTTTAACACCATATTATTATTATTTAACAAAGGTTTCCTTTAAACCATCTTTCGCAAAGAAGTCATTAATGAGAACAGAGTTCCAGATGAAAAAAACAATCACATTGCTGACACTCTGTGCATCCACAGAGTACTTAATCAGGACTTGAAATCAGTAACTCAGCAGCAATAAGCATCCATTCATCAACATATATATATATACATATATATATATAAGGAATTAGTGTTAAAAGTCTTGTATCATGTCCAATATTGAGCTCTCCAGTGTGGTTAAGACATTTAGAAACCCATACTTGTGGCATCCATGGGTAGAATTTATGTAATAATGTGCTCTTGCAGAAACCAGTCAAGTCTTTTGCTTTCTCCAAGATCTTTTTTATTAATCTCAGTCAAATAATATTCTGTTAGGATTGAGCATGCATAGACAATATAAACATACATCTTTGAAAGAATGAAATTTCACTTCACCTCTTTCCTTGCCAAGGTGTTTGAACAAGCAAAGAATGTACTTTATAACTTGAATTTCATTGGGGAGGTAGTGAAATAATTGGGTTCATAGAATTGTTCTGCCCTGAAAAAACTTCAACCTTATTTGACATTAAGGATAACAAAATTGAAGCAACAAATAGAAACCCCACTACATTGACTTTGCTCTAGTAACAAATATAATAAATCACCAGAAAATTAAACACTTCCTTCATAAGGACATAGCAGTATAGAATGCACTAGGAAAAAAGCTTTTTTTTTCTTCTTCCAAATAGTATTTAGCAGTGGAATCATTTCACCAAGTGAAAATGAAAATAGAAGTCGAGTTTTTAAGACAAAATCATGGTTGCTCATTTGAGGTGGAAAAATGAATCAGGAACCTCAGTAGGTCACCCAACATTTCTATAGCCTGGAATGTTGTATCTCGGGGAAACCTCTAGGGCTACACTTTTGTTAAAATGTCTGTATTAGATCATTGACCATTTCATTTGTGTTTCACTGTAGCTATAGGAAAACTTGCCTTTATTTAACCAAATCGAGCTCTGTAACTTCTTATGCATCATTTACATCAAGTTTTTTGCTATGTTATGTCTTCACTCTGAATTACATGGATTTCTAATGAATTTCTAAGGGAACAAACAAGTTTCTGGATTAGACACAGTATTTAGAAGAGAGGTTGTCTGGTATTATGAAATCACATCATAGAGACAGCTACATCTTCTGCCTTCATGTAACACTAACTGGAAATTAGACAACAAGAGAACAACGTGAGGAATCAAATGTGATTTAAAGAAACAAAAATGTTGAGAAGAGCAGCCACATAACACAGGGAGATCAGCTCAGTGCTTTGTGACCACCTAGAGGAGTGGGATAGGGAGGATGGGAGGGAGACACAAAAGGGCAGAGATATGGGGATATATGCATATATATAGCTGATCCACTTTGTTATACAGAAGAAACTAACACACCATTGTAAAGCAATTATACTGCAATAAGATGTTAAAAAAAAAAGTTACTTAATAAAAGGAGAATACAATTGTAATTTAATGTTGGCAGTCTTGTCCTTCAGCTTTCTCTAACACTTAGAAATGGAGGAGGTCTCTTCATTAATTTGTCTCCAGTCTGGCTGCCTCCCGCAAGGGGGCTGGGGAGAAGCAACTTCTGACAAGTTAGAGGTAAGAGGCTCCTTCCCCAGATCCAACTCACTGAGACACGAATGAGACACTCAGTTCCCCAGCCACCAACTTCTGGATGCAACAGCGCACTGTGCATAAGGGGCAGAGAACATTTCCCTTAATCACTCCTTATCAAACTGAAGCCCAGTTTATTGGCAGGTCTATCAGGGGTGATTTGGTAACCTGTCTCCCCTCCTAGAATGGTGAGTGGACATCAAACCACACTGTGTACTTTATAGGAAACGAATGTGGCAGCAACTACACTAACGGGCTAAATTTCTAAACGTGACTCTAAACCTTCCAGTCAAGAGAGCATAGGTGTTATTTCTCTCCAGCTTGAGGAAGAGATATTCCAATCGTACTCTATAAAGTGTGTCAACTTGAGGTCCACACCTTGTTTCTTAATTCTGGTTCTTGGTGGGAAAACCCCGATAATAACCTCCCAAAGAGAAGGGAGCATAAGAACATGGATGGATATATACCCACTCTTCATAATGGAAGAACTTTTTAAAAATCTCATCTTATTGTGGAATGGCTACTTCATCATTTATTTATTTATTTATTTTTATTTAACATGCTGAAGCCAGTGAGATCCAATCCATTTCTTCAAAAGTCTGCTGTGCGCAAGTTTCACGTCCTCGCCGCCACCTGGGCTAGAACTTCTCCGGAAAAGCCTCCATTTTGTCCTTGATCCTGTTTTCTCAGTGACGCGAAGCTGCTTGTCGGTGTTTGGAAGGCTATAGCTGACAAACACCTGCTTGCTGGTCTTCCTGGCTAAGCGCTGGGTGAGGCTAGTGGACGTCGTGTCAGACGTGTCTCCGAGGAGGGCTGTGGACATGGGGATGTGGTCGTAGCGGGTGCACATGAACATGGCAAGGTTGCGCAGGTGCGGCATGTTACCCACCCACAGGAAGGGCGAGTCCGTCAGCAGCAGCATCTTTAGATGGTACTCTGAGTCTCTATGTTAAAAGGTATGTGTGTGAATCCTGTCACGGTGCCCACTCTTCACATTTCTCTGTGGGCATGCACCGTGTTTCCCATGGTGTCTTATGACAGAATTTGCGACAGTGGGAGCAGTGGCAGCAAGAGTGCAGGGATCAGCATACGACTGTCAGTGCTAAGGGAGCCAGCAGTATGGAACCCAGTGTTAGAGCAGAAACGTCTGGCATGAAATGTCAACCAGTTATCAGAGTAGGCGGACCATAAAGCAAAAGTTTCCTTGTAATGCCCATTGCATAGACGGTTAACACAGGTAGAGCTATAGAAAAATTTACTTCAGTCTCCAGAAACAGAAAAAAAAATTCTATATATTTTTTCCCTATAAAATGATGCCTCATATGAATTTTCTTGACTCTAAATGTGTAGTGCTCTCCATGCCCAAATCCTCATGAGAATGACTGGGGAAGAGGAAATGTTAGCTATAAACTTCTATTTCAAGGAGCAGCTTCCCTTGGAACTAGATTACTGTTATTAATGATGATGATTTTCGTTTACAACACAGTGTTGGACTGTAATTATTTCCTGATATGAATTGCTTACTCACTTCTTCCTCCCAATTAGTTGACCTATTGCTTCCTACATATTTTTGTTATTACTTCAATATTCTGGATAAATAGCTTGCTTGTGGATAGAAGTGTTCTTTAGCAGTTCTGATAGATTTTTTTCTTTCTCTTATAAATTGCTCAGTAAAATTCAGGAACATAAAAAGGGCACCAGAAGTTATTACGTGTGATATATTCTCAAACTATATATATATATATATAGTGGTACGCGGGCCTCTCACTGTTGTGGCCTCTCCCGTTGTGGATCACAGGCTCCAGATGTGCAGGCTCAGCGGCCACGGCCCACGGGCCCAGCTGCTCCATGGCATGTGGGATCTTCCTGGACCGGGGCACGAACCCAAGTCCCCTGCATCAGCAGGCGGACTCTCAACCACTACGCCACCAGGAAAGCTCTCAAACTATATTTGATTGCCTAGTGGTTCACATTAAGATAAAGGTTTTGTACTAGCTTAATAAACAGCAAGCTTGATTGCCTGCTGTTCTGAGAAACTGGATGAGGGCATGCTCAGTGGCTTAATATGGAATCTGTTATTGGTAAGACAGTGAGGGCAACCATCCTGTACTCTCCCTAGGTGATTATTGATGCATTCCTTAAAATTAGGGAAATATGTTTTCAGAGTTCTGTTCTCTAGCTTCTACATGTACACCTGTAGGGAGCATGGGTAGAGAGAGAGATGTTAAAACAATGAGGCCACAAATGTCCATCAGCCAAGCTATAAAGCATAATTAATGAGCCTTTACCAACACACCTGCTGTTTGCTCCATTTTTTGCCAGTCTCTGTGTAAACAATTGAAGAAAGATACAAAATCCTATCAAAGAGGAGATATCACAGTATATGACAGGATGCTATAAAACAATATAGGGCATTGTAATTTAGAACCAGGCTGAGTGTTTCATATTTAAAGTGCTAAGTTAGTTTGGACAAGCACAAAGGAAGAAAAAAGGAAGACTTCCTGGAGGAGAGGGTCCATGAAAGATGGGTGGAATTTAGTTACACAAAGGAGAAAGGAAAGTCAATGCAAGCTGTCAGGAACGCATGAGTGAACCTGTACCACCTACTTCTGACTGATGGCACTGCCGTAATTAAATCATATCTCCATTACTTTCTCCTTGTTCTTACTTCAACTCCTCCTTTTGCTAGGTGAGTGAACAGGTTTCTATTTGCTGAATTTGTTCTATGTAATAATAAAATAATCTTGACCCTTAATGTGAACTTAAGAAAAAAGAAATTGATTTTTAGCTTCTGAAATCTCGATTAATTGATACCACTTAAAACTACCTGGCAGTCTGAGATTTAAAAAGCCCTCAGGCAAAAATGTGCAGGAACATTAGAAGGTGGCATTGCATCCATTCCTCCATCTCTTTCTTTCTTGAGAAAGAGACAGAGGAATAATCTTTCTCCTTGACCCACCCACCCAATTCTACCACTTTTCAAAATCAATCAATGTTTCCTTGAATTGTGCATTAATAGAAAAGGAGAAAATAAAAACTCAAAGGGCAGGAAATAAGTCAGGGTATCATTGAAGCCCTGAGCTAAGAATAAACCAACAAATCATGAAAACAAACAAGCAATAAACAGACAAATAAAAGAACAGAAACCATGGAGTAGACTGTGAAATTAAGTTTATCCTAATTATATTTTTTTTAGGTTTTGATCACAGTTACAGGTGGAAATAAAACTCTTATTGGAAAGAAGATGGAGCATGGTTTTGTATATGACAGATTGCAGTGCATACAAACTCTCACATACTTGCTACTATTTACTCATGCATATGTGCTATCATTCATTCAAGAAAATTTTATTGAATATTGATTACGCATTAGCTAATGTTTAGATATATTTGGAATATAAAAATAAATCTGGCAGAGATATTATGTAACAAAGAGGTTATAATTGCAGTGCATTTTTTAAGATCTAAGAAAGTCATGGGTACAGGGACACAGAGAGAGAATAAAGAAAACAGTGATGCATCCTACTACACTTTACAGGAAGTTAATGATTGTGCAGGTCCTAGAAACTTTAGGGTGTTCAAATGAATAGGCTTTCAACAGAATGGGAGAAGGTAGGAGAAAAGGACTACAGAATAAATCTCACATAAGGATATATCATGAATGAGGCAAAGAAGCCTGAAACAGAAAAAAATGTACTGGGAACGATGCAAGTGATCAGGATGGCTGAGCTCTGTGTTGTGCTCCAACTTACAAAGTCAAGTCAAAGCAGATAATTAAAGGCAGTTAATATCACACTAAAAAAGCCAGTTATTTTCAAACCATTTCAAAATAATTATTTGATGAGTTCCAGTGAATAAAAGAGATAATGGAAAACATAACAGGACTTAGGCTGGAGAAGTATAAGAAGACCCTTCTTTACTCAGCCCTGTGTTCCCTGCCTCATGGCTGCTGTAGAAGTATTAGCATGTTTTAAGAATAACAGATTTACACCCATTTATATATAGGTCTATCTTTCTGTCTGTCCATTCACCTTTCTATTATTATGGTTTTTGAAAGGTCTTTATATTTTTAAACAATGATAATTTTCTAATAATAATGCTTAACATTGGCAAATTTTCCCTCTGTGCAGATGCAGAAAAAGGGAATAGATTTAGCCTAATACATGAAACAACCAAAACAAACAAAAAAAAAGACAAAAAAAAGAAAAGACAAAATATATGCAACAACAGTGTTCAAGGCACTGGACATTAGGCAACAAAGAATAGCGATCCCTGAACACTGGAAACAAAGAAGTGAGCCCTACATTTGTCCTAGCTTACTGACTTTAGAGAGTTTTCAAGCCATGACACTAGGGAA
>NW_006782310.1:7665662-7689530 GCF_000442215.2 Lipotes vexillifer
GGGAAAGAGAAATGAAGCAGATCCCAGAAAAAATTCTGAGATATGCAGAGAATTGAGAACCTGGGGAGGCCAATGTAGCTAAAATTCATAGAAGAGAGTGCTGGAAAGGACATAGTTCAGAGAGAATCCTGGAGGTCTGCAAGGGATTGCCCGCGAGTAGTCAGCTAAGTACTGACAAGTAAATACATGTGGGGAAACTGCTTGAGACAAGGGGAATAATCATGCAAAAGAATCAGAGAGCCTAGCTAGCACTTACATAGGACAGAGAATAGTCTATCTCCACTGATTAAACTGAAAAACTCTTAATTCATTGGACATATTAAGGAAAATACTCATAAAGTGCTTGGCTCACTACTCTAGACTCACCTAAAAACCCACTGAAACAAGAACTGAAGGGATCAAAATGTTTTGAGTGATATAATTTAATCCCAGATCAAAATTCAAGTATTTATAGAAATATATAATGTCCAGCACCTAACAAGATAAGATTCACAATGTCTGGTAGACAACCGAAACTACCCTGGCATTCAAAGGAGCATGACTATAGAACATATGATGAGAAAAATCAATCAACTAAAATCAACCCAGAACTGACATAAATGTAATAATTAGCAGACATTAAGATAATTATATTCAAAAGTTAAAGATATGGATGATATTACAAAATGTTCCAAATAAAATTTCTGTACATTAAAACTTCAATATCTGAGATGGAAACTGCATTGGATGGGTCTTACGGGCTATTACATAGGAAAAACATTGTGAACAGCTGTGGAAAATATCCAAAATGAATCATAAAAAATAATTTAAAAAATGCAGACAGTTTATCATGTCTAATAGAAGTCCTCAAAGAAGAGGGAAAATAGAGGGAACAGAAAAAGCAGTTTCTGAGAAAATAATAGTAAAAAATTTCCAGAGCTGATAAAAAGTATTAATCCACAGATCCAAAAAGCTCAAAAAATCCCAAGAAAAAGAAGCATGAATAAAATGACACCAAAGCACATTATAATCAAATTGTTCAAAATCAGGAATGAAGATAAATTCTTTAGCTGGAAGAAGACATGTTGCATATAGAATAGTAAATATAAGGGTGACACAGATGTCTCATCAAAAACAATACAGTGGAAGAGACCTTGGAGAAAAACATTAAATCATGAAAAGAAAAAAATAAATCAACCTTGAATTCTATACCAAGTGCAAAATATCTTCCAAAACTGAAGGTGAAATAAAGACTTTTTAAGATATGCAAATGCTTAAATAATTCATCAGCACGAGACCCATATTACAAAACATGTTAAAGGAAGTCCTTCAAGAAGGCTGAAAATAATACTACAAGGATATATAGATCTGTACAAAAAATAAAAAGCACCTGAAATAATAACTACATATTAATCATAATTTTCCTTTTATTTAATCCTTTAAAAATAATTGACTCATGTGGATGTAGATGGCATTACTTTTTTAGAAAGCAGTTTATCAGTTTCTTAAAAAGTAAAACATATATCTATTATATGATCCTGATATTCCACTCCCAGGTATTTACCTAAGAGAAAATAAAGCTTATGTGCTACCCTGTACACAATCATTTGTACACTAGCACTCAGAACAGTTTTCTTTATAATATCTAAAACCTGGAAGCAACCCAAATAACTTTCAACAGAAGAATGAATAAACAATTTGTGAAGTACATAGAATACTACTTAGCAATAAAAATGAATGAACTAAAAATGAATGAACACAATAACATGGAAGAATCTTAAAATAATTACCCTGAATGAAATAAGCCAGACCAAAAAAAAACCAAGAGTGCATGCTGTGTGCTTCCATTTATAGAAAACTCTAGAAAATACAAACTAATCTATGGTGACAGAATACAGATTAGTGGCTGCCTGGGGAGGTGTGTGGAGGGAAAGACAAGAAAGAGGAACTACAAAGGGGAACAAGGAGACCTTGGGATGTGATAAATATGTTCACTACCTTGATGGAGTTGATGTATTCATGGGTGTATATGTCAAAACATATCAAATTGTACTTTTTAAATACATACAGTTGATTTTATGTCAATTATAATTCAATAAACTGTTAAAAATAATACCTGAATGTGACTTTTTACTTAATTATTCAAAAGTGCTTTCATATACAGTATCTCATCTAATCATTTCACGGAATTTTGATAGCATTTAGAATTGTTACTATTATTTTGGCTTTACAGAAAAGGAAACAAAGTCAGAATGGTATTAGTTGACAAAGACCACACAGCCTGCAAGTACCAGGCAGAGAAAGATCCTCACATCCTGATCTCTGGTGTTCACCATTATGTTTCTAGTCTGGTTTCGGCCTGAAGTGCCCTCAGAAAACCCTGTCCAGTGAGCTGGTGTTACTGGTCTTTTCTCACATCCATCTTTCTGTACAGTTTGGGAAGATTAGCAAACTACATCAGATTAATTCCAAATTGCATATGCTACCTAACTTTAACAGAATTTGTCTTTTTTGCTGTTGCATATTTTCATGATATTTGCACCAGGCCAAATATCTAGGGTTTGTTAAGAGATGGCATCTGGCTTGAGTTTCCTCAGATCTCCCCAGGCCTCTAAACTTATAGCTCTTGTCACTGCTTTTCATTTAACAATGAATTATCTCTTTCCCCCGATGCATCTCATGTCACCACTTTTATGATGGTTACTCCTTTTGTTTGTTTTGATTTTTTAATGCCCTACATCATCAACTCAGTTTTACATTCCTTGAACATAGAGATAGTGGATATGCTGGTTTGCTTCCCTGCAAAATATGTCAATGGGCCCCAATGCATTTTTTTACTTTTAATATATAAGAAAATAATTTTTGTTGATGTGGACACTGATTTTTTTTAGTTTCTATGCAGATATTTCATGAACCTTTTTTATATCCTTCCATTTTTTTCCTTGCCTCATTCCTGCCCTATAAATTCCCAAGCTGCTACTTACTCTTCACACAAAATAATTAATATTTTCAGTTGTAAGTTTAATTTTTATCTCACACTCCATTTTTTTAATTAGAAATTTAAAGGAAACTCACAAAAATAAGAGCAAGATGAAATAATTTCCTGTAATAAGATTAAACTGATATCTATAAGAAAGGGATAAGAAGGGAGTAAATACACTGACCAATTCTAATCAAAACAAGGATAATGGAAATTAAGCTTGTAGAGGTTATTATGAGGAAAAAAAAAAAAAACTGGAAATTTTTGTCCACCCAGTTTTGGTCCTCCTACTAAATAACTTTTATCTTTATCTGGAATTTGGGAATGTCTTCCAAAATATTTACAATGAGGAAATGGAAGGGTTTGTTTAGGTTAAGTTTTCAAAATGGGTAGTTGATATCATGCACAATAGCACAAGCAAGTCAGAATGATTGGTTCACTAATCAAGATGATCAACTAGGAGTCAAGATTAGGAGGGATGAGCAAATCCCCTTTCTTTCGTCATTAAATCCTGGGCCAGCAGCGGGGAGAGGCCATGTCAGTGTCCCTCTGCCTTCATTAACCCTTTCACACTTAGGAACTGAGTTCCATTGCTCAAGTCTCTTAGCTCAAGTCCTTTAGAGAAAGCGCTATGAAGGAACAATGCAGATTTATAATTTATGTATTATTCATTGTTATCATTATTAGCTCTCATAATTCCAGGCACACTGTTCATGTTCTGTTTTAGAAGATAGAGAAAGAAGGTACTACCTATTTTTAGAACTTCATGTCTATTTTATCCCTTTCAACCACACAACAACCTTGTAAAGAGAATATTATTGAACTGTTTTTCTATATGAAGTGTATGGGAGGTAAAAGTTTTTTGGACCCTCTTAGGGTCCGTGGCTGAGTCTGAAAATGAAACTGATGAAAACAATTTAACAGGAGAAGAGATACAATGGTATTTAATGTACGTTTTACATAACACAGCTGATTTTAGAAGGAAATGAAGACCCAAATAAACAGACCTGAATATTTTATGAAGAGTGGGTAGTCGTGGAGGAACGTGACAGGTTAATGAGTATGAGGTAATTGTAGTAAACTGTAGTAAACTTGTAGCAAGCCCTGTTTGTTAGAATTCTCCTTGGTGTCTCTTTGTTTTCAGAGATAAGGATGCTCTTTCCTCTGGGTACAGAGAAGACACCTCCCACAGGAGGGTTCTGTGACTTGTTCCACGGGAGAACAGCAATTGTGTGGGACAGTGAAGCACAGGGAGATAATCAGAGTGGTGTTCTTGCATCTGCTGTTTTCTCAAA
The DNA here is from genome assembly GCF_000442215.2 of Lipotes vexillifer. NCBI lineage: Eukaryota > Metazoa > Chordata > Mammalia > Artiodactyla > Lipotidae > Lipotes > Lipotes vexillifer. Next base: position 7,669,917 of record NW_006782310.1, read on the forward strand.
ATTTTTCAGCTTCAATAAGCCAGGAGCCATATTTTGAGGTAACATATCCTAAACCCCATCAGAAGAAACAGAGACTCAGAAAGTTTAATGGTCCATTTATTCATTCATTAGGCAAACATTTATTGTGTCCTTACTAAGTCCCAGGCACTGTTAAATGTGATGGGGATATACCAGTGGGGAAAAAAAAATAAAAAGAAAAATATTAAATTCTGTGTTGTAAGCAGCTTGCAATATCATGGAGAAAGCCTCCAATTACAGTCGGTGGCAGAGATATGCTTTCAGCACAGTTCTGTACCCCATGTTTTCTCATTATATATGGTTACCAATCAGCGAGGTTAAGTCAGGAAGTTCATTTACTGTAAAGGCTCAGGGTCTTTCTACAAAAATGGCCCAAAGGTCCATAATTCTAGTAATGCAGGATGAGGAGGAACTACATCCATCTGTTTTCTCTGGCTCTGTAGGTCTCTTTCCTTCAGCCTGGGTTTCCTCTGGAAGATGATAGTTCTAGATATTCAGGCTAACTTGTAACACCTTAAGTGCAGGGGGATGCAAGGTCAAAAAGCATATGTTGATAGTCCAGGTCCTACAGTTTTTTGGGCTGATGTGAGGACTCTGCTTTGGAAGGGTCTGGTTTCCCCAACTCAAAGGATGCCCCAGCCTTGAACTTCATTATGGCTGATGTGTTGCAGAAACTGTATTTTCCTCTGCTTCTGATCAGCAGCACTGTATGTCCTCCTGCATGACTGCCATACCAGGGAAAGGGAAAACTGTGTCCTGCCCCTTTGTAAGGCTTTCTTGAGGACCTTCCAAAGCCCAGATTTTCTCTGAATTGAGGTGAAGCAGAATGGGGATTGCTAGTAAATCAGGGAGAGGTAGGAATCTTGGAGCTGAATATCCATGAGACTGCTGGCGGGATTTACAGACACAGGTGTGACCACACTCACTCATGCCTACACACACACACACACACACACACACACACACACACACACACACACACACACAAAACCCCAGGTGGAGCATGGAATTAGTCAGCAGAGGCCTGACAAAGTACTTCCTACACATGCTGCTCTGTCAGGAGGCACAGCTTCTTGGGCTTCAGAGGTAATTACATGGATTTTCTGTCTTGTACTTGCAAAAACACAGCCCAGCACAGCGCTGCCGCTGCTGGCTCATCACTGACGAGGCCTTCAGCACTGGCAGGCAGCAGGCTGCAGGAGAATGTTTATATGCTCTCTTTTAAGAATTCAAACCCCAAGAAAATACAGGAGGTACAGTGGAAGGAAGAGGGATGAGAGTCAACATGGGGGAGAAGGGTGTGAAGTTTCTCTTGGATAACCAAGCAAGACATTCCAGAGCAAGTGGGGGTACACAAAATTGGGGAAATTGCTGCAGAGAAGGCTGCAATCATGCTTGTATTGATGAGTTTTACTTTCTTTCCCTTCATCCATCAGCATAATCAGTTGGCCAGTAATAACCATTTTGCTTTCAAAGGATCCATCCATCAGTCAACACTTATTAGACCCTGCATACCCCAAATTCCAGGCCAGACACTCTGTGTTTCCCTGGGGTGGGTATCAGGCATAAATCACAGCCTCTGTGCACAAGGAGCTTACATGTGAGGTGGGAAGACAGTCACTCATTTCAGGAAAACTGAAGAGAAGATGGTTAGTGATTTGTGAGCAATTGGGTATGGAGTGAAGACCTGATATCAAGTCTCTACCCACCATTTGGGGATGTTTCCTTTTCTAGTCTTTATCTTAACATAGATTATAACCAATAAATGGAGTCCAGAAACAGGGATAAATAGAAGACAAATGTACTGGGGTATTTCACATTTTCATGAGTAAAAGGGAAGAAGGTGTAGGCCACAGTAAGGAGAAAAACATCCTGGGGATCTATTGTGTGCCTGAGAGGTGGCCAGTGTAATGCCATGAGGAGTGTTGGAACCAGTGTGCAGTCTTCCATATGTACCTTCCATGTATATTGCATGGGGAGCTGATGCATAAGCTCTGCAAATGGAAAACTGAAGATCTGAAGCAGACCCATCTTCAGGCTGCAGAAATGACCCTGGCTTTTATATCAGGACAATGTCATAGCTACCCACATTGACCATGCATGGGTTTCTGAATTTCCTATTCCTATTTATTAAGTTTGAGGGCTTCTATGTATCTGCACTGATAGAATGCTGACCCAGATCCTGTGGGGACTTTGAAATCATTTATAGCATAAAGAATTAGAGACACAGACATAGAGAACAAATGTATGGACACCAAGGGAGAAGGGGGGTGTGGGAGGAATTGGGAGATTGGGATTGACACATATACACTATTGATACTATGTATAAAATAGACAACTAATGAGAACATACTGTAGAGCACAGGGAACTCTACTTAATGCACTGTGGTTACCTGACTGGGAAGGAAATCCAAAAGAGTGGGGATATATATATGTATAGCTGATTCATTTTGCTGTACAGTAGAAACTAACACACATTGTAAAGCAATTATACTCCAATAAAAGTTAATTAGAAAAAAAAAAGAATTAGAAAGAGGCCTGGACTAAAGGATGGGTTTATGATTTTGCTAGTAATTGGCTCTGTGATCTTGAACATAGCTGAAGTTCTTTTATATCCTCAAATCATTTGCACATTCTTAGGCCCACTTCAAGTGTCCACCATGGTTGGTGGTTTCCTCCAGCATTAACAGCTCGTCAGTCTCCTGCATTTCCAAGTTCATGTTCCTCTCTGGATCTTCACTCAAAATATTCTCTGTCTCAAATGCTTCCCACTCCCTCTCAGTCTATCAAAACCTGAACATCTTTCTGGGCATGACTTAAGGCCACTCCCTAACTGCAGTCTCACCATTCCTTCAAGTCTGCATTTCCCTTCCTCCTCTGAAACCATAGAGCAATGCATTAGTCCAAGTAGTTTAGCCCTAGAGACCACATGATGTTATTCTTTAATAGTTGCATTTGTGTTTTCCCTCATGCTTCTAATAATACATGGCACATTAAGGCACTGGATAGATATTGACAAAATTGTTACTGGTATTTTTTATTACACTTCTCAGGGGTCTTAACATGATTAGGAAAAGCAACCAGATTCAGATTAGGTGATGTTTGTCCTGAAGCATGAAAAAAAAAAAAAAAAGAAACAAACAAAGACAGGAGTTAATAAGGATACTTGTTAAATGATTCGTCTCCAACCAGGCCTAACAAGTTCAGATTTCCTTTCCATTCTGTTTCTCTGCTGATTATCTTGTCTTTCTCCTTAGGATTTCTCAGCTTTATCAGTTACATAAAAAAAAAAGAAAAAAAGATTGAACCTCAAGGTTCATCAAAAGATAGATATATTTTCTACCTTTTGATAGATACCTTCTATCTATCTACCCTTGCAAACTGATTCCTAGAAAACAGACTACTATTTTAGTTTATCAAACATTATGGCTCATGATTACTTCATGAGGTAGATTCTATTTTACTCCCATTTTAAGGATTACAGAACTGAAACTCAGGGAGATTAGGTAATAGGTTCAAGGTCATATGGCTAGTAGGGTATGCTGAATTCAAATCTAGGTCTGTCTGATTTCAGATTCTTTTCATCACTCAAACTTCATAAACTTAATAAATGTAACAAGCAGTGTTAATTCCTGAAATGTGCAAAAATATGAGTAAAGGAATTAGTGGTTCAGAGTTTAGAAAATGAATTGAAGTAGAAAGAATTATTTGGGTGATTGGAGAAGACTTGCAGAAGTTAGATGTAGGTTTCTATACTACCTAAACAATTCTATAAGCAGTGCATTTTTGTAATATAATGATGTTTACTATATTTAAGGTATAAAGGAAAAGTCCCTCAAGTTAAAAACAACAACAGAAAAGAAGCAGCAGAAAGTTTCAAGTGGACACAGTGAATGTAAAGTTTTACAAAGAGGAAAAGATTCCCTCTGGGTGCTGTGATCATTCTTCCTACTCACTAGAGTCCCATTTGTAGTACTGAAGTAACCTTAAATAGACTGCAACAGTAAATGACTCTGCTACAGAACAACAATTTACAGGTGTGTTCATTGCTTGCAATAGTAGTGTTCTAAGCAATGGTCGTGTTTCAGATTCTCTCTCTCCCTCTCCCTTTCCCTCTCCCTCTCTCTCTGTCTCTTTCTGTTTATAAGAATTTCTCTGTAAAGTTGGTAACTAAAACACAAACATTTATTTCTCCTCTTTGTTGAAACCCCATTAAAATGACAATTCAGGAGTAAAGAATAAGCCCACAAAAACAAAGAAAATTAGATGGGAGAAAACATCAGACTAGAACTATCAACAAAATATTTGAATAAACAGATTGATGGGTAATAGCTGATTTAATAGATTAGAGAATGAGTAAGCCTGATTGCTCGTATAGGAAAAAAAAAAAAAAAAACATAGAAAGAAGTTTGATTCACTCTGAAAAGCCAGTTAGAAACTGGGGGTACCAGATACTTTTGAGGTTGAGGGTTTCAGGCTGGATTTGAAAATCGAGTGGATTTTTTGGAATTTATAAAATGAATAGTTAGAAATCAAGGTTCCATTTCAAAATCCATGCTGTCAAGAAAATTCCCTTCCTCCATCCAGAAGAATAAAGATGCACAACAATGTCCTTGACCCAGAGATCACAGGTAAAGCTGAAAGATATGAAGGCAGTCTATCCGGAAAATGTTTTTTTTTTTTTTTTAATCTCAGAAGTACTGTGGTATTTCCCACTTCTACAACTCTCTTCCATTAACAATCTTCCCAAATTGTCTAAGCCAGGCTTCTAGCCCATAGACAGAAAACTGGAATGTCATTCTTAAAAAAGAATGTTATTCTAAAGGAATATTATTATAAAGAGACTCTCCAGCCCAGGAGAAAACATTTACAGATACTGATAAAGACAGAGAGAATGAGACAACAAGCTCCCCACCATATCACACTGTGGTGATGTCCACTATGCAACAAGTCCTGCTCATGTCACAGATTGCTCTGGTCAGCTTATTTTGGCCTCACTTTTGAGTATAGATATCCAAGGTTCACCATTTACTTGTTTTATTTTGTTTTTAAGTAAAATATCTTACATGAAAGATGAGGATAAAAAGAGAAAACAAACAACGTGACAAAATAAATGAGATAGAGACAAAGTAGGAATAAGCTGAAAACTTCAATAAAACTATAACTGAGTCTTCCAGGAAGCATCATTTATTTATGCATTCAACAAATATTTATTAAGCAGAGCATAAAACGTCTATGCTAGTCACTGTTCTCAGTACTTGGTATATGTGTAGAATAGCTCTTGCCTTTTTGTACCTTATATTTGGTGTATGAGAGACAATATTTCACCCATGAAAACCTGAATAGAATACTATAAACAGAATTATTTAGAAAATGTTTAAACGTTTTAAAAAATGCATAGGTTATTATACAATGAAAATAAATAGAAGAGTTGGAATTGAAATTTAAAATAATTTCTTAGACACTTAAAATTATAAAGAGATAGAAACTATAGAAGAAAATATAAAATAATTAAGTACTTAAACCAGAAAGCCCAGTATTCGGTGGAAATACAGAAAGAGAAAAAAGAGAAAAGAAATAATAGATGTGAAAGAGGAGTTATCAAAACTATAATAAATTAAAACATCCCAGAGTGGAGGGACATGTTTCCAGATTGGAAGAAGTCATTAAATACAAGCCAGAGCACATCTTAATGAATTTTCTGAATACTGGTGATTTGTCCCACACAAAGGATCAGGGATTAGAAGGTATGAGATTTTGCATTTGCAACATAGGAATTGGGAAGACAAGGACATAAGCTTTCAAAAGTCTGAGGGAAAACTTGAATAATTGGAATTTACTCTTGGCCAAACAATCCATCAAAACTGAGGATTGAATGAAAATTCAAATGTGAAGGACCTCAAGTATTTATTTCCCATGCACCCTTTCCCAAGAGGTAACTGAAGTATGTGATCGTTCAAAATAAATAAATAAAAACAGATGGAGGAAGATTTGAGGACTGTTAAAAATAGGCTATTAGCAATCTAAAAATATTTAAAAATATTTAATTATAAAATAATGGAATGCATTTATTCTATAAGACATGCCTCAGGTAAAACCATGGCTTTAATATTATAAATACTCTAAGGTTCTGCCAAACTAATCTTTCAAAGAAAATCCCCTACTCAAAATTCTTACTGGTACACTGTTTGGGGATAAATCTAAACTCATCAACATGATTTAAAAAAAAAACAGTTTATGATTATAAAAGTTCATGGGTCATCTCTCTCCTTCCATCTCATCACCCAGTGACTACCTTTTGTATGGAATTCCTTGTGACTTCTGAAACTCACGATGATTTCTCTGTTTATTTCCTTGCACTTGCTCGTCCTTCTGCCTGGAATGACTTCTCTCCTTCCTGAGTGGCATCTTTGTATCTGTCAGGTTCAATACAAACATCATGTCTCGAGGAAGCCCTTTCTCACCCTCAACCTCACTTGGCCCTGACACTAGCAGGTGTCCCTCCTTGGCTCTTATAACACATGTGTTTCTCTTATCAAGGAATGCACTCATTTGATGTTAGTATATTTTTCTTCCTCTTCTCCAAAAATGTGATCTTCTGAAAGGTGAGAACTATGTTTATTAATTGATGTGTTCTCTGTTCTTAGTATAATACTTAAGCTCCTAATAGTTTCTTATTTAATCTTCAAAATTATCTTGAGAAGGAAGGATTCTTTACCACACAAAGAGCCTGAAGCTCAGAGAAAATTAGTGACTTACATGAGATCAAACATTTAATAACTGATAAGGTCAGCTTCAAATCCAGGCCATTGGGACCCTATGGTTTTTCCTACACCATACTGGGACACACTGGATGCTCAAGCAATGAGCCTTTACCAAAGAGGCCTGGGGGTAGGATACCTCAGGCCTAGTTTTAATCTGACAAAAGCCAGCTATATCATTTTCAGCAGATCATTTTGTTTTTCTTTTACAGGGCTTCCCCCTGGTTCTGAGGGTCACTTTTCTCCATCACAGTCACCCATGTCTTGTCAGTGGCATGCTACTTGATATAATGAGTATGAAAGGTCTGTGAAGTATCCAAAGCACATAAGATGATGTGGTGAGTTTTAATTGCAACCTGATCTATACTTAGATCTTTGAAAATGGATTTTCTTAAATATGGGCCTTCATGCTTACATTCTTCCAAACGAGTCATACTTTCTCTCTCTCAACATCTGCCTTCTAGCCTGCTACATACTTCAATTGCACAAAGATAATGTTATGTTCATATATTATTACTTCTTGACAATTCGGATGAAAATAAAGGAAGACTACTATTAATATTATTAAAGCCATTTAAATTACATCTCCACCTTAAACATTGCACAGAGTTAGTAGAGACAATCAATATTAGAAAATGGCAAGAAACAAAATTAGTCAGGCAAGATGTTTTATTTGAAAACTTTTAGCAAAATATCCTTAATAGGTGGGAACTGAAAAAGATTAAATCTTATTTTGACAGTATCCATTTAATACAGAAAACTATGTTGGAGTATGTAAAAAAGTCATTTTTTAAAGACAGGAAATTTGATACAATATAGTTTTAAAAGATTTATTTTTGTTAAAAAATAGAATTCTCTCTATATTATAGTCCTATATCCTATTACTTCCATTTGATACTGAAAAATAGAAAAAGATAACTCATATCTAAATAAACATTTATTCCAATGCATTTTCAATTCAAATTACCCATCTTCTCTTAACAGTGAAATTCATATAAAAAAGTGCATTTTTAAAATTTTCCTCCTTTTATTTATATATCCACAATCAGACATGCCATAACACTATCTAAACAACTGTATGCATTAATGAACAAACATAGATAAATAGCTATAATTTGACATACATGCACCGTTCTCTATGAAAACATCAATAGCCTAAAAACTGAGTGGGCATAGCTGGAAAAAAATATGCTTCACAGACACAATGTTGGCAGAAGATTAAATAACCAGATGTCAGAGAGGAAAAAATTCAATGAAACTAAGCACATATTGTAAATGTACAGGTATTCTATAGAGCTAAACTGTTCAGGATTAATAATAAGAAAATTATCTTCCACTTGCAGTCATTCAATTACTATGTGTGCAAATATTTTGGATTGCATGTTTCTTATTCAAATATTTTATTATCTACCTAAAAATCCCTGTTGGGAGTCAAGGCAGAACTAGAATATGAGTTGCACAATACAGTCCAATCTGAAAACAATATCTTAAGTTACTATAGAACCTTTCATAAGAGAAACCACAGATGACTTGTGTCATTCAAATCTATAGCAGTGTGATAGAGCAATGAAAAGGGAATATATAACTTAGTAATGGGCTCAGGCAGCTGAGAGAATTCAAGTTTATGAAGAGCATTTGATTGAAAATAGATGAAATTCAAGAGTATGTCAACTCAGCCAGCACCTACAAAAACCAAAAAGCAAATAGGCCATTTGCCCTTTAATTATAAGGCAATATGGATGTGGATAAGGCAGTGCACCAGGGACAGTTATCATATGATATTTTTATAATTTTCCAATGTTATAATATGGAATAATTCATTGTAATTACATGCAATAAAAGGCAGTTCTATCTCCTACAATTAATATTTTTTAAGGGTTGACTCTGGGCTTTCCAGCAGGCTCAAATTGTCGAAAGTGACCACATCAAGAGGAAATACCTGTTTATCTTAGAAAACATTTAACTCACTTTTTAAAAATTGTGGTATTGTAGGTCTACAAGCATTGACTCACACACATCCATAGTTCTGTAGTTCCTGAAAATGCTTGAAAAGTGCAACCTCATTGTTTTTATAAATTTCATGCATATAAAAAGGGAAGAGAATACATTAAACCAAGCTACTTGCTTATGTAAATGTTATATGTCACAGTCTGTTTAGAAAATAAGAGAATGAAGAGAGGAAATAGACTGTGCAATGAGGTTTAATACTGGATGAAATTACATAGGTGGAAGAGGACACAAATAGAGAGGTTATCTTACCAGGGAAAAACAACTGAAAGAAGAACAAGCCCATCATTTGGAACAGAGATATCAAGACAGATATGAAGGCTTCTGTCACATATTCAACAGTGGAGGTCAAGACAAAAAAAAGAAAATGGCCAAGGCCATTGGGATAGGCATGATATAAAGGGCTATAAAAAGACTAGTCTACATTTTAAAAGTTACCCATACATGTATTTTCATTTTACCTAAATAATATCATTAGCAAAAGATTGATAGATATAGGTACATAAATGATGATGATGATGAAGAAGAAGAAAGATAGATATAAAAATTTTTAACATAAATCAGTAAGAAAAGCATACCAATAAAATTAATTGACAAAGGACAGGTTAAGACATACAGCTAACCAATAACCATACATAACAATATTCAGTCTCACTAGTAAGAAAAGAAATCCTAAATAAACTAAGCTAACCTGTAATCCATCAAATTAGCTAATATTCTACAAAGACACACCACCACAGCAAGACTCTGATGATATAAGCACTCTTTCTGTTAATACTATGCTGCTTCAGGATATTTTAGGAGAAAAAGCATAAGAATTTTGCATTCCTGTTAACTAGTTCAAGAAATTCATTCTATGTAAAAAATAGTGTGCTTATGCAAAGATTTAACTGTACGTATTAATTTTAACATATATGCCTAAACACACCCTAACATATCAACCATTCACATATATTTAGCAAAGTCTTTCAGGGAAGCCTAAACTGAGATTTGTCTCTTTCCAGGGAATTGGTGAAGTGACATCTGCTTCTGGTCCTCTTCATCTTCTTTGCAGGTTTTAAAGTACATGAATTGGTCTGTTCATATTTTCTATTTCTTCCTGATTCAGTCTTGGCAGGTTGTGCATTTCTAAGAATTTGTACATTTCTTCCAGGTTGTCCATTTTATCGGCATAGAGTTGCTTATAGTAATCTCTCATGATCTTTTGTGTTTCTGCAGTGTCAGTTGTTACTTCTTCTTTTTCATTTCTAATTCTATTGATTTGAGTCTTCTCCCTTTTTTTCTTGATTAGTCTGGCTTATCAATTTTGTTTATCTTCTCAAAGAACCAGCTTTTAGTTTTATTGATCCTTGCTATCATTTTCTTCATTTCTTTTTCATTTATTTCTGATATGATTTTTATGATTTCTTTCCTTCTGCTAATTTTGAGGGGTTTTTTTTGTTGTTGTTCTTCTTTCTCTAATTGCTTTAGGTGCAAGGTTAGGTTGTTTATTCGAGATGTTTCCTGTTTCTTAAGGTACAATTGTATTGCTATAAACTTCCCTCTTAGAACTGCTTTTGCTGCATCCCATAGGCTTTGGGTCATCGTGTCTCCATTGTCATTTTTTTCTAGGTATTTTTTAATGTCCTCTTTGATTTTTTCAGTGATCACTTCGTTATTAAGTCATGTATTGTTTAGCCTCCATGTGTTTGTATTTTTTACAGATCTTTTCCTGTAATTGATACCTAGTCTCATAGTGTTGTGGTCGGAAAAGATACTTGATACAATTTCAATTTTCTTAAATTTACCAAGGCTTGATTTGTGACCCAAGATATGATCTATCCTGGAGAATGTTCCATGAGCACTTGAGAAATATATATATTCTGTTGTTTTTGGATGGAATGTCCTATAAATATCAATTAAGTCCGTCTTGTTTAATGTATCATTTAAAGCTTGGGTTTCCTTATTTATTTTCATTTTGGATGATCTGTCCATTGGTGAAAGTAGGGTGTTAAATTCCCCTACTATGAATGTGTTACTGTCAATTTCCCCTTTTATGGCCGTTAGTATTTGCCTTATGTACGAATGTGTTACGGTCGATTTCCCCTTTTATGGCTGTTAGTATTTGCCTATGTATTGAGGTGCTCCTATGTTGGGTGCATAAATATTTACAATTGTTATATCTTCTTCTTGGATCGGTCCCTTGATCATTATGTAGTGTCCTTCTTTGTCTCTTCTAATAGTCTTTATTTTAAAGTTTATTTTGTCTAACATGAGAATTGCTACTCCATCTTTCTTTTGGTTTCCATTTGCATGGAATACCTTTTTTCATCCCCTTACTTTCAGTCTGTATGTGTCTCTAGGTCTGAAGTGGGTCTCTTGTAGACAGCATATATATGTGTCTTCTTTTTGTATCCATTCAGCCAGGCTGTGTCTTTTGGTGGGAGCATTTAATTCATTTACATTTAAGATAATTATCGATATGTATGTTCCTATTCCCATTTTGTTAATTGTTTTGGCTTTGTTATTGTAGGTCTTTTCCTTTTCTTGTGTTTCTTGCCTAGAGAAGTTCCTTTAGCATTTTTATTTTAGTGGGAGCATTTAGTCTGTTTACATTTAAGGTAATTATCAATATATATGCTCCTATTCCCTTTTTCTTAATTGTTTTGGGTTCATTATTGAAGGTCTTTTCCTTCTCTTGTGTTTCTTGCCTAGAGAAGTTTCTTTAGTGTTTGTTGTAAAGCTGGTTTGGTGGTGCTGAGCTCTCTCAGTTTTTGCTCATCTGTAAAGCTTTTAATTTCTCCATCAAATCTGAATGAGATCCTTGCTGAGTAGAGTAATCTTGGTTACAGGTTTTTCTCCTTCATCACTTTAAATATGTCCTGCCAGTTCCTGCTGGGTTGCAGAGTTTCTGTGGAAAGATCAGCTGTTAACCTTATGGGGATTCCCTTGTGTGTTATTTGTTGTTTTTCCCTTGCTGCTTTTAATATGTTTTCTTTGTATTTAATTTTTGACAGTTTGATTAATATGTGTCTTGGCATATTTCTCCTTGGATTTATCCTGTATGGGACTCTCTGTGCTTCCTGGACTTGATTAACTATTTCCTTTCCCATATTAGGGAAATTTTTAGCTATAATCTCTTCAAATATTTTCTCAGACCCTTTCTTTTTCTCTTCTTCTTCTGGAACCCCTATAATTCGAATGTTGGTGTGTTTAATGTTGTTCCAGAGGTCTCTGAGACTGTTCTCAGTTCTTTTCATTCTTTTTTCTTTATTCTGCTCTGTAGTAGTTGTTTCCACTATTTTATCTTCCAGGTCACTTATCTGTTCTTCTGCCTCAGTAAGGTTAGAGGTAGGGCTCCAAAGAACAAGTCTGAGTGCTTGGAGAAATAAGGCTGTAATGAAATGTCAAGACATTGATTTGAAGAAGGATTTTATGAGACCCTGACTACAAACTGCACTGCTTTGGGTCCCTAGAGACGAAGTTCAAAAAGCTTTGAGATCAGATGTGAGGATTGGATATAGCATAGTGATGCTTTTACACAGCTTGAGGTTTTAGAAATGTTGAGGAAACTGGGAGAAAGGCAGCCCCCAGGAAATGGGCGCTATGTTGACAGGCAAAGGCTTGTAGCAGTGGAAGCAATAAGGCATTGCCCCCATGAGGCCTTCACGAAATAGGCATCACCTGAGGCTGAAATGATGAAAGCATGGAAGAAGTTTCCATGTGGACATGCATGACACAGCTGGGAATCTAGAGACAATTGAGGACATTCTTTCAGGTAATAATGGTAAAAAACCACTGACCAAAAACATTGTCAAAATCAGCAAAGAAATTCCCTCACAGCAACCCTAAATAAGGGGCACAGCTAAATGCCATGCAATTCCCAAGGTGAAGCCAAAAAAAAAAGAAAATATAGAACTTTCTGGAATAGGGTAGAAGCAGTAACTTTGAGAACTCTCACGAATGTCCTTCAATATGGAGCAAACTGACTATATGCTATTTGTTTCCCTTTTTTAACTGATATGTTGTAGAAAACAGGGAATATGAATGACAGGTGTGTGTCTCTGATGGAAATAAATGCTCTGGATCCAAACATTCAGTGGGAGAAACAACTCAGTCTATAGAAAATGTGAGTACCCACCAACTAGTCGAAGTGAAACTACCTATAGAACCTATAGCATCTCAAAAGCAGGGGAGGAGATGAATGAGGGAATGCTGATAAACCCACTGGGCCCAGCAGACTGGAATGGGGTCAGGGCTAGAATAAAAACCCTACACAGTTTTTTAGATAGCTCACTCTTGCTGGTATTTGCAAACATTTTTTTTTCCCACTTATAGGAATCAGAACCTGGTCTTTTAAAGAGTATACTAAACATCATTTTATCTGAACTCATGCCCATCCCAGGTATGTCCTCAAGGTATAAAAATGATAGGTAAAATAAATACCTCAATCTCAAGTTATAGCTCAGACGAGAAAGCAACCACTTCAGATATTTTGGGAAGTGGTAAATATTTATCTCTCTCTCTCTCTCTCTCTCTCTCTCACACACACACACACACACACACACACAGGAACATATACTATATGAGAGAAAATAGAAAGTATTGACAAGCTGCCCATGTAAGAAGTTACAAAAGAACAGAGGGAAAAGAAAGGGGAGATTGTGATATTAAGAAATAATATAAAAGCAGGAAGGAGATGGATACATATTTTAAAAATTCAGATTACAAACATGGAAAGAATACTTGACAAATTCCCCATGATGACAAGTTAGCAAAACAAAACACAAGATTAAAGCAGATGGAGATCAGGGGTATCTGACTTACAGGTGAGAGAGAGGAGGATACTGGGTATCCTTGAAGTAGGTGCTTAACAAACAAAACAAAGGACACTCAAAAATAATAGAAAATCAGTTCCTTAACATAAGAAATAAATGAATCTTTAAATTAAAATATGCAGAGTTAGAAGTAATTAAAACAGAATATTCAACAATATGAAATACCTTGGATTGGTAATTCTTGAAATTCAAGGATAAAGGTAAAAGTATTTTAACTCTCCAGAGAGGAGAAGCAAATTACAGGCAAAGAAGACAATACTGGACTAGTCTCACTCACCATGATAGTAAATATTTGCGATGAGAAACCAGTCAAAAAATGCTGCCAAATTTTGAAAGAAAAGAAGTAATATTATACACCAAGATTTAGTTCAGGTAGGAAAGCAACAGGCAGTTTTTCAAATGTGAAGGAATTCAGAGAGTTTAATAGAAATTATCCCTTCCTGAAAACAAAAGCAATGACAGCAACAAAAAGAAAATGTCCTAAATATTAATTCCAGCACGTTGAAAGATGAATCAAAGTAAAGATTTCAGTAATTAGAGAAAGCATAATTTTAAAAATATCATGGTTTCAATAAAGTTTTTATACTAGAAGCTTTTTTGAATTGAAAAAAATCTAAAAAAGTTAGAAAGTAATTACCCTAAATTTCAGTAAATATAAAATGATCAAGGGCTTCCCTGGTGGCGCAGTGGTTGAGAATCTGCCTGCCAATGCAGACAACACAGGTTCGAGCCCTGGTCTGGGAAAATCCCACATGCCATGGAACAACTGGGCCCGTGAGCCACAATTACTGAGCCTGCGCGTCTGGAGCCTGTGCTCTGCAACAACAGAGGCCGCGATAGTGAGAGGCCTGCGCACCGCGATGAAGAGTGACCCCCACTTGCCACAACTAGAGAAAGCCCATGCACAGAAATGAAGACCCAACACAGCCATAAATAAATAACTAAATACATTGTGTATTAAAAAAAAAAAATGATCAAAATTAAAATATCACATTAATACATAGAAGTTGGAGAGGGGAGGTATGATACGTGAGAATGTTACTGCCCTTTTTTTTTCTTGATGTGGAGCAAATCAGTACTACCATAATTTGAAACATGTACTTTAAAAATCACTGTTTTTCTTAACCTTAATAACATTTTTTAGAAAAACAGTATCCCTTTCATCAAATAATTTTCTTACTTAGCCATGGTTGCAGATTCAACTATATGTGTTTTCCTTCTGCTAAATTCATGTGAAAGGAGATTGAATACTTTTCATTTTAAAATTTTCATGTATTTAATGAAACCAGCACTCTCTCATCCATTCTCTCCATGTCTTTCTCCTTCTCTGTCTTTGTCTCTCTTGTCTCCTTCATTTCTTCCTCCCTCCATATATTTGGTGAGTATTTTTAGGACATTTACTGTTATTTAGTTCCTCTTTTTTATTATTTGACTTTTATAGTATGTATGTACATCTGTGTATATGTATGCATGATGTGTGTGTGTGTGTGTGTGTGTGTGTGTGTGTGTGTGTGTTTGTAATTATAACAATCAAACCTGGACTTATTAAGGAAAGACTTTATTGGAAAGGATTATGGGAGGAGGGCTGTTGTCATGGGGGATGGAGACTATTGCAGTGGGGAGAGCTCTGACCATGAGATCTGAAAGTGTCCCAAGCGGTCACCAAAAAGAGAGTTTTTCTTTTTTAAATAAGTGTAAACAAGCTAGAAAGAACTGGATGTAGGGAAGCAGAATAAATGGGTGAAGTGATTGGACACTAACCCTGAGGCTAGCCTATTCTCTGGAGGGGTTGTATTTGCTGCTCACTTTGAGAGTGGGTTAAATTCAGGGACACGGGGAAGGAGAAAGTTTTAACCAGAGTTTGGTTAAGAAGCATGTGTTCAGATTGATTGGGGAACAGGCAGTTCAAGCAATCTTTTATGAATCAAAGAATGGCAATTTGTAAGGTCTCTACCTGGCCTTGTCATAGGTAAGCAAGGAGGCATTCATTAGTCTTATCAGCTCACATAAAGAAGAGTGGTATGTTGCCATTTTTCTGAAACACAGAAGGATGGGGGTATTTCTTAATCTTCTCTGTTTTCCAGGATCACAGGCCTCAGGTAAAAGGTAACTTTGTCTATATGTGGTGAGTATGTATGTGTGTGTGTGTGTTTGTGTGTGTGTGTTATGTGTGTGTGTGTGTATATATATAAATAATATGTCTTACTAGAAAAAAACAAAACTTACACAATAAAAGCTACTTTAAAACAATGTAAAAATAAGTCAAATAAAGAGTCACAGAGCCAATAAAACCAAAGCAGATCTCTTTTTCTGGGCACATTCTGAGGATTGAATACCCAATCGTCAATCTCACAAGTGGAATTCAATTAAAAGTTGATATTGATGCTCTTTAAATTCTAATTTCTTTATGGAGATATAACTAAATGAGCTACAACATGAAGTTCTTAGTCAGTGTCCAGAAATATGGGTGCTGGCCAGATTTGGGAGTATATCTCCCCTCCATACAACCCATCTCAGGAGTTGACCACACATAAAAATTTATGGTACTGCCACAAGGTAAATAATAAAATACGTTCATTTCTTTATTCATTCTTCCACTCTTTGAAGATAAATTTATAAAATATCCCTTTTCCCTTGTGTCTAGTAGAAAGTATAAAAATGAATATATGTGCTATTCCATCTAGGAGTCTTTTACAACCTCTATGATTATAAGTTCCTGGCATGTTAATGACTGAATTAACAATACAAGAAAATAATATAAAAATGTCACAAGATAATGCAGGACAAACTAAGTGTATATAAACTGTTTACTATTAGGTTGAGGAAATAAAGAGAATAGTGCAATGTGAGACAAGTCAGTACAGATTCTGTCTCCCTCTGCTATGGAGATGCCTGGGTGGATTCAGTTGAGAGAAGAAATGCACATGTAACATCAGATTGGTGGGAGGTGGAATTAAAAAAAAAAGAGAGAGAGGAGCAGCAAATGTAATAGTTAAGGGGCTGTCTTCTATAAGAGAAGACATCTCAGGGTGGAGTCAATATAGCATAGGATGCACAACTAGGGCACCTAACAGGCACAAGTAGGGTACTATGGACACCTAAGGGGATCGGAGGAACCCCCAGCAACTGGTGATCTCTGCTTCTGGCTTATCCTCCAAACCCCCTGTTTTTTTAATTTTTTCTGTTGTGGTTTTATTTTACCTTGTTACAGTTGTTTCAATTATAGTTTTATTTTTCCTAATATATATTTTATCTTTCTAATTTTATTTTGTTATTGGTTCTTCGATAATGTACTGCTCTTTTTTTCCTTCTTCTTTTTTTTTTTTTTTAACCATGCCATGAAGCTTGTGGGATTTAGGTTCCCAGGCTGGAGATCAGGCCCAAGCTCCTGTGATGGGAGATATGAGTCCAAACTGCTGGACAAACAGAGACCCTCAGACCACAGGGAATATCAATCAGAGTGAGACCTCCCAGAGGCCCTCATCTCAGCACAAAAACCAAGCTCTATCCAACTACCTGCAAACTCCAGGGCTGGACAATTCAGGCCAAATGATCATTAAGACAGAAATACAGCACAACTCATCAAAAAAAAAAAAAGAAAGAAACAACAAAAATATTTGTTACAGTCAAAGGAGAAAAGTAAAAACCTACAACACCAAATAAATGAAGACGAAATAGGCAATCTACCGGAAAAAAAATTTAGAGTAATGATAGTAAAGATGATACAAACTCTTGGAAAGAGAATGGAGAATATACAAGAAACATCTAATAAGGATGTAGAGGAACAAAAGAGCAAACAAACAGTGATGAACAACATACTTACTGAAATTAAAAATACTCTAGAAGGAATCAATAACAAAATAACTGAAGCCGAAAAACGGATAAGTGAGCTGGAAAATAAAATGATGGAAATAACTGCCAGGGTGCAAAATAAAGAAAAAAGAATGAAAGGAATTGAGGGCAGTCTCAGAGACACACCAACACACCAACATTTGAATTATAGGGTCCCAGAAGAAGAAGAGAAAAAGAAAGGGTCTGAGAAAATATTTGAAGAGATTATAGTCAAAAACTTCCCTAACATGGGAAAGGAAATAGTCAATCAAGTCCAGGAAGCACAGAGAGTACCATACAGGATAAACCAAAGAGAAACAGGCTGAGACACATATTAACTATAAAAATTAAATACAGAGAAAAAATATTAAAATAAGCAAGGGAAAAGCAACAAATAAAATATCAGGGAATCCCCATAATGTTAACAGTTGATCTTTCAGCAGAAACTCTGCAAGCCAGAAGGGAGTGGCAGGACATATTTAAACTGATAAAAGGGAAAAACCTACAACCAAGATTACTCTACACAGCAAGGATCTCATTCAGATACTACAGAGAAATTAAAACCTTTACAGATAAGCAAAAATTAAGAAAATTCAACACCACTAAACCAGCTTTACAAAATATTACAAGTCCTAAAGGAAATTTTATAGTCAGGAAACACAAGAGAAGGAAAAGACCTACAATAACAAACCCAAAACATTTAAGAAACTGGTAAAAGGAACATACATATTGATAACTACCTTAAATGTAAATGGCTTAAATGCTCCAACCAAAATACATAGACTGGCTGAATAGATATAAAATAATACCCGTATATATGCTGTCTAAAAGAGACCCACTGCCAACCTAGGGACACATACAGACTGAAAGTGAGGGGATGGAAAAAGATATTCCATGCAAATGGAAATCAAAAGAAAGCTGGAGTAACAATTCTCATATCAGACAAAATAGGCTTTAAAATAAGGACGATAACAAGAGACAAAGAAGTACACTACATAATGATCAAGGGATCAATCCAAGAAGAAGATATAACAATTGTAAATATTTATGCACCCAACATAGGAGCACCTCAATACATAAGGCAAATGCTAACAGCCATAAAACGGGAAATAGATAGTAACACAATCATAGTAGTTGACTTTAACACTCCACTTTCACCAAAGAACAGACCAACCAACATGAAAGTAAATAAGGAAACACAAGGTTTAAATGATACATTAAACAAGATGGACTGAATTGATATTTATAGGACATTCCATCCAAAAACAACAGAATACACTTTCTTCTCAAGTACTCATGAATCATTCTCCAGGATAGACCATATCATGGGTCACAAATCAAACCTTGGTAAATTTAAGAAAATTGAAATTTTATCAAGTATTTTTTTGGACCACAATGCTATGAGACTAGAAAATAATTACAGGAAAAAAATCTGTAAAAAATAAAAACACATGGAGGCTAAACAATACACTACTAAATAACCAAGAGATCACTGAAGAAATCAAAGAGGAAATCAAAAAATACCAAGAAAGAAATGACAATGAAAACACGATGAACCAAAACCTATGGGATGCAGCAAAAGCAGTTCTAATAGGGATGTTTATAGCAATACAATCTTACCTCAAAAAACATGAAAAATCTCATATAAACAACCTAAATTTACACCTAAAGCAATTAGGAAAGAAGAACAAAAAGAACACAAAGTTAGCAAAAGGAAAGAAATCATAAAGATAAGATCAGAAATAAGTGAAAAAGAAATGAAAGAAACAATAGCAAAGATCAATAACATTAAAAGCTGGTTCTTTGAGAAGATAAACAAAATTGATAAACTACTAGCCAGACTAATCAAGAAAAAAAGGGAAAAGACTCAAATCAACAGAATTAGAAATGAAAAAGAATAAGTTACAACTGACACTGCAGAAATACAAAGGATCATGAGAGATTACTACAAGCAACGATATGCCAATAAAATAGACAACCTGGAAGAAATGGACAAATTCTTAGAAAATCACAACCTTCTGAGACTGAATCATGAAAAAATAGAAAATATAAACAGACCAATCACGAGCACTAAAATTGAAACTGTGATTAAAAATCTCCTAAAAAACAAAAGCCCCGGCTTCCCTGGTGGCGCAGTGGTTGAGAGTCCGCCTGCCGATGCAGGGGACACAGGTTCGTGC
>NW_006782310.1:7689650-7733743 GCF_000442215.2 Lipotes vexillifer
CGGAAGCAAAAAAAAAAAAAAAAAAAACAAAAGCCCATGACCAGATATGGATTCACGAGAATTCTATCAAACATTTAGAGAAGAGTAACACCTACCCTCTCAAACTCTTCCAAAATATAGCAGAGGGAGAAACCCTGCCAAACTCATTCTACAAGGCCACCTTCACCCTGATACCAAAACCAGACAAAGATGTCACAAAGAAAGAAAACTACAGGCCAATATCTCTGATGAAGATAGATGCAAAAATCCTCAACAAAATACTAGCAAACAGAACACAACATCACATTAAAAGGATCATACATCATGATCAAGTGGGGATTATGCCAGGCATGCAAGGATTCTTCAATATATGCAAATCAGTCAATGTGATACCCCATATTAACAAACTGAAAGATAAAAAACATATGATAATCTCAATACAGGCAGAAAAAGCTTTTGACAAAACTCCACACTCATTTATGATAAAAACTCTCCAGAAAGTAAGCATAAAGGGAACCTACCTCAACATAATAAAGGCCATATATGACAAACCCACAGCCTACACCATTCTCAATGGTGAAAAATTGAAAGCATTTCCTCTAAGATCAGGAACAAGACAAGATTGCCCTTTCTCACCACTATTATTCAACATGGTGTTGGAAGTTTTAGCCACAGCAATCAGAGAAGAAAAAGAAATAAAAGGAATCCAAATTGGAGAAGAAGAAGTAAAACTGTCACTATTTGCAGGTGACATGATCCTATACATAGAGAATCCTACAGATGCTACCAGAAAACTACTGGAGCTAATCAATGAATTTGGTAGAGTAGCAGGATACAAAATTAATGCACAGAAATCTCTTGCATTCCTATATACTATAGATGAAACATCTGAAAGAGAAATTAAGGAAACACTCCATTTACCATCTCAACAAAAAGAATAAAACACCTAGGAATAAACCTACCTAAGGAGACAAAAGTACTCTGTGCACAGAGCTATAAGACACTGATGAAAGAAATTAAAGATGATATGGACAGATGGAGAGATATACTATGTCCTTGGATTGGAATAGTCAACACTGTGAAAATGACTATACTTTCCAAAGCAATGTACAGATTCAATGCAATCCCTATCAAACTACCAATGGCATTTTTCACAGAACTAGAACAAAGCATTTCATGACTTGTATGGAAACACAAAAGACCCCAAAGAGCCAAAACAATCTTGAGAAAAAAAAAAAAAAAAAAAAAAAAAAAAACAGAGCAAGAGGAATCAGGATCCTGGACCTCGTACTATACTACAAAGCTACAGTAATCAAGACAGCATGGTACTGGCAGAAAAACAGACATATAGATCAATGGAACAGGATAGAAAGCCCAGAGCTAAACCCATGCACATATGGTAACCTTATATTTGATAAAAGAGGCAGGAGTGGGCTTCCCTGGTGGTGTGGTGGTTGAGAGTCCGCCTACCAATGCAGGGGACACAGGTTCGTGCCCTGGTCCAGGAGGATCCCACATGCCGCAGAGCAGCTGGGCCTGTGGGCCATGCCCGCTGAACCTGCATGTCCGGAGCCTGTGCTCTGCAGCAGGAGAGACCACAACAGTGAGAGGCCTGCATATCAAAAAAAAAAAAAAAAAAAAAAAGAGGCAGGAGTATACAATGGAGAAAAGACTGCCTCTTAAATTAATGGTGCTCGGAAAACTGGACAGCTACATGTAAAAGAATGAAATTAGAACACCTCCTAACACCATACACAAAAATAAACTCAAAGTGTGTTAAAGACCTAAATGTAAGTCCAGACATCATAAAACTCTTAGAGGAAAGCATAGGCAGAACACTGTATGGCATAAATTGCTGCAAGATCCTTTTTGACCCATGTCCTAGAGAAATGGAAGTAAAAACAAAAATAAACAAATGGGACCTAATGAAACTTAAAAGCTTTTGCACAGCAAAAGAAACCATAAACAAGATGAAAAGACAATCCTCAGAATGTGAGAATATATTTGCAAATGAAGCAACTGACAAAAGATTAATATCCAAAATATACAAGCTGCTCATGTAGCTGAATATCAGAAAAACAAACAACCCAATCCAAAAATGTGCAGAAGACCTAAACAGACACTTCTCCAAAGAAGGCATACAGATTGCCAACAAACACATGAAAAGATGCTTAACATCAGTAATCATTAGAGTAATGCAAATCAAAACTAAAATGAGGTATCACCTCACACTGGTCAGAATGGCCCTCATCAAAATATCTACGAACATTAAATGCTTGAGAGGGTGTGGAGAAAAGGGAACCCTCTTGCACTGTTGGTTGGAATGTAAATCAGTATAGCCGCTATGGAGTTCCCTTCAAAAACTAAAAATAGTACTACCATATGACCCAGCAATCCCACTACTAGGCATATACCCTGAGAAAACCATAACTCAAAAATAGTCATGCACCACGATGTTCATTTCAGCACTATTTACAATAGCCTGGACATGGAAGCAACCTAAATGTCCATCAACAGATGAATGGATAAAGAAGATATGGCCCATATAAACAATGGAATATTACTCAGCCATAAAAAGAAACAAAATTGAGTTATTTGTAGTGAGGTGGATGGACCTAGAGTCTGTCATACAGAGTGAAGTAAGTCAGAAAGAGAAAAACAAATACTGTATGCTAACACAGACATATGGAATCTAAAAATAAAAATGGTTCTGATGAACCTAGGGGCAGGGCAAGAATAAAGACGTGGACGTAGAGAATGGACTTGAGGGCACGGGGGGGAGGAAGTGTAGGCTGAGTAGCATTGACATATATACACTACCAAATGTAAAATAGATAGCTGGTGGGAAGCAGCTGCATGGCACAGGGAGATCAGCTCGGTGTTTTATAACCACCTAGAGATGTGGGATAAGGAGGGTGGGAGGCAGATGCAAGAAGGAGGGGATATGTGGTTATACGTATGCATATAGCTGATTCACTTTGTTATACATCAGAAACTAACACACCATTAGAAAGCAATTATACTCCAATAAAGACGTTAAAAAAAAAAAAAAAAAAAAAAAAGATCTCAGATTACGGCCCACCTTGGTTCATACCTTTCCTGACCCCAGGGTGTCATTTCCTTTGTGTGACTCATACATGCAGCCATGACTGACATTGGCTGGAGGCAACTGTATGCCCATTAATCACAGCCAGCACCTTTATTTCTTCTCTCTCATAAGGCCCAGGATAGACTCATTATCTAGAGGTATCCACAGACATTTTACCACAGTGTGGCTCTGCCAACCCCTGCCTGGCTCCAGGATAAAATAGCCATCATATTCATTGTGTAACTATCTCTATTACAATTAAAGTTGAAACTGTTATTCTTTGTTATTTGGCTGAGCCTTCATGCCTTTTACCTTGGCTTTCCAGCTAATCCATTCTTCACCTCCTTGGTAAGACCTCTTACTTGTATTTACTGGTACAATTATATGTATGTTCACAAGGCAAATTGGAGTTAACTGCAAATAAAAATACACAGCTTCTATAAGATCAGATAAAGGCTCTATAACAATCAGTATCTAACTAAACATATCTTCTTATTCTAGTTACTCATTTACATTGAATTTTATGTCAAACAAACTGTTTATAATCATATTTTTCCTTTTTTCCAGCATATTCTCATGGGTAATAAACCCAAAGCACAGAGAGGTTTGGTGACTGAGCTTACATCACACAGCAAAGTATCTATGTCATCCATTCATCTCTCCAACAAACCTTCCTTTTTTACATTTTTACTACTCCTGTCTTTACTCCACAATGTCTCTTCCCTGACACACTACAAACATATTTTTCCTCAATTCTAAAGCATCATTGATGTTTAAATGAATCAATTTAAATGTAGTTTTTTAAGGCTAATGGGAGTTAGAAATACATTTACTAAGTTAAATGTACACTTTCAATAGTCATGCACATATGGATTCAGATGAAGTTAAGTGTCAAAATCCAGTAATTTGTATGTTACAATTAAAAAACTGTACGTCCTCATCCTCATAACTACCAATCTTTCAAGGCCAAGTTCAAATGTCTGCATATCCAGAAGAATTTCCTCTTGGCCTCACCTGGAAATGACTTCTCTGTCCTTAAAAATGCAATCACACTTGCTTATTTATTCCTTACCTGAAATTTAATTGCACTGCTTATCTAGCCAGGTTATGCTCTTTCATAGGAACATTAGCATAGAAGATAGAATGGCTTACTTCCCTAAGCACTCTTACATGAATGCAATAGGCACTCAATAAATATCTCTTGCCTGTCTATGTAGAAACAAAATGTTAGATTAATTTCTGCTAGTTAAGTAAACAAATATTTTGCTTAAACAATGTCGTAGGTCTTTTCTACCGATGTGACTCTTTGGGTACTGTAAAGATTTGGTCATGCCAAAGCCCTTTTTATTGGTTACTGTTCCTTATGTTCTCATAATACATTTGGATTCTCACAGGTAAGCAGGAATTGTAAACTTAGAGTTAGGTCTAATCAGATTCCTTTTCATCAGAAGGTAAGACATGTCTTCCTTTTCCATCAGAAGGTAAGACATGTCTTCCTTTCAGAGGGCTTCCCTTTAATCCCAAGAGGGTAGTGGGCAGAGGGAAAGATTTGATCCTCTACTGCAGCCTCAGAAGGAAAGTGGAAAAGAGAAGTGAAGGCTCAGTCCTGGTTCATAGAACTGTATCCAAATGGGGGAAAACATTGCCTGGCACATCCTTAAGGTGACTCATCTCCTTTTAGCCTCACAAATGGACTAGACCACTTGACTTTCCAAGTTTTCACATCTGACTTTACCAGTATGTTGTCTTTTATCTTTCAGTATCTCTACTAGTAACCACTTCTTGAAGTTGTTATTGTAACTTGCTCTAGCATCATCATTCACTTGGACAGTTTGGGTAGAAACAAGATAGTTGAGCTTTTGTAGAGCATAAAAAAGAGTAAATGAGAATTCTAAAACTTGAAGTTAAGATACATGGACCTCTCCCTGGGTTTAGTTGAGTGCATTTAGTTCATGAATTTTGTATCATGTGGTATTCACTTTCCTCTTTCTTTTTGATACTGCTTGTTCCATATCAACCCAATCCTGACTGCCCCCAGTGCTCCTGCTATAACCAATATTCTCAGCACCTTTGGTGAGCTTGTTGTTTAGTAGTTAAATGGGCATCTGTCAGTAAATATTTCAGAGGTGGAAAATATTCTCCCTTTTTTACTCTTCATCATGTCCCTCCCCTGCATCCCGGATCACCTACCTCCCTTGGCTAGCTAATGTAATAAACGTAGTCTTGTAAATGATGCTGATTATTACTGCAATGATGCTTGCAATTCATTGTAGTAGTCTCCAGTGTATTCACATAAATGTGGACTTCAGGGAGAATTATTTTTGGTAAGGAGCTAGTTCACTTTGCCTTCAGGTCCCACTTCATCCAGCAGTCCATGGATCTGTCCTGTTATGGATGGAATGGAAGGGAAACTACAGCTCAGACATAGTCTAAGTCAGGCAGCAGAGAAGTTACATTCTCAAGCAATGGCATGTCCTCAACATTTATATGTACAGAGTGAAATAAATTTATTGTTTCTCTGCAAGTTGTTAAAGAATATATTTATAAAGTTATAATTTTTTTTTGCCATGTCAATTAGTCATTGCCCTGCCCCTCACTAAGTAGTGCAGTTGTCCACTCTGCATTCCTTAGTGAAAACTGCTACTAATACATTCCTAATTTACTATTATTTTAAAAATAAATCACAATTTATAATTGTTGTCCTTTTAGTATTTCATGTGTCTAACGTCTACTCACATTCATTGACTCATGAAATTTTAAGGCTGGTAGGAACCTATAGATCATTTAGTTCAACTTCTTCCTTTCATAAACGAAAATAACAGACTTATTAAGTGGTCTGTTAATCACCTGTTAACCAAATAAATAAATCAGGATGCAAACTAGTGAATGGAGTGCTGGGTCCAGTACAGTTACTCGATATCATTTTCTTTTTAAGCATGTTTTCTTTAAGAAGTTGCCTTTAATGATTCCATATATAATCTTACCTCAAATATTTGAATAACTTTCTGCTTCTTATCCTTCTAAAATTTACAGGTTATTGCAAATATTAATGGAAAAGAATTCCAAACTTGGGTACTGACTTGTTTGAAGATAAAACAATCTACATATTCATGCTGGCTTTGATAGCCTGGCATGTCTCCAGCACACAGTAAACAGACAGATACAGAAGACCTTTATTACAGATGCTGCATTTAGCAGGGTGGTATCTAATACATTAGAGATGTCTTCCCAAGTTTCTCCCTGTTAAAATAATTCATAATGATATCAAGGTCAGTGCAAGCTGAGGCTATTTGTTCTGAAGATACCAGACATGCAAGGTAAACCTCCTAGGAGACTATTACAAGCCATCAACAAAACACCCGCTAGGGGTGTAAATTTTCATTCTCTCTGTAAATCTTCAGCTTACATCTCTCATGGCAACCTCCACCCATTCATACCCAACACTTCCTGACTCAGTTCTTGCATGGACTTCAGGACAGAGCATTTACCATATAATTTATAAAGCTGTTTAGGACTCAAATCCACTTAAGAATTTCTGCAAAGCTAAAAAATAAATATTTCTTCCATTATCCAAATATGAGAGGCCAGACTCAAGACATCAGACCTTTTCACTCAGAAGAGTCAAAGAAAAGGATATGAAATAATTGGAGTAGGTGTACTAAAACCAATCTCCTTGAGGAAATTATTTTTTATATCCTTATAAGTTGGAGAAAATTAAATCCACTTGATAAACTTCATGGGATATATCCTTGTTCCAGGGTTGGATCCTCCAGGGCTGTATTTATTACAAAACTTTAAAAATCAACTGTAACCATAGGTATTTAATAAGCATCTGATATTGCATGTGGGAATATATTTCCTATGAGAATGAAAATATATGCACATCTTCTAAAAATATTGATATGTATAGTTTATATATGTGTGTTATGCATATGTGTTGGAGTTGTCTATTCAATTATCTCTGTAGATAAGATAACACACATGGCACTAAATTATCCATGAGACTCTGAGAGGAGGGTCAGGAAGGTGTGAAAGTGGTGAGGGTAGCTTGGTACCCATTCTATGAACAATCTTATGTAGAGAACAGGCCAGCTATAATTAACTGTAAGTAATGGGAAGAAAAATTGTTTTCATAATGTGTCTTGTAAGACCAGGGAGACTCCAGGTGACAAAGTTTAGCATAGAGCTGGGGTTCTAGAAAGCTATGCTGTCCCCCACACCCATCCCATTCCGTGGTGTGATGACTGAAGGATGAGTAGTGAGTGAATTGTAGCAGTGTTGGCATAGTTTAAGCACTTTGCAGTTTGGGGGTCAGAGATGCACCACAAGCAGGAGCAGGATGGGCAGAGGCAGCCCTGCTGAGGCTCCATCCCCAACTGAGGGCCAGCAGATGCATAGGTAAGAGGCCAGGGGAGATATTTGATAGAGAAGTTTGTGAATGTATTTGAGGCACCTCTGTGTACTCCCCAAAATGACTGGGGAATATTCTGATTGTGTTGGACCATGTATTCATGACCTGATTGGTAATCCACAGGCACTTCAAGAGGACCAGATAGATTTTTCCCAATAATTCCAGTCCTCATTCTTCCTTCCCTTGAGTAGTGCTTAGAAATTGTATCAGCAATGTTGTTTGGCATGCTCTCTGAGACCCCTCTCCATTTGTTTCTGCCTATATAACTTCATCCTCAAACCATCTTTAAATTGTGACTTTTAGTTTTATTTTTAGTAACTAAAGCACATTATACAGGTCTAAATGGTATCAAAATGTAGTGAAGAGTAATCCTTCCCTTCTCTCTCTTTACCTCCTCAGAAGCAGCTACTATTAACAGTTTCTTACGTGTTCTTATAGAGAAATGCTATGACTATCATAGACTGTATAATGTCTCTTGAGAGCACCATGTACCATATTCCTTAGAAATGATCCAAGCACATACACGGTGCTCAAAATATATGTACTGATTAATTGAAAAGATAAATTGTTTCTGTGTTTGTCAGGATTGTAGAATCCCAAGGAAGGGTAAAACCATATAGGTGACAATACTGACCCCAGACTCTCAGGGGATACACATAACTATACACATCAACACACAGCTCCTATGCTCCTGAGGGTAAAGAGTTAACACTGCTGGTAATTCAAGATAAATTATGCTATGGAGAGTAACAGACCCTGATAAAGGAAGCTGAGCTCTGGCATTTTACACCTTGCAGAGGCAAATGCTTTGCAATGTGTATTAAAAGCACTCTTTGGGATAAAGATTTGGCAAGTCACTCAGAATTCTTAACTTTCCCACCACAGCAAAAATCTCATTATGTATAACCTTTTAAATGGGACCAGAGAAACATTTTCAACTTGATTCTCATTGAGCACAACATTTACCGGGAAGTACAGTCCAAATGGAGACAAAATGTATATTATTTCTGCATTGGACATGTAGTGCCAAGAGCACTGTTTCACTGTCCCTTTTATTCAAGAGCCAAGTAGCTAGCTCACACTGTCTCTTTCTCTCTCTCTCCCTCCCTACTTCCATCCCTCACACACACACACACACACACACACACACACACACACACACACACACACATATATCCTAGAGGCCTTTTATACACTAGCTGGGCAATAATTCTTACAAGCATGGCCCCAGTATGAAGGTTCAACACTCAGTCTGACCACAGTGGATGTAGTAAATTTTAGTTCTTATCTCCTGGGGGCCCTATAGGGCAAATGTACTTAAAAACATGCAAAGCCAACCCCAAGATATTTTGTGATGATAGTTTTTAATCATTGTTTGTGAATTTATCTTGTATACCACCCTAGATTATCTCAGATGCTCATGCTAGTTTATAGATAAACCTAGTTTTTTTGTTCTAATGTTTGAGTTGTCATTACATTCTTTCACTTATAATAACCTTATATACTACTACCAGCTACTTTGTCCAGGCTTGGTGCTAGGTGTTGAGAATTAGTATTCAAGTCATCACCACAAAAGTCCCATAAGAGATCTGATTATGACCATTTTACACACTAAGAAATCAAGAAACAAATAAGGCCAATTGATATAATTATGATGTAGTACACAAGATAGAATCTGTATTCAATTCTTCTAACTCCAAGAAAGAAAGGGAATTGATAAAACTAAATCCCTATTGTGTGTGAACCACTGAATGTGTGAGTATATCTCTTCATACGCAGACATATATGTACACATATCTTTCTTTTAATGTATGTAATATTAGTCATCTTTGCATCTTAAACTTTTGTACTGATTCAATATAGAGAGATAATTAGATGTTTTGACTTTTCTTGTTTCCTTCGATAACCATTTGGATTAGTAGGTAAATAAAGGATGAAAGAGCTCTTAGAGTGGTAGATTTTAGGATTATGTAATCAACACATTCTTCAACAAATTCTTATTTAGTGTGCACCATTTACTAGGCAGCTAATATTGAGAAATGCTGAAGATTCAATCTTGAAATAAAAACAAAACACCTGTCCTCATAGAGCTTCTGGTCTGGAAGGGCTGGTCTGGGAACTGGATAATATTTTCTGTAAAAAGCCAGATAACAAATATTTTTGGCTTTGTGGGTCATATGGTCTCTATTGCAAATAGTTCTACCCTTGTAGTGCCAAGACAGCCTTAGAAAATGTAGGAAAGAATGAGTGTGGCTGGGTTCCAATAAAAAGATAGTTACGAACATTGCATCTTAGTTTTATATAATCTTCATGTGTTATAAAACATTATTTTTCTTTTGATTTTTCGAACATTTTAAAATGTAAAAGCAAACATACTTTCCCAACATGATAAAGTCCATTGATGAAAAAACCCACAGCTAACATCTTTCTCAATGGTGAAAGATGGAAAAATTTCCCACTAAGATCAGGAGCAAGACAGGGATGCCCATTTCATCATTGCCATTCAACATTATACTGAAATTCTACTCAGAGTAATTAGGCAACATAAAGAAATAAAATGTATCCAGATTGGAAAGGAAGAAGTAACTCTATCTCTCCTCTTAGATGCCATGATTCCATGTATAGAAAATCCCAAAGAATACACATATCAAAATCTGTTATAAAGTTATAATACACAAATTCAGCAAAGTTTCATGGCACAAGATCAACACACTTAAAAAACTTGTTATGTTTCCATATACCAGTAATGAACAATCCAAAAAGAAATTTAAGAAAACAGTTACATTTATAATAACATTCAAAGAATAAGATACCTAAGAATAAATTTAACCAAGGAGGTAAAAATCTGCGCAATGAAAACTACAAAACTGACAGTATAACAAAAATTATACTGGCAGTAATAAAAGAAGATCTAAATCAATGGAAAGATATCTTGTGTTCATGGAAGACTTAATATTAAGAAGTCAAA
Source organism: Lipotes vexillifer (assembly GCF_000442215.2). Taxonomy (NCBI): domain Eukaryota; kingdom Metazoa; phylum Chordata; class Mammalia; order Artiodactyla; family Lipotidae; genus Lipotes; species Lipotes vexillifer. Next base: position 7,700,097 of record NW_006782310.1, read on the forward strand.
ACTACCCAAAGTGATCTACTGATTGAAAACAATTCTTACCAAAATTCCAGTGGCCTTTTTTCAGAATTGGAAAATCTAATCCTCAAATACATATAGAATTTTAATTTGTCCTAAATAGCCAATAAAATTGAAAAAATAACAAAAATCACACTTCCTGATTTCAAAACATCACAAAACTATAGTAATAAACAGTGTGCACAGTACTGGCATTAGGATAGATATATAGACCAGACCAGTGGAATAAAATTAAGAGTCCAGAAATAAATCCATACATCTATGGCCAATTGACTCAATAACAAAATGATAAACACCCTAATTTAAAATGAGCAAAAAACCTGAAGGGCCAAAGACTTTATCCCAAAAAGACACACAAAAGGCCAATCAGCACATGAAAAAATGTCAACATCATTAGTCATTTGGGTAATTCAAAACAAAACCACAATGAACTCTCACTTCACACCCACTTAGATGGCTATAATATATATATATATATATTTGAGAGGATGTGGAGAAATTGAAACTCTAAATCACAGGCTTTCCAAATCAAAAAGCATTTTATAGATTATTGGATTTAAAATTTTATTCTGTAGTATTTGGGTAAGATTAGAGGGCCTTGTTGGTGCATCAGTGGCTGTAGGAGAAGAAAAGAGGCAGGGGGGGAAAGAAAGCAAAGGAAAAGAGACAAGGCAATGAGACTCTGGGTCCTTTACCCTATTTTGCTTAGATGAGATATCCTTTGCCCTAGGTGATGTAGGCCATCCTTGTTGAGATCTGATTTTGTTTTTCCTTGTCAAGAAAAAAAAAAAAAAAAAAAAAAAAAAAAAATATATATATATATATTTATTTATGAATATGTGTATGTGTGTGCATATTAAATATATATGTATACATTATTACAATTATCTCATACATAGGTGTGAAAATTTAGTATGGAACAATGGGTTTCAGCCTCAGCCATTATGCTCACCACTGGCACATTTAAAACATATGGAAAATGATATGCCAGGTCAACATACTTGGTCTGGGTTGACCTAAGCATTGTTACACACGTTCCTCAGGTGATTCTCATGGGCAGTCTTGGATGTAGACTCCTAGCAGATGCCATGGCACTCTCAGGAATATGAACGGACATAGTCAAGGAAGGCATCCCAGACTCCAGGAACACCAACCTGAGCTTCAAAGTCTGTTTACAGAGAGACCAGGGAAGAAAGAAGAGGTAGTCTGGAAAGAGCTTTCTGACCTAAGGAACAATGTCCATTTGAAGGATAAAGCCAGTGGTTTTGACCAAAGGAGAGCAATAGCACAGGGAAGAAACACAGGCTTTGAACAGTCGGTAGGAGTGGCATTTTTTTTTTTTTTTTTTTTTTTTTGCTGTACACGGGCCTCTCACTGCTGTGGCCTCTCCCATTGTGGAGCACAGGCTCCGGACGCGCAGGCTCAGCGGCCATGGCTCACGGGCCCAGCCGCTCCACGGCATGTGGGATCTTCCCGGACCGGGACACGAACCCGTGTCCCCTGCATCGGCAGGCTGACTCTCAACCACTGCGCCACCAGGGAAGCCCAGGAGTGGCATTTTTTAAACAGCATTTTAAAATTACAGCTGTAATACCACTCTCTTCAAAAACCTGTGCTATGAAATTCTTGTAGAGCAACTGATCTTCCATTGGAAGCTCTGATTTCCATTTTCTTCCAATGTTTTTTACAGAGCCAGGTGCCTGCGGATGACTTTCTTCCAGTCCCATGGTGATTTAGGGACTTGGAATAAACACAGGACTTTAGTTTCCTGTCTGGTACTTTTCATAGGCATGACATTCATTTAGAGATCTAAAAAGAAAAACAAAATAATAGGAGCTATAAATTAAACTCTTCCAGAAAACTGGCTTGAAAGGAACATGCAGCTGATAAATATGTCAAGACAAAAACATTATTTTTTTTGTGTTCAAATGAAGTGAAAATTACAGAATTTCTTCAGTAATTTCTAAAATTAGAGTAAATCTATTTTTTTTGCTGTGAGTTTCAGTGCTCTAAAGAATCTTCCAAAGAATGAAAAATAAAATTATATATGATTTAACATTAAAATACTCACTCATTTTGTTCAAAGCACCTATAGATATTCTTTCTACCCTAGAGATGCTGGAACGTTCAAGATAGTCCCATCATAATGGACAGGGAGAGGACCTTATTCATGGATTTCTTCTGATAAATCTACTTTTTAAAAGTGTAACAGATGGGACTTCCCTAATGGTCCAGTGGGGAAGACTCCACACTCCCAATGCAGGGGGCCCGGGTTCCATCCCTGATCGGGGAACTAGATCTCACATGCCATAACTGAAAAGATCCTGCATGCCACAACTAAAACCCAGCACGGCCACAATAAATAAATAAATAAATAAATAAATACTTTAAAAATTAAAAAAAAAAAAAAAAAAGAAGTCTAACAGAAATTTCCCCATGATGGAGTTGCACAGAATTAGCTCACTTTAGTTACTTTTGCTTAGGCTGGAATTTTATCATTTCATTGTCCAGATAATCCATTTGGATATTTTTTATGTTTTAAAGTTACCTAGAAGTTCTGGTTATTTGTTGATGTCATCTCACATATGTGGGGTCACAGGGAAATAAAATAAGGAAGTGTGCCTTTGGTGGTTAAAAAGCCTGGATAATGGTTATAACTATTCATAGTTCTTTGTAAATTCTTGTATGTAAATGGTTGAACTATAAAAATTAAATTTGACTATAGTTTTAAATTCAAGCCTCTTTGGAAATTGTGAGATGGCTTTATGACCATGCAATGACCCTTTCAAATCTGAAAATCTGAGAATCAAATGTGAGGATACATACTAAAGTTCCTAAAAATGAGGGCTTCTGAGGTATTATATGTTGGTCCCAGAAAAATGAATCATAGGAAATTCACCATAGAAGATACCCAGGGATACCATGGGAACCACAGGAAATCCCTAGCACAAAACTCTGTTAGGTCATACTCAGTCACCTGTCCATTCATTCATTATGAACACCTTTCAGGCCCTTCTAGATCATAGTTATTCTGCTATGCTCCCAGGGGTACAAAGATTGCAACACACATTGGCTGTCCTTGAGTTCACAACCTCTAGGAAGTCTGATGTTGTTCATTTAGTTCACATATCACACTATTCAAATCTTGCTGACATAAATTACTGGAGTTTTAGGATGGTAAAATTAACTAGAGCAAAGCAGAATTTGAGTCCTAAAGGAAATGAGAGACTAGAAAGTGAATTGGAGAAGTAACACACACAAAGATTAACAAAGGTGGGATTCATCAGAAAGAATGAACCAAGAATTTTCAGATCTGAGAAGTCACACAACATATCTTTCTTGAACTAGTAGTATTTCTGACAGTGCTTAGACTTTTAATTTTGGTCTGTTGTTCTAAAACTATTTATTATTGTGGATGGCATTTTTCTAGAACCTGGAATGGAACTAAACCTAAAAGTATTGACTAAACAAAAAACCACATCATGCAAAGTTTGATATGGTAGACAGAACACCAGGCAAATGTGACAGAGGAGAGGTCAGCAGTATAAGCTTTGTGCCGTGGTTGAGTAACTTCACCCTGCATGGCCTGAGCTGGAATTTAGTTTAACTAAATGTTCTCAAGAATTGCATATATTTTATCCAATGAAGGTAGAAAAAGTAGAAAAGATTGACTCACTATCCCTAGCCCAAATCTGGTCACTTGATAAATGTTCAATCAATATAAAGTAGTATCACACAGTTGTGAATGTATTTAGAGGAATTATATCAGACTAATTATGTAAGATGTGCAAACAAAATTTTCCAGTTCTGGCCTCCAAATCTAGTCAAAATGTTATGAACTCCTTAAAGGGTAAACTAATATTCTGTTTGTCTACTAGACTGTACAAAGTCAGGGAAATGGCCTTAAATATTTTAGAAATATTTGGAAGAGCAAAGAAAATTTTCTGGTTTGAAGCATAGTTATATTTGAATATTAAGCTAGCCAGAAGTCTCACTCCTTGGGCATTCTAATGATTTTAGTTTTAGTTCATGTAGATAACTTATGCTTAACTCTACTCTGAAAAAAATAGAATATTTTGTTATTTTGGGAGAAGACAAAGTGGTTGATAGAGACTTAACTTTATGCACTAATTGTGGAAGCAAATTCTTCAGCAGAGAGTTCAATGTGTCTCTTATTTGCCAAGGCAGTTGAGGCATATGGGTAAGTTACCAATGATCTATCTCATCATTTAATAAAACTAGGAACATTTTTCATTCACAGCTGTGAGAATCCCCAAGAAGTTTTGTGAAAGTTTGCACTTTGGGGAATGTATTTCCAGAGACCACTCCTATATACCTTCCTAAATTCAGCAGCAGTCCACTCTGCTTCAGGATTGCAGAATAAAAGACTATCATCTCCTGGGGTGGGGTTTATAGGTACCAGGGCAGACAGACACATAGGCCAGACCCATCACCTCGCAGTCAGATCAGAGGTGTCAGTCCCCCATCATCTTTCAATTTGACAATGTGGAGGACAATTTTGCACTTGATCTTTGGAGAAAATTCTGTTGGTGCAACTTCCCTCTATTTCTCTCTAGTGCTCTGCTCAAGACCTTCAACACACTACTGATTGGAGAAACAAGACTTGTAAAGGAATAGAGCTTATCACCTAATGAAAGAGAAATGTAAACAAACAAACAAGTAAACATTTTGTCACCATCAAAGAAAAGGAAAACAAGCTATAGGCATTTCCTGCAGTGGCAAGAGCAAAGCCAGGTGAAGGTCACTCCCCAGATCTTACTTTTGCTTTAAAAGTTGTGTTTAATTGTTAGTCACGATTAACTGTGGGCAGAACAATTAGTTGTATCTATATGAGATCTAAGCTGTAATTATTTGTTATATTAATCATGGCTAGAGTGAGAATTAGTAACGAACATTAAGTGAATTTTTCTGAAACGGGGGAAAAATGTTTTCTGTTGTTTGATGCATCTGATTAAAAAGAGGGCACCACAGCTGGCTGGTAAAGCTGGAAGGGACAGAACCTTCAAGCTTTGCTATCTATTTACTGATAAATCTGGATCCAGGTGATATCCTTTCACAACATCTGTGTTTTGTATCAAAATGGCAAATCTGTGTGCAGTCTCCTCAGCACAGGTAAGGGAGGATGCTGGACAATGGATGTCATCTAGTAATTCAGTTGGGCCCTCTAATGTCAATTTTACTCAGTTTTTGTTTGTCTCCTTTATGTATTCTATATCTCTGTTTTCATGATGACAAAGATGTTATCAGAGAAATCCCGGGAAATGGGGAAGGAGAGGCCCAGAGGCAAGTTCATTAGATTAGTATTTATTTCTGCACAGTATTCTGAAAGGAGTAACTGGACATTTGGCATTCATCTAATCACTCATAGCTAACATCTAATGCCTCAAAGCTCTGCAATCTGTCCTCTTTTTAAATTAGAAATATAAAGAATTTGGGGGGGTACTTGGGGGAGGAAACAAAGCATAAATGTGACTGTGATAGTGTGGGCCACAATGTTTGATAACGTGACACATTTAACCAGTCACATACGTAGAGCTGTTATAGGCCCAAACAGCTCTACCTTGCTGATTCCAGTGAAAACTTTTAGACAAACTCAGCGTTCTTTTGCTCATTACACTGACCTGTCAGAAATGACAACTTGGCCCAGTCTGGTTATTCCATGCTGACAAGGTACCATTTGGGCTTCACGGCAATAATGTTAGCTTTTAAAGGTACAATGTACTTAAGGAAGCTCATTTCTATGATTTGGCCAAAAACAGCCATTTTCCTTGTCAGTGGTGAGGAATGCCTTAGTTTTCTTTAAATTAGGAGTCATTTTTATGGAGATTGTTCCTAGGAAAACCTGCAGACAGGAGAAAAGCTATTTTTTGAAAGGTTTTAAATTTAGCTTACTGAGCAATGGTGTGATTCCCTGGTGGTGTGTTGAAGACAGCCACGAATGCTGTGCTCTGTCCAAAGCATACTTCAAAACTACCAATAATGCAAGAAATAAAACTTCAATTTGGACATGAAGAGTATGCACCATCCCCTGCAAGCAGAGTGGTGAGTTGGAAACGTCTTTCTATGCAGTTTGGGACATATGCAGATTCTATGCAGAATTTGGGGCAAGGCCAAAGTGACAATATGACAAAGTGCTATACTTCTGGCCCAGAAGCAAATTTCTCCTTAGCTTTCCCCAGGAAGAAGAGACAGAGAGAATATTAAGGCTAGCATTGGGCTTTACAATTAATTCAGAGTAAATGTAAAGAAAACTGGTGATGAACTACTAAATTGGAATAGGAGACAGGAAACAGAAGTAAATGACACTTCTTTCTTTGACTTTTCCCATTAATACAATGTTGTATTTGTGTCCACCCATATGCTGAATTCTTGGCAGGACTGGAATTATATTTTGACATTCAAATTAGAGTTGTATTTATTACTTTAACATAAGTAGATAGATAGATAGATAGATATGTAAATCCATAGATAGATACATAGAAAGAGTTGATTTTGTATCAACTAGGATGTGTAAGCCATGTTCACCAACACTAGTGGATTCAAATTCAACTCTACTTGCCTCATGTTTTGTTTTTGTTTTTGTTTTTGCTCCGTGTTTCAAATTCCCTATTTCATTCTAGGACTGACTGATGTCAATGTCTAATCAACTTCTCTGGCAAGTTACACTAAGGATTCACAGAAGACTATGGAAGCACAGTGTTTTTTTGGTTTGGGTTTTGTTTGTATCTTTTTAAATACCCACTCTCTATTTTAACATACAAAAACATTTGGGTGGGGCTTTCCTGGTGGCTCAGTGGTTGAGAGTCCGCCTGCCGATGCAGGGGACACGGGTTAGTGCCCCGGTCCAGGAAGATCCCACATGCCGCAGAGCGGCTGGGCCTGTGAGCCATGGCCGCTGAGCCTGCGCGTCCGGCGCCTGTGCTCCGCAACAGGAAAGGCCGCGGCAGTGAGAGGCCCGCGTACCAAAAAAAAAAAAAAAAAAAAATTTGGGTGGTCTTTATTTTACATTCACATCATACTCAGACTCTAAGTTTCTGAATATGGCCACCCAACTATTTCCATGTGAGGAAATGTGCATTGATCCAAAACACCACTCCAATCCCTATGCTTTCTTCTATTTTTCTTATGTTATGAAACCAGAATTTTCCCAAATATTCATGACCAAAATATATGAGTCAAAATTTCCACAAATACACGTACTAAGATTAAATTACCTGGATAAATGAAGGTAGATTTAATCTGTGGAATAAGTGCTGTGATTAATTGTACTTTTTATTATTTGGACCTAGTAATCAGTCAACTAATACATTTTTATTAAGCAGTCAGTACTCTTGTGCTACAGCAAAGAGTATATTATCCTCAAAATGTTACAATTATGTAGGGGAGGCTACACTGAAATATAGCAAATACAAGAGGAAAACACTATTTGATGAATAGGTGTCTATGTATGCTATAGACATCTAAGAAGTATAGGGGGTTAAAAAAAAAAATGTAGAGGAGGATAATGGTGTTAGTGACTGCCCTAAAAACACAAGTAGATTTGCAAATGTGTACTCAGAAAGACATTTCAGGAAAGAGCTAGTGTGAGTAAAAATTCATGTAAATTGTGTCTGGGTAGAGGGAATTTTTGTTGATGGGAAATTACAGTTATGAAATAGACAATACTGAAAGGAAAATTTCGAACCTCCCTGTAGGGAGCATTGAATGATAGAAAAAAGAGGTTAGCAGTGCCCTTTTCTTTATTGCATTAAAGTTGATGTACAATAGTATGCTGGTTTTAGGTGCATTGCATAGTGATTTGACATTTGCATACATTATGAAATGACATCCATGGTAAGTTTGGTAACCAGCCATCTCCATACAAAGTTATTAGAAAGTCATTGACCATATTTTTATGCTGTGTATTACTCACCATGACTGATTTATTGTGTAACTGGAGGTTTGTACCTCTTAATCCCCTATACCTATTTCACCTTCCTCCCCTAACCCCCTCTTATCTGGCAACCACTCATTCATTTCTGTATCTATGAGTCTGTTTTCATTTTGTTTTGTTTGTTTGTTTTCATTTTTAGATTCCACATATAAGTGGGATCATGAGATATTTGTCTTTCTCTGATATATCACTTAACATAAAACCTAGATCCATCCATGTTGCTGTAAATGGCAAGACTTAATTTTGCTTTTATGGCTGAGTAATATTACATTGTATATAGTATATACCACATCTTATTTATCCATTCATAAATCAATGTACACTTAATTGGCTTCCACATCTTGCCTATTGTAAATAATGCTGCGATGAACATTTGAGTGCATATATCTTTTTGAATTAGCATTTTGTTTTCTTTAGATAAATACACAGAAGTAAAATGACAGGATTGTATGGTACTTTTTAATTTTTTGAAGAAGCTCCATACCGCTTTCCATAGTGGCTGTACCAATTACAATCATACCAGCAGCACATGGGGGTTCTCCTTTTCCCACATTCTCCCCAACACTTATTTATTTTCTTTTTGATGATAGCCATTCTGACAGGTTTAATGTAGTATGTGGTTTTGATTTGCATTACCCTGATGATTAGTCATGTTAAGCATCTTTTCATGAGTCTGCTGGCTATTTTCATGTTTTCTTTTGAAAAACAATATCTATTCATGTCCTCTGTCCATTTCTTGGTTGGGTTATTTGTTTTTTTTTGCTGTTGAGTGTATAAGTTCTTTGGATAGTTTGGATATTAATCCTTTATTGAATGGATAATTTGTAAATAATTTCTCCCATACAATAGGATGCTTCTTCATTTTGTTGATAGTATTCTTCACTGTCCAGAAGTTTTTTAATTTGAAGTAGTCCCATTTGCTTATACTTGAATTTGTTTTTCTTGTCTGAGGAGACATATTTTAAAAATATTGTTAAGATTGATGTCAAAGTATGTATTGCCTATGTTTTCATCTAGGAGTTTTATGGTTTCAGGTCTTATATTTAAGGTTTTTTTTTTTTAACATCTTTATTGGAGTATAATTACTTTACAATGGTGTGTTAGTTTCTGCTTTATAACAAAGTGAATCAGTTATACATATACATATATGTTCCCATATCTCTTCCCTCTTGTGTCTCCCTTCTTCCCACCTTCCCTATCCTACCCTGCTAGGTGGTCATAAAGCACCAAGCTGATCTCCCTGTGCTATGCGGCTGCTTCCCACTAGCTATCTATTTTACATTTGGTAGTGTATATACGTCCATACCAATCTCTCACTTTGTCACAGCTTACCTTTTCCCCTCCCCATATCCTCAAGTCCATTCTCTAGTAAGTCTGTGTCTTTATTCCCATCTTGGCCCTAGTTTCTTCATGACCTTTTTTTTTTTTCCTTAGATTCCATATATATGTGCTAGCATATGTTATTTGCATTTCTCTTTTTTGTTTCATCTTTAGCTCTTCTAGGTCCTTGTTAAATGTTTCTTGCATTTTGTCCATTCTATTTCCAAGATTCTGGATCATCTTTACTATCATTATTCTGAATTCTTTTTCAGGTAGACTGCCTATTTCCTCTTCATTTGTTAGGTCTGGGGGATTTTTACCTTGCTCCTTCATCTGCTGTGTGTTTTTCTGTGTTCTCATTTTGCTTATCTTACTGTGTTTTGGGTCTCCTTTTCGCAGTCTGCAAGTTCATAGTTCCCATTGTCTTTGGTGTCTGTCCCCAGCGGCTAAGGTTTGTTCAGTTGCTTGTGTAGGCTTCCTGTTGGTGGAGACTATTACCTGTGTTCTGGTGGATGAGGCTGGATCTTGTTTTTCTGGTTGGCAGGTCCATGTCTTGTGGTGTGTTTTTTGGTGTCTGTGGCCTTATTATGATTTTGGGCAGCCTCTCTGCTAATGGGTGGGTTAATGTTCCTGTCTTGCTAGTCGTTTGCCATAGGGTGTCCAGCACTGTTGCTTGCTGGTTGTTGAGTGAACCTGGGTGTTGGCATTGAGGTGGAGATCTCTGGGAGATTTTTGCCATTTGATATTACATGGAGCTGGGAGGTCTCTTGTAGACCAGTGTCCTGAACTTGGCTCTCCCACCTCAGTGGCACAGCCCTGACACCTGGCTGGAGCACCAAGAGCCTTTCATGCACACCACTCAGAATAAATGGGGGAAAAAAAATAGAAAGAAATAACGAAGATAAAATAAAATAATATAAAATAAAATAAAAGAATGTTAGTAAAATTAAAAAAATAATTATTAAGAAAGAAAATTTTTAAAGTAAAAATTAAAAAAAAAAATTGGAAAGACAAAACCCTAGGACAAATGGTAAAAACAAAGCTGTACAGAGAAAATCACACACAGAAGCATACACATACACACTAACACAAAGAGAAAAAGTGAAAAAAAAAATATCTTTGCTTCCAAAGTCCACCTCCTCAATTTGGGATGACTCATTTTCTATTCAGGTATTGCACAGATGCAGGGTGTGTTAAGTATACTGTGGAAATTTAATCTGCTGTTCCTGAGTCCGCTGGGAGAACTTTCCCTTTCTTTTCTTTTTTCACACAGCTCACAGGGTCAGCTTTGGATTTGGACCTGCCTCTTTGTGTAAGTCGCCTGGGGCGTCTGTTCTTCTCTCAGAAAGGATGAGGTTAAAGGAGCAGCTGATTCAGGGGCTCTGGCTCAATCAAGTCGGGGGGAGAGAGGGGTATGGATGTGCAGCAAGCCTGCGGCAGCAGAGCTGGCATGACATTGCATCAGCCTGAGGAGTGTCATGTGTTATCCCAGGGAAGTTGTCCCTGTATCATGGGACCCTGTCAGTGGCAGGTTGCACAGGCTCCCAGGAGGGGAGGTGTGGATAGTGACCTGTGCTTGCACACAGGCTTCTTGTTGGCTGCAGCTACAGCCTTAGCATCCCATGCCCGTCTCTGTGGTCCACGCTGATAGCTGTGGCTCACACCCATCTCTGGAGCTCCTTTAACCAGTGCTCTTAATCCCCTCTCCTCATGCACCAGGAAACAAAGAGGCAAGAAAAAGTCTCTTGCCTCTTTGGCAGCTCCAGACCTTTTCCCAGACTCCCTCCCGGCTAGCTCTGGTGCACTAGCTCCCTTCAGGCTGTGTTCATGCAGCCAACCCCAGTCCTCTCTCTGGGATCCGACCTACGAATCCCAAGCCTCAATTCCCAGCCCCCAAGTGTCCCGACGGGTGAGTAGACAAGCTTCTTGGGCTGGTGCGTGCTGGTCAGCACTGATCTTCTGTGCGGAAATCTGTCCACTTTGCCATCTGCACCCCTGTTGCTGCACTCTCCACCATGGCTCCAAAGCTCCCCCTCTCCGCCACCCGTGGTCTCTGCCCGCGAAGCGGCTTCCCAGTGTGTGGAAACCTTTCCTCCTTCACAGCTCCCTCCCACTGGTGCAGGTCCCATCCTTATTCTTTTGTCTCTGTTTTTTTCTTTTTTCTTTTGTCCTACCCAGGTACGTGAGGAGTTTCTTGCCTTTTGGGAGGTCTTCTGCCAACATTCAGTAGGTGTTCTATAGGAGTTGTTCCACATGTAGATGTATTTCTGATGTATTTGTGGGGAGGAAGGTGATCTCTGCATCTTGCTCTTCTGCCATCTTGAAGCTCCTCCCCACATTTAAGTTTTTAAACCATTTTGAGTCTATTTTTGTATATGGTGTGAGACAGTAGTCTCCTTTGATTAATTTGCATGTAGCTGTCTAGTGCTCCCAACATCATTTGTTGAAGAGGTGGTCTTTTCCACATTGTAGAATCTTGTTTCTTTTGTTGTAGTTTAATTGACCATATAAGTGTGAGTTTATTTCTGGGCTCACTAATCTGTTCCATTCATCTATGTGTCTGTTTTTGTGACAGTTCCATACTGTTTTGATTACTGTAGCTTTGCATTGTAATTTATAATCAGAAAGCATGATACATCCAGCTCTGTTCTTCTTTCTCCAGGTTTCTTTGACAATTTGGGGTCTTTTTTGGTTCCATACAAATTTTAGGGTTATTTTTTCTAGTCCTGTGAGAAATGCCATTGGTAGTTTGATAGAGACTGCATTGAATGTGAAGATTCCCTTGGGAAGTATGGTCATTTTAACAATATTAATCTTCCAACCAATAAATATGTTGTATATTTCCATTTGTTTCTGTTGTCTTCCGTGTCTTTCATCAGTGTCAGTTTTCTGAGTACAAGTTTTCTTGTACTCCTTGGTTAAATTTTTTTTTCTAGAGATTGTATTCTTTTTGATGCAATGGTAAATGGAATTGTTCCTTAATTTATCTTTCTGATAGTTTCTTCTTATTATATGGAGATAAAACAGATTCCTACATATGAATATTATATCCTGCAAATTTACCAAATTAATTTATTCTAAAAATTTTTGTTGGCATCTTTAAGATTTTCTTTATATATAGTATCATGTCATCTGCAAACAGTGACACATTTACATCTTTCTTTCCATCTTACTCCTTATATAACTGTTTCTTGTCTGATTGCTATGACTAGTACTTTTAATACTATGTTGAATAAAAGTGGCAAGAATGGGCAACATTGTCTTGTTCCTGATCTTAGAGCAAAAGCTTTCAGGTTTTCATTGTTGAGTACAATGTTTGCTATAGGTTTCTCATACATGGTCTTTATTAAAATAGAGGTATGTTCCCTCTATACCCACTTTGTTGAGAGTTTTATCATAAATGAATGTAGAATTTTGTCAAAAGCTTCTCCTGCACCTATTGAGATATTTGTAAATTTTTATTTTTTAATTTGTCAATGTGGTGTATCACATTGGCTGATTTGTAGATATTAAAGCATCTCTGCATCCCTAGGATAAATCCCATTTGATCATGGTGTATATTCCTTTTACTGTATTGTTGGATTTGGTTTGCTAATATTTTGTTGAAGATTTTTGCAAATATGATCATCAATGATATTGGACATTTTTCTTTTTTGTGATATCTTTGTCTGGTTTTGGTATCAAGCTTATCCTAGCTTCATATAATGAGGTTGGAAATGTCCCTTCCTCTTCAAGTTTTTGGAATAGTTTGGAAAAACATGTGTTTAACTTCATTTAAATGTTTGGCAGAATTCACCTGTGAAACCATCTGATTCTGGACTTTGGAATGCTGCGAGTTGTTTTGTTTTTCTTTTTCCATTACTGGTAATGGTCTGTTCCTATTTTCTATGTCTTTCTTGTTCAGCCTTGGGAGATTGCACATCTCTTGGAATTCGTCCATTTCTTCTAGATTGCCCATTTTATTAGCACATAGTTATTCATAGTAATCTCTTATGATCCTTTGCATTTCTGTGGTGTCAGTTACAACTTCTCCTTTTTCATTTCTGACTTAGGCCCTCTCTCTTTTTTTCTTGATGAGTCTGCCTAAGGCTTATCTACTTTGCTTATCATTTCAATGAATCATCCTTTAGTTTCATTGATCTTTACTTTTCTTTTCTTTTTTTTTTTAGTCTATTTCATGTATTTCTGCTCTGACTTTATTATTTATTTCCTTCTACTAACTTTGGGTTTTGTTCTTCTTTTTCTAGTTCCTTTAAGTGTAAGATTAGATTATTTGAGATTTTTCTTGTTTTCTGAGGTAGGTTTGTACAGCTATAATCTCTGTTCTTACAACTAACTATTTTTGGTAAGTCCCATAGATTGTGAGCCATTGTGTTTACATTTTCATTGGTCTCCAGATATTATTTATTTCCTCTTTGATTTCTTTAGTGGCCCATTGGTTGTTGAGTAGAATATTGTTTAGCCTCCACATGATTGTATATTTTTCAGGTTTTTTTTTCTTAATACTTCATTGCTACTCCCATACCTTTGTGGTCAGAAAAGATGATTGGTTATAATTTTACTTTTTAAAAACTTCACTGACTTATTTTGTAGCCCAGTATGTTATCTATCCTGGAGAATGTTCTACATGCTTTTGAAAAGAATGAGTATACTGCTGCTTTTGGATGGAATGCTCTCTCTATAGATAGATAGATAAGTTCAATAGATAGATAGATAGATAGATGTTAGATAGATAGATAGATAGATGATAGACAGATAGCTTCCATCTCATCTAGTGCATCATTTAAGGCCAGTGTTTCCTTATTGACTTTCTGTCTGGATGATTTGTCTATTTATCTAAGTGGATGTTAAAGTTCCCTACTGTTATTGAGTAACAGTTAATTTTTCCCTTTATGTTTGCTTTATGTATTTAGGTGATCTTATATTGGGTACATATATATTTACAATGGTTATATCTTCTTGCTGGATTGATGTCTTTATTACTGTATAGTGTCATTCTTTGTCCCTTGTTATGGTCTTTGTTTTAAAGTCAAATTTCTCTGATGTAAGTTTTGCTACCACAGCGTTTTTTTCATTTCCATTTGCATGAAATACCTTTTTTCCCCCCAGTTCCTCACTTTTAGTCTACGGGTGCCTTTAGATGTGAACTGAGTCTTTCTATAGGTGGCACATAAATGGGTTTTGTTTTGCTTTATCCATTCAGCCATCTATGTATGTCTTTTTATTGAAGTATTTAGCTCATTTACATTTAATTATTGATAGGTATGCACTTATTATCATTTTGTTAATTATTTTCTGTTTGTTTTGTAGTTCTTTTTTGTTCTTGCTCTCTTCTTTTCTAATTTGATAACTGTCTTTAGTGTTATGTTTGGATTTCTTTCTATTTTGTGTGTGTATCCATTATAGGTTTTTTGTTTATGGTTAATATGATGTTCATACATATTTTATTTATGATTATTTTAAGCTGATGATATCTTAAGTTTGAACACATTCTAACAACTCTGCATGTTTACTCTCCTCCTCCCATATTTAATGTTTTTGTCACCATATTTTACATCTTTTTTGTTTTGCATATCCCTTAAATTCTTATTGTGAATATAGATGATTTACTCCTTTTGTTTTTAATCTTCCTAGTAGTTTTATATGTGGTTACACTTCTACATTTACTGTATATTTTCTTTACCAATGAGATTTCCCTTTTGTCATTTTTTTTTTTAATATTTCTAGTTGTGGTCTTTTCTTTTCCACTTAGAGAAGTCCCTTTAACATTTCTTATAATGTTGGTTTAGTGTTGCTGAACTCTCTTAGCTTTTGCTTGTCTATAAGACTATTTATCTCTACTTAAAATCTGAATGAAAGCCTTGCCAAGTAGATTATTCATAGTTGTAGGTTTTTTTTCTTTCATCACTTTGAATATATTGTGTCACTCCCATCTGGCCTGCAGTTTTTGATAAAAAGTCAGCTGACGGTCCAGTGGCAATTCCCTTGTATGTAGCTGGTTGTTTTTTTTCTCTTGCTACTTTTAAGATTACCTCTTTATCTTGAATTTTTCCATTTTAATTATAATTTGCCTTGGTGTGGACCTCTTTGAGTTTATCTTGTTTGGAAATCTCTGTGTTTCCTGGACCTAGATGTCTGTTTCCTTCCCCAGGTTAGAGAAGTTCTTCAAATACATTTTCTCTGCCTTTCTTTCTCTCTTCTCCCTTCTGGAAACCCTATAATAAAAATGTTAGTATGCTTGATTCTGCCTCAGTGATTTCTTAAACTATCCTTAAACTATCTTAAACTATCCTCATTTAAAAATATATATATATATATATATATATATATATATATATATATATATATACACTTCCTTTTTTCTGTTCAATTTAGGTGATTTTCACTACTCTGCTTGTCTTCCAGTTTGCTGATCCATTCCTCTGTATCATCTAATCTACTGTTGATTCCTTCTAGTGTGTGTGCATGTGTGTGTGTTTTAATTTCAGTTACTCTATTCTTCAGCTCTGTTTGGTTCTTCCCTATATTTTCTAACCCTTTTTAAACTTCTCACTGGGTGCAGCCATTCTTCTCCTGAGTTTGTTAAGCATCTTTATAATCATTACCTTGAACCCTTTTTTGAGTACATTGCTTATCTCCACTTTGTTTAGTTCTTTTGGTGGGGTTCTGTCTTATTCTTTCATTAGGAACATACTCCTCTGTTTCCTCATTTTGCCTAATTCTCTGTGTATTTCTATGTATTATATAGGTCAATTACATTTCCTGATCTTAGAGAAGGGGCCTTATACTGGAGATGTCCTGTGGGGCACAGGAGTTCATTCCCCTTTGGTCATCAGAGCTATATGCTCTAGGGGCACTCCTGTGGGCTACATGGACCCTTATGTTGTGGTGGGTCTGACTGCTTTGCGCAGGAAGGAAGGTCTGGCCACTGACCTCATTGGCTGCCAAGTCATGCCTCATGAGTTGACTGCTGGCACACTGGTGGCTGGGCTGGGTCCATTGTGTCTGACAGCAGGCCTCAGGGGTTCCTGGGACTGATGCTAGCCCACTGGTGGGCAGAGAAGCCCGCAATACTAATTGGCTAGAGAAAGCACTCCAAAATAGTTCTTGCCAGGAGGACACCTGTGTCCTTGTGGTAGAATGAGCTCCTAAATGGCTGCCACCAAAATTTATGTCCCCAGGGGAGTCCCAGTGACCTTTAACTTCTTCAGGAGGCTATCCAAGATCAGCAAGCTGGTCTTATCCAGGGTCCTTTCAACTTATTGACTTTGTGCTAGGACTTGGAGTGTGTGAGAGTTTGTGCACGCTCTTTAAAATTATTCTTTCTTTCCTACAACCCTCTAGCTTTCCCATATGCAAGCCCCACTGGCCTTCAAAGCAAAGTATTCTGGTATCTTCTCTTCTCACTGCAGCATCCCAAGGTGGTGTTCAGACCTTTCACTCCTCAGGGAGAACCTCTACTATTATGATTATTCTCCCATTTTTTAGGTCAGCTACATAGGAGTATGGATCTTGACTATACTGCATCTCAACCTCCAACATATTTCCTTGTGGTTCCTTCTTTATATCTTTTGTTGTGGGTAATATTTTCTGCCAGTCTTCAGGTCATCCTCATAAATAGTAATTCTGTGAATAGTTATAATTTTGCTATGCCCATGGGAAGAGGTAAGCTCAGGGTTTTCCTACTCTGCTATCTTGGCCACACCTCTCTGTCACTGTCATTTTACTGTACTTTGTTTAATTTCCTCTATGTTGCTGAGAATATTAAGAGTTTGTTTAATTATTTTAATGCAAATTTATAATTCTTGTGGCTGAACACACAGTTTCAACTTTCATTATGTGCATTTGTTTCTCAGCTGTTTAAATCCATTGATTTCAGTTCAACCTTATTATTCAACACCACTGAATGCTTAGCATTGTGGTAAGCTGCGATAGTGATGCTAAGTAAAATGGATGATTTCTATTCAGTGGACGCTTACAATCTAGTTGCCTTGAAAAATTCTGTCCCTGTTAGTGTTTGCTTGGAGAGCTGCCCTGAGACACAGAAGTCAGGATAGCAGAGTCAGTAATCAACTTGTGATCTCCAGAATGCACTTCACCTGTTTTGTGGAGGATCATGAAATTAATAATTCTTGTTACTTCTATCATTAATAATAACAATGCTTCTTTAGTGCATGTAGGGATTTATGGGTAAGAAAACATTTTCACATATTTCACTGTTTGTGCCTACTTGGGTGGCCTTGTGGATAGAGGGTCACTGGACATTTCTAGGCCTTGTTCTTGTCCCTACCTGCATCTTGGGACACATACATGTGTCTGTATGACTCACGGGTGTGGAAAAGGGTGTTTCAATAGTTTACAGGAGGGCTTCCCTGGTGGAGCAGTGGTTGAGAGTCCGCCTGCCAATTCAGGGGACACAGGCTCTAGCCCTGGTCTGGGAGGATCCCACATGCCATGGAGCAGCTAAGCCCATGTGCCACAACTGCTGAGCCTGTACTCTAGAGCCCATGAGCCACAACTACTTAGCCTGTGAGCCACAAATACTGAACCTGCATGCCACAACTACTGAAGCCTGAGTGCCTAGAGCCCATGCTCCACAACAAGAGAAGCCACTGCAATGAGAGGCCTGCACACTGCAATGAGGGGTCGCCCCCATTCACCACAACTGGAGAGGGCTCACACACAGCAGCGAAGACCAAAAAGAGCCAGAAATAAAATAAATAAATAAATAAATTTATTTTAAAAAATAGTTTACAGGAAAGGTTTAGGGTTTCAGATCATAGTACATCCCCTTTTTAAATGATGCATTTAACTTATTCAGGATACTTCCACATCCTTTCTCCCATTTGATCCTCATAAGTTTATTTTGTCATAAAGTATATTTACATTTTATTCATATTTATAGTTCTTCTCTCATCAAAGGAAACCAACAAAACTTCCACAGGCATTGCATATCAATTTCTTATAGCCCAATACTGTAAAAATCATTGCTTCCCCTCACCTATCTCACCTACAGTTCTGTAATAATAGTTCACGATTCCAGATCCTCCCTCTGACTCTTGCTCATGTATATGTATCAGTAATTCTCAGATAATCTGTCCAAAGATGGTGCTTTTCCCTTTCCTCTTTTAGTGAGAAATGTAAAGGTTTTCTTCCTACTTGTAACTTGAAAACTTTCTATTTTTTAAAAATAATTTTTGCTAGTTAATTGTAAGCTTAATAAACAGTGCTTTGTGGAGACTAAGTATAGATTTATTTTCCAATGGACAGGCACAGTCCTTCCTGACATGGAAATTTCTTTAGCTATATACAATATCTCTGCTGTGTTTAATTTCTTTTGCTTCCATCAACCTTAAAGAACTTTGTATTTCAATATCCTTTCTCCTGGTGAGAACATAACCATTCTATCAGGGATAAAGTGACTCCTAGGTATTATCCTTTTCTATCTTCAGCTAAAACACAAAATATTGAATAACTCTGAATCTTATGCTTTGTCCTTTTTTCCTGTAGGTGATCCATAAGATGTTTTCTAAATGTACCCCAGTGTTCCATGGAGCCATACATATTAGATGTACCTTTTATGAACTACACTAAAACAAATGGAGTCATGATATGCATAAATTCCATTGACACCACATACAAT
Source organism: Lipotes vexillifer (assembly GCF_000442215.2). Lineage (NCBI taxonomy): Eukaryota > Metazoa > Chordata > Mammalia > Artiodactyla > Lipotidae > Lipotes > Lipotes vexillifer. The sequence goes on from NW_006782310.1 coordinate 7,719,029, forward strand.
ATCATTATATAATATCTCTATATGGTTTTCTATTTATGCTTTATTCTTTAAGCTTAATTTCTCAATTTTTTCTTTACAATTTTATATTTGAAAGTATATCCAAGACGTTCTGATTCACCATACATACACTATTTTGCCTTATGTCCTACACATATATTCTATTCTCTTCTTTCTTCTTCCTATTCCTCTTCCTTCTTCTCTTCATTTTCCCCTCTTTTCTGTTATTTTTTCTATTATGAGACTCTGCCTTTATTCCCCCTCCTCTTTACTTTCTTTATCACTTTATCATTGTTACATGGTGATTTCTTTTCCTCTACACCAGTGATTCTCAACTGGGAACAGTTTTGCCCTCAATGACATTTGGTGATGTCTAGTGATACTTTTGGTTGTCACAACTAGAAGAGGGGTGCTACTGGAATCCAATGTATAAGACAAGGGAGTGCCCACAACAAAGAATTATCCAGTTCAAAATGTCAGTAATACTGAGATTGAGAAATACATCTTTACTCTTACCACCGTTTTAGTGCCTTATCCATAAACCAAAGCTGTTTCTACCTATACCACACTGTTCCTTTATAAACATTTTCACTGTAGTTTTCTCAAATGTAGCATTTATTTGCTGAGTGTTTCTACAGACAACATATAAAATAAAAGCTTCCATAAAACATTCAGCTTGGTATAGAGGTTTTATATTTAAATATCATATCTGTTGTCCTGAACCTATTCAGATACTGATTTCTAATGGTGGTCAAGCTACTGATTGTTGGCATGGGACATAAAAGAGGTCTGTCACACGATAAAATAAATGTGCAAAAGTAAAATGAAGATTTTTGAAAATTCATTCTTAGCCTCTGATGCACTTCCTTTGCCCCTGAGTTATGGAAGCTCACATGCTGGTATTTTGGGGGGATAAACCTATTTTTCTCCCTAACCGTAAGACGGCTTTGAGCCTTAGATCTCATTTATCTTTTCATCCTCTGACTCAGTAGGACTTTACAGTAATAAATCTGAATAAATATGTTTTAAAATAACATATCATGATCATCTCTGACTCATTCCTCTTGTGACTTAATCTCTTTCCCAGTAAACTACTGATTATGGTGTGGGACATTTTACATCAGCTCACCTGACACACCATATATTTACAAGGTTTTAATGGGAAAATTATATAGCCAAATAAAATCTTGTCTTTTTTCAAATAAATATCCACATCCCTTCCCTCTTTGACAGTCCCCCATGATTTATCTTGGGACCAATAGAAATTTTCCACTTCTTTTTGACTTACCATTGGGTCTTCTCAGGATTTCCAGAATTTTTATTAGTGTTTTTGGTCTCCAATCTCTTACACTTTCTTCACTGTAAAATATAATTGTTAATCTATTTATTTTAATGTCCTGGTCATTTAATTTTTTCCCACGTACAGCTGCAAAGAAGAATTCAAAATTTTTCTCAATGTTGTTTCAAATATTTTAAAAATGTCATCAAATCAGCAGCACTTTCCCTTGACCAACAACATAATATTTGATTTTCAGTGATGATTTTTAAAATTTCTCAGATAGGTTTTCTAGTATGACTGCATAATTTTATCATTTTCCATAAAGATTTTTCTTCCTTCTATAAATACACCCTTTCAACAATATCTTAAACTAAGAATTTCTTATCTCAAAACAAACAATCCTCTATTCTATTATGATTGCATTCTCCGAGCCTTTAGTGGCTTTGCTTTTTCTTTTCCTGCTTTTTTCTTCTTTCTTAATCTTGACCCTATCTACACAAATTTCCCTCATTCTTTCCTGTTTTTTCCCCTCATCTATGTTTTATTTGTACTTTCTGTGTAATAGTTCTATATTTTGGAATATTTACTTTGTTCATTAAAACCTCTGTTTTAATCCCTCACCTTTGCACGTTTCTTCTACATTCAACACAAATTTATTTAAGCATCTTCTGAATTCCTAAAAAAAAAGGAAAAAAAAAAGCTATTATAAAATAGCATAGCTTTTGTTTTAAATTATATAATATTATAGGCATTGTTTCTTGTTAACTCAAAAATCATTCCCATCTTTTCCCCCCTTAATAATAGAATCTGTCTTCCAAAATAGTACAGAAAATGCCAAATGCTTGCTGTCCCAATCTTCAGATCTTCATTACAGCTAAGGATGTTTCATAAGTCATTTCTAGCCAAAAATGGATATGAGGGAGTCAGCTTAGGAGATTCTGGAAAAGACCATCTTTTATAAAAACAAGAGAGAGATTTTGAGGAACCCCTTCTCACAGTCACTGTTCTCCTAATCTTGTGCATTATCTTATGAAGAAATGATGCTTGGGACTAGTGATTCCTTGGCCACAGGGACATTTTGTGCTCCAGACCAGCAGGATACAGTGGTGTGAAAAAATTTGGCTCTTAATGACATTGTTATGCCTCAGAACAAATAATTTATGGTGATACTTATGATGTTGGTAATAATGGCTGACGATTTTTGGAGGGTTTATTAAATGCCAAGCATTTTATACTCTTTATACATATTATCTAATTCTATACATAACCCTGTGCTTTTAAGATCTATTTTCCAAATTTTACATCAGAGGAAAGTAAAGAACAAAGGCGTTAAGTAGCTTGTTCATGGTCACAGAGCTAGTCAGTGGCACAGCTGGAATCTGAGCACTGACAGGTTGGCTCCATCATTTATATTTGTACCATTAAGTTATACTTTCTCATCAATCCAGGAGTCATCTGCTCTAGACTTTGTAGTATGTGAGATAATTGTGTCTGACCTGTTTAAAACATTGTTGCCTAACATTCTTCTTCTAAGTGAAAGCTCCTTAACACAATGGTTCTTCAGTCTGTTGCAGACATCGGTTGTCCTAATCTACACCCCTTAACTAATTAATTTGTCTATTGGAAATCATATTCCCTAATGTAGCTTGTATAAATGAGCCATCTTAAATTCTGTCTTCCTACTTCTTTCTGTTACATGCACTGTCTGCTACTCACCCATTCCTCTACTATTCCTCCTTCTGTTACCCAGTTCCATATACTTTTGTACAATTGTTGTTATTTTCTTTGTCACTGCTATACGTTAATATCTATGAATATTTCCCTTACTTCCTTATTCTTAAAGTTCAGGCCAACTATCTCTTTGGGAGGAAAATAGGAGGGGGTTCTCTCTCCATTACCAGCTCTTTCCAGATCCTTACATTTGTTTGTCTCTGACTACTCTGCCTTTTCTCCCATCTTTCACTTTACAACTTCATCCTCGTTACCCTTCCTTCTATTTTCTGAAACTCTCATCAACTATTTTTAATAGCATGTTATTATTAAACGGTGAGGTCCTTAAATGCAGGGACTATCTTATATACTTACTTCTTTGTTATTTAGGGGGGGAAGTTTGCATCCCTAGAGAACCCAACACCTGCTAGGAGCTCAGTGGCACCCATTAAAAGGAAAAACAAATGAGTGACTGTGTTAACAAGACCTTGAAATTTTTTCCTGCATTAATTTCCACAGATACTACTGACACCAAGACTCTTTCTCTCCCATGAAGAGTCCTAGAGTCTATCTGTCATCCTGGGTTCTTTCTTATTATTTCACTTTCTTGTGCAATTTGGATAGATGTGTCTTTTTTGTTCCCAGAAACAATCAAGAGTTACCTTTAAAAATAGTACTTATTCTCTGGACCTAAAATATTTTACCTGATTGTACCTTTTACTTAAATGGTTTCCTGAGCTTCATCAATAGCTGAAATTTAGATGTGCTTTGTGCAGCTATAATTCATCTCAGTTCTTAAACAAAAAGTACCCATAGACACTGCTTCATCTTCAATAGCCTTAGCTTATTAGTAGAATCATCACAAAGTTCTCTGAACAGTATTGGTCCTTTTTACTTCTGATGACATCTTTATAATAAATTCAATTTATCTTCTCATCTCATGCTCATATCAAATTTCTTGTGTCCTAGATTTTGAATTACAGCAAGTATGTCCCTTGGTATATCCAATAGAATTAATAATCAGGATCTCCACCATGTGATCTCTTGCCAGACCTCTGCCTTCATCACTGGTGTTACTGTTTTCCACAAATCTTCCCACAAAATGATTCCTCCCCCTGCCAGAGATATTTATAATACATATGCTGATCTTCTCTTCTTCCTCTTCCCTTTTAAAGAACACTTATAAAGCCTGCTTTCTTTCTCTTTACTGTCATCTTTTTACTTTCTCTCTCATCCCAATTATTTGGTTTTCTCTGTGTTTTCTCTAGTATTATCAATATTTTTACTATGTAATAATGATGATTAATGTTGTTACTGCTATGCATGAAAAACCTATGATAAGCCAGGAACTCTTCCTGTTTTGTATATATTTGTGTGTTTGTGTATTTTAAAACTCATAATAGCTAAATAACTTTTATAAATTAGAAAACTGAGACAATTTTTAAGTAAGTGGCTCTGTATCACATCTGAGGATAAATACGTGTAAATGTATGTATTTTATTTAACTCTCATATGTATGTATCTCAAAACTCACCAATGAGATGTGTTATTATCATTATTTTTTTAATGAGGTAACTGAGGTTAGGTGAGATTGAGAACATTGACCTATAGACATCATACTGAACACTGGATAAATGCAAACATATGGTCACATGGAGTCCAGGAAATTTTGTTTCCATCCAAAGCTTGAGGCTACAGACAATAGACATCCACTTCCGTCTTTTGCTTTCCACTACCCAGTATGAATTTGAGAGTCATATATGTAAACTTTCTGTTTGCTCCTGCCTGCAATTATGAAAAGTGAAGAAATCCTACTCATCTGTCTAGGTGAACTTTGAACTGATAGCGTGTGAGAGGCAACATAATTATATATTAGTGTCTGTTCTCTTAGAAGAAACTACGAGGGTGTCTTGTCTCAAGGGTGTCACTTACTCTGGGGTTTGGGGCAGGGGTTGTCAGATGGTATTTTAGGGGATTTAGGTGCTTCTAAAATTCCAAATAGTGACTTACCAAAAAGGCCATAGTACAATAATAAAATTGGACATGTTCAATAGTTAAAACAGTGCAGAAAACAAAGCTGATAGAAATAAAAGATTGCAAAAAGGAAAATAGGTCTGAAAGTCAGCATGGAAGTTTCTGTATGGTTTACATTCTCATTAATAGGAGAGATGAGTGTCTGGGGTTGTGAACTTATTTATAATCTATATAGAGTCTGCCTTCCACTTAACATAAACTAGCATTCTATTAGCCCTTTTTAACCATTTCTGAGATTATTTTAACCATATATTATAAATCTTTAAAAACTGTTGCTAACTGACATCATGTTAGTATATTTCTGAGACAAGAAAAACATTATTGTGGAATACATGCTCCAAATACAATTCTGAGTCTAGAATTTCATCTGAAACAACATCAGCTGTGACTCCTTTCATGTGAACATTTGGCACAACATGGCCCCAGTGCCTTTTGTACCATAACTTGTTTCTTGATTTAGAAATATCTGGATGCAACACCGACCGTGGGGCAGAGCCTGGAACACTTGTCCTGGCATCTCAAAATTAGACCAGTAGTTAGTGGATGAACAACAGTACTACCCTTTCACATTGGCTGCTCTGAATGTGTCCTCTCAACTTAAGTTTCTTCACATGGTCTTTTCAATAGAAGAGTATCTCCTAACTGGGGTTGAGTGTGTGATATTTCTCTAAAGACTTTATCTTAATAATTAGGATTCACAAATTGCAAAGTATGGTGAAGCCTTTGTGACTTTTAGCTCTTTCCCACTATAAATAGATAGGAAATTAAAAATTCAAGAAGGAGAAATTATGTATTAAAAGACACATAAAATGTTGGTGGAAGTCTGCTCAACAAGGTTGAAGGAGCTCTTTCAGTCTTCAGGTGGTAAAACTTAATGTCATTTCTTGAACAGTTGGATAAGTTAAGTTTTTCTTCTTAAAGATAAATTATTTTTGATTTCTCCAAAGTCTTCTGAATTGATTCCTGTCAGAGAGATCTGAGGAAAAGGTGAAAAAAATGAATAGAGTCAGAAAGATCATCACAGCCATCTGTCAACTAGGAATTCCTGGTTATAACATGGAATGGCAATGGTGATAATATTCAGCTTGGACATAGAATATGATAGCTTCAAAGTTCATAGTAATAAGGCAGCTAGCCAAAACAACTAAAACTCTTGGGGTTGATCTACATATCTATCTATCTATCTATCTATCTATCTATCTATCTATCTATCTATCCATCATCTACCCATCCATCTATGCATGTATATATTGAACTACCTGTCTATATCCTTAATGCATTTATGAGTTGACAAGCAAGGTATTCTTAGGAATGATGAAAGGTAACAATCCACAAATTCAATAAACCAAAAGAACATCAAGCACAATGTATAATAAGAAATCCCCTCCTAGACACTGTCTCATTAAACTATAGAACACGAAGATGAAGAGAAGAGTAGAGAGTGAGAGTAATGGAGAAAGAGACTATGACTACTTTCAGAGAAGCAACAGTGGTAGGTGACTTCCTATCGCCACCAAAGAAAAGCAATAAAACAGGAGAAGGAGGTACTGGGGGAATATAACTCTCAAACATCTGATAAATGCAATGATTTGAATAGAGGAAGTCTGAGTTCAAAGTCCTTGCTTAAAACCTCAGTGCTATTTTGCCTTTATTTCAGCCAAAGTCAAACAAATATGGAACTTACTGATGAAGGAAAGAAAGATGATGACTATCATCATTGGCTGTAAGACTTTAACACTGCATTTATCCTCTTTCCTCCAGAATTAACACTTCTCCCACCTTCATCGTCTTTGTCTGTGCCACTTTTCTTCTCCACTTCCCTTAGTTTGGATTTTGTGTAATCATTTATTTCTATTCTTCACCATCTTCTTCATTTGTTTCAATAACTTATTAGCAATTCTTTCTCATAATATCAATCAGAGGTGACCTCTGTTCTTCAAGTCAGCAATTACGTGCCAATCTCTATGATCATCTTATTGCTAGAAAAATAAATCCCAGGTAACATATTTTATATTTCTTAGGGTCTCCACTATACATTCTTCTTCTAAAAACTGAATTTATTCTTTTAAACTGAAAAATAAAATATAAATACATTAATTAATTAAACAGTTTTCCTTTTTTCTTTTATTTCCTCCCCACAAAATGCTTTCAGGGGCATTACCTAACATGATCCTCATAATGATCTTGTGAACTAGATGTTGCCTTTATTCTCATTTTAGAGGTGAAAACATTGGTTTTATAGAGTTACATGATTATCCAATTCACACAATCATGGTATTAAAGCCAAAACCTAAGCCATTTGAGTAAAAATTCCATGTACATTTTAATTTACCAGTGAAACCCCTCCTATCATACCTGATTTATGTTCAAGGAGTTGGTTTTCTGAGGGACAATCAATATAGAAAGCCTGAGAATTATCCCAAGGGAACACTGCAAGTTTCAGTAGCTTCTTCAGAAACTTAGAAATGGAACTAGTAAAGATATTACTACTATGGATCTCCCCATCCTGAGTTATAAATGCAACAAGCTGATTATTATGATGATACTTCATTCTAATAAGAACTGAAATAGCACAATGAAATCATGATACTTGGCACTTATATAGCACTATTCATCTTCTGAGTTCTTTACAAAACAGTAATTAATTAAAGGAGGGCAACAGAGAGTTTGCTGATCAGGTGATGCACACATAAAAACAACTCCTTCAGAATTAAGATGCAGAAGGAAAATGCCTACTTGAGATCCAGACTGAAACTGCAGGAGATGTGGTAGTGAGGGGTGAGAGGACATTTTAGGAAACCAAAACCTCTCCTCCTCCTGAGTTGTCAATATAATCAGCCTTTGAAACCAGTCTTCTGTCACATGAATTATAAGGGAATTTCAAATAGGGTAGGAAGTGGAAACTAGTGGACTGAAAGGAAGATCAGATAAGAAAATGAAACTCTATGTTGAATTCTACTGTAAGCAGATAGTCCTTAAGATGACAAAAATAATAATTTGATTACCAAAGAAGGAAAATGTGCGTCTTATCTGCCTTTGTATTACTTAAAGTTTCTCCCTTGAATCTATTGTTTAGCAAAATGTGTCCTGGTGGCTAAACAAGGCTGCTGATTACTCTCATCTTAGGAAGATGTATAGGAAGAGGTGGGGACAAAGAAATAGAAAAAAAAAAAAAATCAACCTCAGCCTCATAAGATTTTTCCCTTTCCTTTGATTCAGATTACTCCAAAAAGTAGTTGTGAGGTCAGGTTACTGGTCCTGTGTCTACAGAATTACTAAAGGACACTCATTCCTCATCACACTCTTTTTTTTTTTTTTTTAAACATCTTTATTGGGGTATAAATTCTTTACAATGGTGTGTTAGTTTCTGCTTTATAACAGAGTGAATCAGTTATACATATACATATGTTCCCATATCTCTTCCCTCTTTGTCCCCATCCCTATACCCCCCCTCCAGGCAGCCACAGAGAACCGAGCCGGTATCCCTGTGCCATGCGGCTGCTTCCCACTGGCTATCTACCTTACGTTTGTTAGTATATATATGTCCATGTCTCTCTCTCGCCCTATCACACCTCACCCTTCCCCCTCCCCATATCCTCAAATCTGTTCTCCAGTAGGTCTGTGTCTTTATTCCTGTTTTACCCCTAGGTTCTTCATAACATTTTTTTTTCTTAAATTCCATATATATGTGTTAGCATACAGTATTTGTCCTTCTCTTTCTGACCTACTTCACTCTGTATGACAGACTCTAGGTCTATCCACCTCATTACAAATAGCTCAATTTGGTTTCTTTTTATGGCGAGTAATATTCCATTTTATATATATGTGCCACATCTTCTTTATCCATTCATCCGACGATGGGCACTTAGGCTGTTTCCACTCCGGGCTATTGTAAATAGAGCTGCAATGAACATTTTGGTACATGACTCTTTCTGAATTCTGGTTTCCTCAGGGTATATACCTAGTAGTGGGATTGCTGGGTCATATGGTAGTTCTATTTGTAGTTTTTTAAGGAACCTCCATACTGTTCTCCATAGTGGCTGAACCAATTCACATTCCCACCAGCAGTGCAAGAGTGTTCCCTTTTCTCCACACCCTCTCCAGCATTTATTGTTTCTAGATTTTTTGATGATGGCCATTCTGACTGGTGTGAGATGATATCTCATTGTAGTTTTGATTTGCATTTCTCTAATGATTAATGATGTTGAGCATTCTTTCATGTGTTTGTTGGCAGTCTGTATATCTTCTTTGGAGAAATGTCTATTTAGGTCTTCTGCCCATTTTTGGATTGGGTTGTTTATTTTTTTGTTATTGAGCTGCATGAGCTGCCTGTAAATTTTAGAGATTAATCCTTTGTCAGTTGATTCATTTGCAAATATTTTCTCCCATTCTGAGGGCTGTCTTTTGGTCTTGTTTATGGTTTCCTTTGCTGTGCAAAAGCTTTGAAGTTTCATTAGGTCCCATTTGTTTATTTTTGTTTTTATCTCCATTACTCTAGGAGATGGGTCAAGAAGGATCTTGCTGTGATTTATGTCATAGAGTGTTCTGCCTATGTTTTCCTCTAAGAGTTTGATAGTTTCTGGCCTTACATTTAGGTCTTTAATCCATTTTGAGCTTATTTTTGTGTATGGTGTTAGGGAGTGATCTAATCTCATACTTTTACATGTACCTATCCAATTTTCCCAGCACCACTTATTGAAGAGGCTGTCCTTTCTCCACTGTATATTCCTGCCACCTTTATCAAAGATAAGGTGACCATATGTGCATGGGTTTATCTCTGGGCTTTCTATCCTATTCCATTGATCTATCTTTCTGTTTTTGTGCCAGTACCATACTGTCTTGATTACTGTAGCTTTGTAGTATAGTCTGAAGTCAGGCAGCCTGATTCCTCCAGCTCCATTTTTTGTTCTCAAGATTGCTTTGGCTATTCGGGGTCTTTTGTGTTTCCATACAAATTGTGAAATTTTTTGTTCTAGTTCTGTGAAAAATGCCAGTGGTAGTTTGATAGGGATTGCATTGAATCTATAGATTGCTTTGGGAAGTAGAGTCATTTTCACAATGTTGATTCTTCCAATCCAAGAACATGGTATATCTCTCCATCTGTTTGTATCATCTTTAATTTCTTTCATCAGTGTCTTATAATTTTCTGCATACAGGTCTTTTGTCTCCTTAGGTAGGTTTATTCCTAGATATTTTATTCTTTTTGTTGCAATGGTAAATGGGAGTGTTTTCTTGATTTCACTTTCAGATTTTTCATCATTAGTATATAGGAATGCCAGAGATTTCTGTGCATTAATTTTGTATCCTGCTACTTTACCAAATTCATTGATTAGCTCTAGTAGTTTTCTGGTAGCATCTTTAGGATTCTCTATGTAGAGTATCATGTCATCTGCAAACAGTGACAGCTTTACTTCTTCTTTTCCGATTTGGATTCCTTTTATTTCCTTTTCTTCTCTGATTGCTGTGGCTAAAACTTCCAAAACTATGTTGAATAAGAGTGGTGAGAGTGGGCAACCTTGTCTTGTTCCTGACCTTAGTGGAAATGCTTTCAGTTTTTCGCCATTGAGGATGATGTTGGCTGTGGGCTTGTCATATACGGCCTTTATTATATTGAGGAAAGTTCCCTCTACACCTACTTTCTGCAGGGTTTTTATCATAAATGGGTGTTGAATTTTGTCAAAAGCTTTCTCTGCATCTATTGAGATGATCATATGGTTTTTCTCCTTCAATTTGTTAATATGGTTAATCACATTGATAGATTTGCGTATATTGAAGAATCCTTGCATTCCTGGAATAAACCCCACTTGATCATGGTGTATGATCCTTTTAATGTGCTGTTGGATTCTGTTTGCTAGTATTTTGTTGAGGATTTTTGCATCTATGTTCATCAGTGATATTGGCCTGTAGTTTTCTTTCTTTGTGACATCCTTGTCTGGTTTTGGTATCAAGGTGATGGTGGCCTCGTAGAATGAGTTTGGGAGTGTTCCTCCCTCTGCTATATTTTGGAAGAGTTTGAGAAGAATAGGTGTTAGCTCTTCTCTAAATGTTTGATAGAATTCGCCTGTGAAGCCATCTGGTCCTGGGCTTTTGTTTGTTGGAAGATTTTTAATCACAGTTTCAATTTCAGTGTTTGTGATTGGTCTGTTCATATTTTCTATTTCTTCCTGATTCAGTCTTGGCAGTTTGTGCATTTCTAAGAATTTGTCCATTTCTTCCAGATTGTCCATTTTATTGGCATAGAGTTGCTTGTAGTAATCCCTCATGATTTTTTGTATTTCTGCAGTGTCAGTTGTTACTTCTCCTTTTTCATTTCTGATTCTATTGATTTGAGTCTTCTCCCTTATTTTCTTGATGAGTCTGGCTAATGGTTTATCAATTTTGTTAATCTTCTCAAAGAACCAGCTTTTAGTTTTATTGATCTTTGCTATTGTTTCCTTCATTTCTTTTTCATTTATTTCTGATCTGATTTTTATGATTTCTTTCCTTCTGCTAACTCTGGGGTTTTTTTGTTCTTCTTTCTCTAATTGCTTGAGGTGCAAGGTTAGGTTGTTTATTCGAGATGTTTCCTGCTTCTTAAGGTGGGCTTGTATTGCTATAAACTTCCCTCTTAGAACTGCTTTTGCTGCATCCCATAGGTTTTGGGTCGTTGTATCTCCATTGTCATTTGTTTCTAGGTATTTTTTAATTTCCTCTTTGATTTCTTCAGTGATCACTTCGTTACTAAGTAGTGTATTGTTTAGCCTCCATGTGTTTGTATTTTTTACTGCTCTTTTCCTATAATTGATATCTAATCTCATGGCGTTGTGGTCGGAAAAGATACTTGATATAATTTCAATTTTCTTAAATTTACCAAGGCTTGATTTGTGACCCAAGATATGATCTATCCTGGAGAATGTTCCATGAGCACTTGAGAAAAATGTGTATTCTGTTGTTTTTGGATGGAGTGTCCTATAAATATCAATTAAGTCCATCCTGTTTAATGTATCATTTAAAGCTTGTGTTTCCTTATTTATTTTCATTTTGGATGATCTGTCCATTGGTGAAAGTGGGGTGTTGAAGTCCCCTACTATGAATGTGTTACTGTCGATTTCCCCTTTTATGGCTGCTAGTTTTTGCCTTATGTATTGAGGTGCTCCTATGTTGGGTGCATAAATATTTACAATTGTTATATCTTCTTCTTGGATCGATCCCTTAATCATTATGTAGTGTCCTTCTTTGTCTCTTCTGATAGTCCTTATTTTAAAGTCTATTTTGTCTGATATGAGAATTGCTACTCCAGCTTTCTTTTGGTTTCCATTTGCATGGAATATCTTTTTCCATCCCCTTACTTTCAGTCTGTATGTGTCTCTAGGTCTGAAGTGGGTCTCTTGTAGACAGCATATATATGGGTCTTGTTTTTGTATCCATTCAGCCAATCTGTGTCTTTTGGTGGGAGCATTTAGTCCATTTACATTTAAGGTAATTATCGATATGTATGTTCCTATTCCCATTTTCTAAATTGTTTTGGGTTCGTTATTATAGGACTTTTCCTTCTCTTGTGTTTTTGTCTAGAGAAGTTCCTTTAGCATTTGTTGTAAAGCTGGTTTGGTGGTGCTGAACTCTCTCAGCTTTTGCTTGTCTGTAAAGGTTTTAATTTCTCCATCAAATCTGAATGAGATCCTTGCTGGGTAGAGTAATCTTGGTTGCAGGTTTTTCTCCTTCATCACTTTCAGTATGTCCTGCCACTCCCTTCTGGCTTGTAGAGTTTCTGCTGAGAGATCAGCTGTTAACCTTATGGGGATTCCCTTGTGTGTTATTTGTTGTTTTTCCCTTGCTGCTTTTAATATGCTTTCTTTGTATTTAGTTTTTGACAGTTTGATTAATATGTGTCTTGGCGTATTTCTCCTTGAATTTATCCTGTATGGGACTCTCTGTGCTTCCTGGACTTGATTAACGATTTCCTTTCCCATATTAGGGAAGTTTTCAACTATAATCTCTTCAAATATTTTCTCAGTCCCTTTCTTTTTCTCTTCTTCTTCTGGAACCCCTATAATTCGAATGTTGGTGCGTTTAATGTTGTCCCAGAGGTCTCTGAGACTGTCCTCAGTTCTTTTCATTCTTTTTTCTTTATTCTGCTCTGCAGTAGTTATTTCCACTATTTTATCTTCCAGGTCACTTATCCGTTCTTCTGCCTCATTTATTCTGCTATTGATCCCATCTAGAGTATTTTTCATTTCATTTATTGTGTTGTTCATCATTGTCTGTTTCATCTTTATTTCTTCTAGGTCCTTGTTAACTGCTTCTTGCATTTTGTCCATTCTATTTCCAAGATTTTGGATCATCTTTACTATCATTATTCTGAACTCTTTTTCAGGTAGACTGCCTATTTCCTCTTCATTTGTTAGGTCTGGTGGGTTTTTATCCTGCTCCTTCATCTGCTGTGTGTTTTTCTGTCTTCTCATTTTGCTTATCAAGTAGGAGGAAATAGGAAAGATAGAAAGAAAGGAGGGAAGGAAGGAAGGAAGGAAAGAAGGAGGGAAGGAAGAAAGAAGGAAAGAAGAAAAGAAAGGAAGAAGGCAAGAAGGAAAGAAAGGAGGGAGGGAGGGAGGAGGGAAGGAAGGAAGGAATGAGGGAAGGAAGGAAAAAATACAGAAAGAAAGAAGATACAGTAAAATAAAATAAAGTATAATAAAGTTATTGAATTAAAAAAATAATTATTTAGAGAAAAAAAAAAAGGGACGGATAGAACCTTAGGACAAATGGTGGAAGCAAAGTTATAGAGACAAAATCTTACATAGAAGCATACACATATACCCTCACAAAAAGAGGTAAAGTGGAAAAAATCATAAAACTTGCTCTCCAAGTCCACCTCCTCAATTTGGGACGATTCGTTGTCTCAAAAAGGGAAGGAAGGAAGGAAAGATAGAAAGAAGGTAAAGTATAATACAGTTCTTTAAATTAAAATTATTAAGAAAAAAAGTAAAAAAAAAAAAAAAAACAATGGTCGGATAGAACGCTGGGACAAATGGTGGAAGCAAACCTATACAGACAAGATCTCACACAGAAGCATACACATACACATTCACAAAAAGAGGAAAAGGGGAAAAAAATCATAGATCTTGCTCTAGAAGTCCGCCTCCTCAATTTGGGATGATTCGCTGTCTATTCATGTATTCCACAGAGGCAGGGTACATCAAATTGATTGTGTAGCTTTAATCCGCTGTTTCTGAGGCTGCTGGGAGAGATTTCCCTTTCTCTTCTTTGTTCTCACAGCTCACAGGGGCTCAGCTTTCGATTTGGCCCTGCCTCTGCGTGTAGGTCGCTGGATGGCGTCTGTTTTTTGCTCAGACAGAACGGGGTTAAAGGAGTCGCTGACTCAGGGGCTCTGGCGCACTCAGGCCGGGGGTAGGGAGGGGCACGGAGTGCACGGCGGGCCTGCGGCGGCAGAAGTCGGCGTGACGTTGCACCCGCCTGAGGCCCGCCGTGTGTTCTCCCTGAGAAATTGTCCCTGGATCCCAGGAACCTGGCAGTGGCGGGCTGCACAGGCTCCCCGGAAGAGGGGTGGGCATAGTCGCCTATGCTCGCAGACAGGCCCCTTGGTGGCGGCAGCAGCAGCCCTAGCGTCTCCCGCCCGTCTCTGGTTTCCGAGCTCCTAGCCGCGGCTCGCGCCCGTCTCCGGAGCTCCCCCAGGCAGCGCTCTTAAAACCCCTCTCCTC
>NW_006782310.1:7734191-7796419 GCF_000442215.2 Lipotes vexillifer
CTCCGCCTCCCGCAATCTCTGCCCGCGAAGGGGCTTCCTAGTGTGTGGAGACATTTCCTCCTTCACAGCTCCCTCCCACTGGTGCAGGTGCCGTCCCTATTCTTTTGTCTCTGTTTTTAATTATTTTTTTTTCTTTTGCCCTACCCAGGTACGTGGGGAGTTTCTTGCCTTTTGGGAGGTCTGAGGTCTTCTGCCAGCATTCAGTACGTGTTCTGTAGGAGTTGTTCCACATGTAGATGTATTTCTGGTGTATTTGTGGGGAGGAAGGTGATCTCCGCATCTTACTCCTCCGCCATCTTTCCACAACCCCCCCTCATCACACTCTTAACAAAATAAAAGGCTCCTGATATTTGGCATTTATAAAAAGATATATATATATATATATTTTTTTTTTTCTCAAGCACTTGAATTTGGTTTTATGTATTTATCTTCTTGGTTCAATTGCAGAGGCATCACAAAAAAATACTAAAACACAATCAAAATTCTCACCTCTGTTCCACAACTTGCTGGTCATTAGTAGGAATTCTGGTAGTGAGTGACAGTGTCTTTGCTTCCACAACTGTTATGGAAAAATGGGATTTTGGTACTGGAAATTTTGGTTCTCTGTAAAGGTCTGAGCAACTAAGACCCACAATCTAGTTCAAATCCTAGCTCTGTAATTTATTAACTGCATGATGATAGTAGGCAGATATCCTGATTTTCTGATATTCAATTTGTCCACTTGCAAACTGGAAGCAGGGTTTCATTTGATCATGACATTTATTTAAAGCTCTGCCTTAAATGTGACAGTACAAAAATGAAGTACACAATTTCTCCTTTTTAGGGGCTCACAATTTGGTGGAAGTGACAAATAAATAAACACATCAAAATATGGTTCAGTAAACTGCTGGGTTCTACAGAAGATCAGAGGAGGGAAATCTGAACTGAACTAGGAGGTGAGGGAATGATATGATGATAGATATTTAACAATTAACCATGTGGGCAAGTAGTGCATACATTTATATACAAACATACATTTATTATGAATCTCCCTGATACAAAATTGTACAGTAAAACCATAAGAAAATAATACAATATACAATATTTAACAAAAATTCCAAAGAATCCATTGACTCTAAGGGGAGCAGAACTTGCCCCGTCCTCCCCAAAATATACCTCTTTGTCATAAGGATTACCTTGAGATGTCTATTAAGAAACTGCAGGTTTGGAACAAGATGGGGGAGTAAAAGAATGTCGAACTCTCCCCTCCGTGAAGACATCAAAAGTACATATAAATGTGGAATAGTTCTTCACAGAAAACTAACTGGAAACTGACAAAAGGAATCCTGTACAACCAAGATTCTAAGAAAGATACACAAGTGATCAGGTAGAAAGGGAAGAAAGCAATAGGGTAGGGACATGTGCCTGTGAGAGGGAACCCAGAGAAAAAGGGAGATTGCATGGGCAGACATCTATCCTGGGGAGTAAACAGTGAGAGACACAAATAGGATGCTTCAGTCCTGGGGTCCTATGTGGGGGACACAAGCATCCTCGGCTTATTAGGGGACTGTTTGGACAGTTTGAATGGCTGTGGGAAGCCTGAATTCCACTCATGAGGAACTCTTGCACAGTCTTGGCCTTAAGGCAAGGTAAGGAGAGGTCTCCTCTATCAGCTGCCAGGTGAATGTAGACCCACACCAAGACATATCATAATTAAAATGGCAAAAGTTGATAAAGAGAGAATTCTAAAAGCAGAAAGATAAAAATAAAGTCATATACAAGTGGATCACTAGAAAGCTATCAGCTGATTTCTCTGGGGAAACTTTGTAGGCCAGAAAGGAATGGCATGATATATGCAAAGTTCTGAAAGGGAAAACCTGCAACCTAGGATACTCTACCCAGAACAATTATCCTTTAAAATAGAAGGAGAGACAAAGAATTTCTCAGACAAGCAAAAGCTAAAAGACTTCATCAATAATAAGCCTGCTTTAAAATAAATGTTAAAAGGCCTTCTCTATGTGGAAAAGAAATAAGAATCTATAAGAAAGGGAAACTCACACTGGGAAAGGTAAATGTATGGTGAGGACTGAAGATCCACCACTTAAATAAGCCATTACAAAGATTAAAAGACAGAAAAAATTGTAAAAGCAACTATAACTACAATGAATATTTAAAGGACAATCGAGAAGAAATGGACAAACTTCTAGAAACATACATGTCAAGACCTAAGAAGAAACAGACAATTTTACTACAAGTGAAGTTGAATTCGTAATAAAAGAAACTCACAGAAACAAAAGTCTAGGACTGGATGGCTTTGTAGGGAATTCTACCAAACATATAAAGAAAAACTAATAACTAGCCTTCTCAAACTGTTCCAAAAGATTTAATTCAATGGAACATTCCCAATTTCATTCTATGAGGCTGCCATTACCTTGATACCAAAACCAGAAAAATACACTCCAAAAAAAAAAAAAAAAAAAAAGAAAAAGAAAAGGAAAGAAAATTCCAAGCCAATATCTCTGATGAAAATAGATGCAAAAATCCTCAACAAAATATTAGCAAATTATATGCAACAATATATAAGAAGGATCATACACAATAAGTTGGATTTATTCCAAGGGACACAAAGATAGTTCAAAATTTACAAATCAATCAGTGTGGTACACCACATTAACAAAAGGAAGGATAAAAATCACATGATTATCTCAATAGATTCAGAAAAAAGCTTTTGAAAAATTCAACATCCATTTATGATAAAAACTGTCATCAAATTTGGTAGAGAGAAAACATACATCAACATAATGAAGGCCATTTATGACAAAGCCACACCTAACATCATATTCAGGAACAACACAAGGATGCCCACTCTAAATACTTCTATTTAACTTAATATTGGAAGTTGTAGCCTTAGCAGTTGGACAATAAAAAGAAATAATAGGAATACAAATTAGGAGGGAACAATGAAAACTGTCACTGTTTGCAGATAACCTGATACTTTATATAGAAAACCCTAAGGTTTCCACACCGAAAGCACTAGAACTAATAATGAATTTATCAAAGTTATAGGATACAAGATTAATATAGAGAAATTAGGCGCTTCTCTATACATTAATAATGAAATATCAGCAAGAGAAGTAAAAGCAAAACAAAACAATCTTGTTTAGAATTGCATCAAAAAGGATAAAATACCTAGAAATAAACTTAAACAAGGTAGCAAAAGATCTATACTCTGAAAACTATAAAGCCTTGATGGAGGAAATTGATAAATAAATGGAAAACTATCATAGGTTCATGGATTGGAAGAAGTAATATTTTTAAAGCATGCATACTACTCTAAGAATATACAGATTTAATGCAATATCTATCAAAATACCTGTGCCATTTTTCACAGAACTAGAACAAATAATCCTAAAATTCATATGGAACCACAAAATATCCCCAAATTGTCAAAGCAATCTAGAGAAAAAATAGCAAAGCTAGAGATATCACTCCCCCAGGCTTCAGAATATACTGCAAAGCTACAGCAATCAAAACAGCATGGTACTGGCACAGAAAAAGGCAAATAGATCAATGATACAAAAGAGAGAGCCCAGAAATAAACCCACACATCTATGGCCAGTTAATATACAACACAGGAGGTAAGAATATACAATGGAGAGAAGACAGTCTGCTTAATAAGTGGTGCTGAGAATACTGGACAGCTACAGGTAAAACAATAGATGAGAATATTTTCTCACACAGTATACAAAATATACTCAAAGTGGATTAAGGACTTAAATGTAGGACCTGAAACCCTAAAATTCCTAGAAGAGAACATAGGCAGAACACTCTTTAACATAAATTGTATCCATATATATATAAACTCAGATTGACACTGGAGAAATTCGGGATATCCTATTTATAGCAGTAGTTAAATGTGAATGTGTATGGACAAAACAAATTGCTCAGTAATCTGACTAATTTCAAAGACAGTTATGACCCTATAAATAAATATTTCAAAATTTTGACTCATTGAATAGTATAAGTCTCAGTACAAGTATTAGAGCACTGTCAAAGAAGTTAGGTCTCAGTTCTGACTGAATTGGAGAAATAAACTAAAAATTAGATGTCTTTATTTTTTTTATCCTAATCAGAACAGTCTGTCTTTGTAATCTTTCAAAAATAATGTTAATTTATAAATCTCTGCCTGTAACAAAATGGACATCTTATGGATTAGGTTTTCTCTCTCCTGAGCTGCAGAAAGAAATGAATGGGCTGCTGCACTGCTCAGCCTAGGGTGCTGTCCCCTCAGCAAGGACAGAGCCACACATGATGTGCAGTGAGCACAGTGGGCACAGTACCAGAGATGAGGGAACATTCAAACACCTCAGATCAGCATCTATGCATGGTAAACGTTTGTACTTTATATTTACTGTGAATAAACTAGTAAATACAAAAAATGGCAAAAGAAAAGATAAATAGGATCTAATTAAATGTAGAAGGTTTTGCACAGAAAAGGCAACCATAGGCAAAATGAAAAGATGGCCTATGGAATGGGAGAAAATATTTGCAAATGATATGACTAACAAGGAGTTGAAATTTGAAATACATAAACAGATCACAAAATTTGATATTAAAAAAGACCCCAAAACAAACAACCCAATCAAAAAATTGGCTAAAGACATGAATAGACATTTTTTCCAAAGAAGATATACAGATGGCTAACAGGCACATGAAAAGATGCTCAGCATTGCTAATCAACAGAGAAATGCAAATCAAACAACATAGAGATATCACCTCACACCTGTTGTAATAACTATCATCAAAAATACCACAAATAACAATTGTTGGTGAGAAATTTGAGAAAAGTGGACACTTTTACACTGTTGGTGGGAATGTAAATTGGTGCAGACACAATGGAAAACAGTATGGAGATTCCCCCCAAAATTAAAAATAGAATACTGTATGATCCAGCAATTCCACTCTGGGTATATATCTAGAAAAAAATGAAAATACTAATTCAAAAAGATACACAAACAAAAAGTGTTAATAATAGCACTGATTACAATAGCCAAAACATGGAAGCAACCCAAGTATCCATCAATAGATGAATGATTTAAAAAGATGTGGTATATATGTACAAAGAAATATTATTCAGCCATAAAAAGAATAAAATTCAGCCATTTGCAGGAATGTGGCTGGACTTAGAGAATATTATGCCTAGTGAAATATCAGAGAAAGACAAATACTGTATGATATCACTTATATGTGGAATCTAAAAAATAATGCAAATGAATGTATATAGCAAAACAAAAACAGACTCACAGATATTGAACACAAACTAGTGTTTACCAGTGGGTAGAGGGGAGGGGAAAGAGGCACACTGGTGGCATGTCATTAAGAGATACAAACTGCTATGTATAAAATTATGTATAAACAACAAGGATATATTGTATAGCACAGAGAATTATAGCCATTATCTTATAAGGACTTTTAATGGATTATAAATTGTAACAATACTGAATCACTCTGCTGTACCCCTGAAACTAATATAATGTAAATCAAATATACTTTAATAAAAAAAAATAAAATTAAAATTAAAAAAAAAAAAGAAAGAAACTCCAGACATGGGAGAAGCTCTGAAAACCACCAAGCAGCTCTTCTCTTTTGTAAGGGGTATTTACATTTCTAAGGGAAATCTTCATTTGTAAGGGTGTCTCCCTCTCTGTACTAAGAGAAGGATGTCTAAATCAAAAGAATCTCTCATAAATGGAGAAATCAAGGACTTAAATCTGCGTAACAACCTTACCCTTGTTTACTGTACTTTTCCTTGTTACCTTTTCCTTGCTACCTCCAATAACTGGCCTCCAACCACAGCCCTACCCTAACCGTAAGAACATAGATAGCAATATAATGTAAACTATTTAGAAAGTTATGAGTTTATATATTTATTACTGTGGCTTAAATATAGTTTTAATTTCAAGTTTTTTGTTTGTTTGTTTGTTTCTAACAATAGCTGTGCTTAACGGTTTAACAGGCTCAAATATTTCTAAAGATGTAACAACTGGCTATAATGAGCTAGTGTGGATTCACTTTATTACACCATTGGGGATGAGGAAAATCTTTTAATCCATGGAGGTAACTACTGAGCAGTCCACATGAAGGTGTTGGCAAGGACTGTTTCTCCAATAGAGAAAATATATACAAAGAATGCGAGGTGAGATAGTATGAAACCTATGGGCAGCAACAAAAAGAAAGAACTTACTATGACATTTGCCTGTCCTGAGATGGTTCAGTGATATGAAGTATGTGAAAGTTACTCTTCCACAACAAGTACTTGGAGTTTAAGGATAATAATATTTTTAAATACACCTGTAAAACACAAAAGACTTCAGCACAGATAACATTATGATACATGATTCAAACGTATTTAATTTTTGAGCAAAAAAGGAGCAAGCCCACTTCATCTACATGACTCATTTTAACATAATCTGAAATGGAGACTAACTTCTATTTATTTTTGGAGATGGTACAGGTTTTGGGTGTGTTGATGTTGCTGTTTTCAACTCTAATGAGAGTGAAAGAAAGAGAGAGATTGAGAGATTGAGATTGAGAGTGAGAGAGAGAATCACACATGATGCAGTTACATGGCACAATCACTGGCACCCTATGTCTGACTGAGAGTCAATAGTGCTTTCAGGGAAGGACTCAAGCTGGAAATTAAGAAAAAAACAAACAAAACAAAACCAAAAACAAAAAACAAAAAAACTGTCTCGAGATAAATGGTGATTCCAGAGAGCAGTAGAGACCATAGGGTGGGGAAAGGGAGGGAATAAATGATGTTTCATGCCAGAAATTTGGTCCTGTGTGATCTCATTAAGTGTTGGACATTTTTGGTAATTGAAATTTTTGCAATAATTGGAAAAACACACACACAACACATGTTTAAATATTTCTGTTATTTATATGTCCACAGTGCAGTAACATTTATATTAAGAAAATACTATTGATTAGCCACCTAAAACCTATTTCCATTATTGTTCTCCTCCCACTATACACATTAGAATGTTTTTCCAGACTCTTCTGAAAATAGAAGTGACTCTGTGACCCAGTCTGACCCATAAGGCAGAGCAGATATCTGTTCGAGAGGGGAAGAGACATCTGGAAAATGTTTATTTTCCTGATAAAAAGGGAACAGCTGGAGCTTGTATGGATTTTCTTATTTACTCTCCATCTGCCTTAAATACAAACATCATGTCTGATACAGAGGGCAAACATGTTGCAATGATGAGGTAGTAGATATAAAAGAAATGCCAAAACAAACCCACCTTGACAATGAGCTACCAAACCAGAACCAGTAGCCACCTCCCACTCAACTTCCTATAATGTGAGATAAACAAACCTCAAAAATTTAAAACACTCTAAATAGTGATGTATGTACCTTGAGGATAATCCAGAGGTCAATAGAGCACTATGCCTTCAACTAACAATTAGGATTTAGGGTTAAACCATATTGAAGGGTGCAGATTAAACAGGTACTGAAGGTTTATAGCACATATCAGTGTTAACTTCTTTGCCACCTCTACTCTCAATAGACTTCTTAGCCCAAATTATTGGTTATAAGTACAAAACCCAAAATACTTAAATTAGTTTTCTTGAGAAGAAGATTTTCTGAGTCTACCAGTGATCTGTCATTGGAACCCAGGATAAGGAATTTGGCTTGAATTCAATAAGATTTGGAACAAAGGAGCTTCTTTTCACATGCCACATGCATGCTCTCCCATTTCTGCTTCTTCCTAAACATCTACTTCACTTCTCTCTGCTCTCTCTCTTTTCCCAAACTTTATTTTCATCTGTCTCTTGATTCTTATCATTTCAAACACAATAAACCAAACAGATGACAAGGGTTGCCCTTGGATATCTTATGTGTCACTTTAGTATCAAAGCCAAAGATTATCACTTTATCTTAGAAAAAAATACTCTAATGTCTTAGTTTGCTACGGCTGCCATAAAAAAAAGTCACACACTATATGGCTTAACCAACAGAAATTAGTTATCTTACAGTTCTGAAGGTCCATGATCAAAGTGTTGGCAGAATTGGTTTCTTCTGAAGCCTCTCTCCTTGGCTTGTAGATGGCTGCCTTCTTGATGTGTCCTCACATTGTCTTTCCTCTGTGCACACCTATCCCTGTTGTCTCTTTTTCTGTCCAAATTTCCTCTTCTTATAAGAACATCAGTCAGTTTGTATTAGGTTCCACCCTAAAAGTCTCATTAATTTACTCACAACTTTGAAGACCTTTTCTCCAAATACAGGCATATTCTGGGGTACTGTGATTCAGCATATGAATTCTGGGGAACACAATTCAACTTATAAAACCAATATTAACTATGTCCCCTTTTGGTTAAAAGCCCCATCCTATGACTTCAGTAGGAAGGAATGTGGCATATAGACAGCAAAGATGGTAAGGCAAAAAGGCATTTGTGACACAAGGAATGAAAGAATCAGCAATTACTTTACTCATACTTCCTTCCATGTAAAAATTGCTACCTTAGGCAGAGAGATAAATCAAATTATTAATTAGTTGATTATATGGAAAAGATGGATGAATTCAACCTTAGGGATATCTTATAGAGAAAGATGTTAGGATGAGATTGACCTGGAAAGAATTATTATTAACTCAGCAAGGGGTTAGGAAGTAGAGGGTCCTTCAGTGGTCTGAAACAGCATCAGTGAAGGCAAGAGGCAGAAAGAAAGGATGACTTTTTCCAAGAAAAGTGAGTATATTAATTTGACACAAGGGAATTTGTGCAGAGAGGAATGACAAGCAAGTCTGAAAAGATAGGTTGGGATAGGATTGTCAAGACTTTAAATATCACTGTAATGTGTGTCTGCTCATGCAGTGTCGTAAGAGTTAAGCTGAACACTTCTGTTTGAATTTTCTGATGTCTCTGAGTTGTCTATCTAAGCTCTCCTCCTGAATTAATACAGGGTTTGGGGTGACTTGGAAGGTCAACGCTTAAGATAATTAGTACCAAACAGCTGCACTCTTGCCATGCTGCCATTTCAGCCTCCTCACAATCTAGCAATTTTTCATGATAAATTGAATCTAATAACATATTTTTGCAGCCGAGATACATGGTGGATCATTGTCTTGTCACTTTGATAAAATGTTTGTGGTTTTTCTTCTCTGGTCCAGACTTCATGATACAGCAGGTGAAAAATCTACAGTTATATCAAACCAAACACAAATATAACAATTTCCTGAAATCACAGAATTGTATAAAATCATTAATTTTCTGAGGAAAATAATCCATGGATATTACCTGTGCTTCATGATTTAAAATTCATTTTGTTTGTGTATTTCAGTTTGTAGGGTTCCTTTAGAGATAAACAGCTATGGCCATGAAGATATGTAAATGAGAAGCAACACTGACTATGGAGGGTATCAAAAACGTATTTAAGTGTGTTGAAAGTATACTTCTGGTATTCTTAACCCTAAACCCTAAACCCTATATAAGTATAGGTCTTCTGTGATTCCAGAAAGAGATTTGTATAGTGAAATGGTTCACAACTTAAGGGTTTGCAATCTAACAAATGGGATAAGTCTTGGCTCTGTCAAAGAACTCATGTACAGGGTTCAGTCAGGTAGCCTCTCTATATCTAGTCTCTGTCTCTATATGTGTAAAATATTGCTGAGACTAGAAGTGAACATAATGCATAAAATAAGAGCTTAGCACAGTACTTGGAACATAGCAAGTGCTCATAAATTTATATATTTATAAAATGTCTTTGTCTCTACATTCAAGATATTCAGTTTAAAATGGATGATAACTTTAGTTTTTTGTTTGTTTTTTATACACAGAATGAGATATTTTTTTCCCCTTTGAAGATAAATACTACTTTGAAATCATTAAAAAAAAATACCCTCTTTGTCACAGCCACTTCCAGTGTCAAATTTAGGTATGTAGAAGAGCTAGTAGGAGCTGGAAGCAGTTAGTTGAGATGTGCCTTGAGGCCTTGGGCATCTCTGCTGCCATCCTTGAGCCTGCTGTCCTTGCAGCTCACACTCCAACTGTAGCTATTGTAGTGTGTTGAGATGCCTTCACCCATTAATAAGGCCACTGTGCTTGCTACAGTGCATTTTTTGATTGGCACATTTCTCATTAAGGCTCCCTCCTGTTGATGGGCTATGTTAGCAAAAGAGAGACAGAAAAGGCTGGGCTGCTTCTTTTCTGACCTTTGACATCCTGGTGTTTCTGTGGGGATTTTCCCCTATATATGTTGTCTATTACCGGTCCAAAGGCTACTGGGGTTACTCTTATGGTGAAATTCCAGATTTGATGCTTAGCTCCCAGCTCAAACCTGAGGAGAAGAGTCACAGCTAGGACTCAGTCTGGCTTTAAGACATAGAGCAGATACTATATCTAAGGACTAAGGAATTCTGCAGTTTGCATATGTTTAACAGAACAATGGACAGCAGTGTTAATTGCATGGGAAAGTGGGAGGTCATTCTCTAATGGAAAATGCTGTTGCTATCACCCTTTTTAGAGTTGAATGTTTCTTTTATATAGTCATCCATGTCAATTTGTTCTTGTGGCAAATAGAAAAATCTCAGTATTGTTCCCAGTGAATTTAAGGTTCTTGCTTCCTCACGAAAGAATTTTGAGACAACGTGATAAGTAAGAAGTGGATTTATTTAGAGAGAAACTCACTCCACAGACAGAGTGCAGGCCATCTCAAAAGGCAACAGGGCCCTGAAATATGGTGTGGTTAATTTTTATGGACTGGGTAATTTCATAGGCTAACGAGTGGAAGGATTATTCCAAATACTTCAGGGAAGGAGTGGAGATTTCCAGGAATTGGGTCACTGAACGCATTTTGACCTTTTACAGTCAGCCTCAGAACTGTCAAGGCCCTGGTGGGTGTGTCATTAAGCATACTAATGTGTTACAATGAGCGTATAATGAGGCTCAAGGTCTACTGGAAGTCAAATCTTCTGCCATCTTGGACCTAGTTAGTTCTAACCAGTTTTTGTCATGTCCTATGGTTCTGTCATTCTTTTAAAGGTTGTGCCCTGCCTCATTCCATTCTATTTCAGTATGTCAAATTTCTCATTACTAAGTAATTTATTTTGAAATAACTCATCTCTAACTTTGTGTTCTTATGGAAGAACCTTGGCAAAATGACGTATCAGTTTGTGTACATCTGTACTATTTTTTGTTTCCTTTCTTATTAACAGATTGGAAAATCTAAATTATTTGTAATTCTAAACTATGAAATCAGCTTTTTAAATAAATATAGGACTATTTAGGTAATCTTGGATGATTATTAGTAGTTTGTGTCTCTTAAGAGATTCATCCATTTTATGTAAATTGTCAAATTTATAGACAAGTTTTTTATAGTGTTTCCTATTATCTCTTAAATATATGTGAGTTATGTGATGACATTCTCTCATTTATTTATGATATTGGTAAATGTCATGGGTAATATGATAGGGATAACCTTAAATCGCTATCAAATTTTTTGTTAAAATGGCCATTTATCAACATTAATACTTCCAATCCAAGAGCATGTGATATCTTTCCATTTCTTTGCATTATCTTCAATTTCCTTTTTCAATGTTTTATAGTTCTCAGTGTGTAAGTCTTTTACTTGCTTGGTTAGGTTTATTCCTAGGGTTTTTTTTTTTTTTTTTTTCATGTGACTTTAAATTTTATTTTTATTTTCTATTTCTGATATTTCATTGTTAGTGTAAAGAAATACAACAGATTTCTGTTTACTAATCTTGCATCCTGCTACCTTGCTGAATTCATTTATTAGTTCTTGTGTGGAGTCCTTAGGGTTTTCCACATAGAATATCATGTTATCTGAATATAACAACAATTTTACCACTTCCTTTCTGATTTGGATACCTTTTATTTATTTTTACTGTCTGATTGCTGTGAATAGGACTTCTGATACTATGATGAATAGAAGTGGCGAGACTGGGCATTCTTGTCTTGTTCTAGAATTTAATGGGAAGGCTTTCAGCTTTTCACCACTTAGTATTATGTTGGCTGTTGGTTTGTCATAAATAGCTTTTATTATGTTGAGATATGTTCCTTCTATACACACTTTGGTGAGAATTTTTATCATGAATGAATGTTGAATTTTATCAAATGCTTTTTTTGCCTTTATTGAGTTGATCATGTGGTTTTTGTCTTTCCTTTTGTTGATGTGGCATATCAATCACGTTGATTGATTTACATATGTTGATCCATCCTTGTGACCCTGGAATTAATCCAACTTGATAGAAAATTTGAACTAACTATGATTAATATAGTAAGATCACTAATGGATAAAGTAGACAAAATGCAAGAATAGATGAGTTATGTAAGCAGAGATAGAAACTCTAAGATTAGAGAATGAAAAAGAAATACAAGAAATCAAAAAAGAATGTAAACATAAATGAAGTATGCCTTCACGGTCTCAAAAGTAAAACAAATATAGCTGAAGAAAGAATCAAGGAGCTTGAAATTACATCAATAGAAACTTGCCAAATTGAAATACAAAAGGCAAAAAAAGAATGACAATGACAGAACAGAGCATTCAAGACTTGGTGAGGGCAGCAATTTCAAAAAGTGTAACATAAGAATAATTAAAATACCAGAAAAATAAAAAGAATAGAACAGAAGAAATGTTTGAATGGTCAAAATGTCCCAATAGTAATGACAAAACATCAAATTATGAATCCAGGAATTTCAGAGAACATCAAGGAGAATTAATATAAAAAAATCTACACCTGAGCATGTCATATCAAACTGCAGAAAATAAAGGCAAAAATCTTGAAAATTTTGGGGAAATGGAGGCCATCTTTTCTATAGAGGAGGAAGGATAAAATTATAAAACATTTCTCATCAGAAACTATGCAAGCAAGAAGAGAGTAAAATAGAATATTGAAGTTTTATAAAACAAACAAATAAGAAGCAACATGAGTGTAGACTATTTTATCCAGCAAAATTAACACTTAAGATAGAAGGAGAAATAAAGACCTTCTTGGGCAAATAAAAATTGAGGAAACACATTGACAGCAGACATGCTCTGCAAGAAATGTCAAAAACGTTTTATAAGGAGAGGAAAATCATATAGATCAGAAACATGTATTTATATAAAAAAGGAGGAGCATCAGAGAAGCAATTTTAAAAGTTATAATCTTTTATTTTTCTTATTCTTAATTTATGGAAATGATAAATGTTTGCTTAAAATTAACAATAGTAAAAATGTGTGGAGTGATTGCAGCATATGAGTAAGTGAAATTGGTAACAGAAATGTCATTAGGGGTGGGGAAAAAAAGGACTTGGGAATGTGAAATACTCTGATCTAAAATATCTGCACTCCACATGAAGCAGTAGTTATTTGAAGCAAACATGGATTAGTTAAAAATATATATTATAAACTCTAGGGAAAAGACAAAGAATTTAAAAATATATTGATATCTTAGAGAGGATATAATCTGGAATCATATTTAATACTCTGTTAAACCAGAGAAGGAAGAAAAAGGGAAAAAAGTAGAAAGTAGAAAGAACAAGTCCAAGAAATTAAAAAATATATATATCAGTTACAAATATGGTAGATATCAACCCAGCTATATCAATAATCACTTTCCATGTGAGTGGTCTAAATAGCCAACGCCCAAAAAAATAAAACAGAGATTATCAAAAAGGATAAAAATAACCCACAACAGCTGACTATATGTTATCTACAGAAAAGATAAAACAGCTCTTTAAAGACTCAGGTAAGTTAAAACAAAGAATGCAGAAAGATGCACCCTGCTAAAACTAACCAAAATAAAACTGGTATAGTTATATTAATTTCAGACAAAGCAAACTTCAGAACAGGGAAACTTATTAGAGATAAAGACATCCATTGCTTAATGAAAAAGTCAGCTTACTGAGAAAATATAAACATTCTTAATGTGTATGCACCCAACAACAGTGTTGAAATAACATGAGAGAAGAAATGATAGCATTGTAAAGGAAAAATGTTTTAAAGTGCACCTATAAAGCTAAAAACTTCAACATCCCTCTTTCAGTTTTTGATTGATCAAACAGACAATGTCTATCCTTAGTTAGTCTATAACTAAGAGTATTGTTAACTCAAACTGCATCATCAATCAACTAGATGAGATTATCATTTATAGAATACAGTATTCCTATGTGAAACAGCAAAATAAAAATTCTTCTTAAGCTGATATGGAACATTCACTCATAAAATACACAACAAATTTGAAATAAAAGAAAGAATATAAGATATGTTGCCAGACCACAATAGAATTAAACTATTAAATTAATTTAATTGAAATTAATCTTTTTCTATTAAAATAATAAAAAGATAGCTGGAAAATTCCCAAGTATTTAGAGATTAAACATACATTTCTAAATAATACATGAGTCAAAGAAGAAGACAGCAAAAATTTTAAAATAGTTGAACTAAATAAAATTACAACTTATCAAAGTTTGGGGGTATAGTGAAATAGCATTTAAAGGAAAATTTATAGGATTAGAAGCACATATTAGAAGATAAGAAAGATCTAAAATCAGTAGTATAAGATTCCACCATAGGTAAATAGAGAAAGAAGAACAATTTAGGCATAAAGTAAGCAGAAGAAAAGAAATAAAAATTAGAGGAGAAATCAAGGACATTTAAAAGGTGGAAACCATAGATAAAAGCAACAATGCTCAAAACTAGGTCATTGTAAACCTCTATCCTGGCTAAAGAAAGCAAAATATGAGAGAAGATATAAATTATCAGAATCAGAAATTAAAGAGGGAACATCACTACTGATCTCGAGTATTAAAAGAAAAATAAGGAATGCTATGAAAAACTATTTATGTTCACATATTTGATGACTTAGAGGAAATGGATCAATTACTTGAAAGCAAAATTTATCAAACCTTACACAAGGAGGAAGAGATCATTTGTATAGATCTATATCTGTCAAAGAAACTGGATCAATTACTTAGTAAATGTTCAAAAGGAAAGGTCCAGGCCTAGATGGTTTTGTGGAATAATTATATCAATGTTTAAGGAAGAAATGATACCAATTTTCAACTTCTTGTTGACCAAAGAAATGTACACAACCTAAAAGTTGAGAATTTTGTTTATTTTTCAGGAATTTTTAGGACTTCAAGCTGGGAGACAACATCTCAAGTAACCCTGAGAGAACTGCTCCAAGGAGGCAAGGGGATAGCTAGAATTTATAGGAGTTTTGAGACAAAGCACAGGTAGTTGAGAATATCAAAACATTGTTAATGAAAGAAAACTAGATATCCCAAGTTAAGAAATTTAGTGCTTTTCTATGTATAGGAAGATGCAACAGTCTGGGCTCACTGAAATCATTCCTTTGATATGAGCCTCAGCTGTCTGGGGCCAGTATCCTGTGTTTTCACATCCTGAGTTTCCTCAGGGTTCACCATAGGGAGTGGCTGCACTCTGATGGCTGCTAAATGGCAGATATTCTTTCCTTCCTGAATTTCCTCAGGGCTCACCAGCTCACTGTTGGCAGTGGTTGCAATCACTGATGACTGACATCATTTGTTTACTGATATGTCAGGAAATATTCCATTTCTCATTAAAAAAAATAAAATCAGAGGAAAAGTTCCTAACTTATTCTATGAGGTCATTAATACTCTAATACCTAAGCTAGATAAATATAGTAGAAGAAAGGAAAGCTACAGACCAATATCTCTCATGAACATAGACACAAATATCCTCAACAAACTACTACCAAATCACATGCAACAACGTGTAAAAAGAATTTATATTCCACAACCATGTTATATTTTCCCCTAGTATACAAATGTGTTTCAACATTTAAAAATCAGTGTAGTTCACCACATCAACATACTAAAGTAGAAAGCTCATATAATCATATCAACAGAGATAGAAACAGCATTTGACAAAATTCAACACCCATTCATGATAAAAAAAAAAACAGAATAAAAACATTATTCATATGTAGAACCTCAAAGTTTAAGACTAAATGGGGTAGGAAGTGAGGGAATGGCACTGGATGATTTTCCTAGATGGCTCAGGAACTTGATGGCACATTTATCAATAGGTGAACAAATGATGGTGAAAGACAGGATTGTGAGGCATTTGGGGAATGAGCACCAAGTGAAATCTACCCCTTCCTTGGAATTCTTTAGATTAAGTGCCAAATCAGTAAAGGCTTTTAAAAGTTAGGATACAAAACAAATGACAAAGATAAATGTAGAATTGGTGATGGTTGAACAGAATCACCCATTTTACTAATATGGAAGAGTAAAGATAGGGGGATTAAATAAGAGCAAGTTTAATCAAGACTGCATTGCCAAGGCTGAATTAAACTCTCCTAGACTTACTTCTCCAAGTGTCCACTTCCTTAGATCACTGTATCATGATTCTTCAGTCATCTCCTTGGTTGAATGCAACTTACAGGATAATTTAAGTTATCAGGAGCAATACAACAAACACTAAGTAGAAACCCAAACAAACTTTCATATTTCTTATTTTCTTCATGTGTTACAAGAATGTTTCAAGAGATAGTGTGGTGAAACCGTTGAGAGGCCCCATAAGTGTGCTGTGCATCATGCTAATTATGGAGCTTATCATACTCCAGTAGATGTGTGATTGTAACAATCATTTTTTATTAAAATACTCCTCTCTCTCTTTTTTTGTTAGAGCTAGAGATTTTGGAAAGAGTAGACAGTTAATCATAATTCTTTGTAGAGCAAGAGACCCTGGATTCTTGGAATGCTTCAGTGTTTTTGAGCTGAGACTGATCATGACACAGGAAAAATGGTCAATAGGATAGGGTTTCATTCTTGTCTCTGATTAATTTTGTCACTCTGATCAAGTCATTTCATTTGACCCTCAGTTTCATTTTCTGTCAAATAGAGATGACAATCTATGCCAAAATCTACCTTGTAGCATAAAATGATGAATATAATTAACTATTTGGACAAGTATAAAAGTTGCATGGAATTTACATGGAAATGATTAAGGATTAAGTTACAATAATTATTAACAATATCACAGCCAAAAAAAGGAACTTCAATTCCACTGCTTTATGTTTGTCTGGACTCTCAAGATCAATGTCCTATAATTTATAGTATTATTTACTAGTTTGAACTGGTCATCTTTCATTCTTTATATGCTACCCATATTGAAAACACCTAGCATTCTCATATCTCAGTGATTTTACACAAGTCCCTCTGCCTGGTTTGAAATGCTCTCCAGCTATCTGACCACTTGGAAATTTTCTATTTATTTTAAGTCTTAGTTCTGTGAATCCTCCCCAGACTAATCCAAGCCAAATGTGTGACTTTATCCTCCTGCCATTATCAATATTCCTCAACTGTATGATCCTTTAGTACAGGAAATATGTCTTTTCATCATTATATGCTTGCAAAACTCATTGTAAAGTTCATGCCACATAACAGGTGATCAATACATATATTTAACTGTTTTATTGAGGAATAATTGATACATGATGAATTGCACAGAAAGTGTACACTTCAATGAGTTCCGATGTATATGTATGCACCTGTGAAGCCATCACCACAATTATAATTGTGATAATATTTATTAAATAAACCAAATTCTGAAATAAATACGTTGAGTATGTACTCCATGCCAGTCACTGCAGAGATTGTGGGTGTGCAAAGATGAATAGGGAACTAACCCTGCTCTTAAGAGGTTTGCTTCTGGTGCTGATTCTAGAATAGAAATGACATTTTATACTCACCAAGTATTGTCTATTGCATGTCAAATCCTGTCTGTGTATGTATTTCAGAAAGGATGGAAGGCTATCCTCAGAAGAAGCTCATAGAATGAGGGGCTGGAGATCCCAGAGACCAAGAAGAGTCAAGTTGAAGACTTCCCTGAGGTGTGTACATAAAGGTATCCAGTCATCAGGTGACAGAAATGAGGCCAGGAGTATCAAGGTTATATCAAGAATCAGGATGAAGTAGTAAGTGGAAATGGATTAGTAATGGAGAAATTAGGTTATTAGTCAGAAAGAAAATAATAAAGAAAGTTTTACAGAATGGAATTGATTGAAAAACTCATGAAATTAAGTCTACAAATGCTGGTAAAGAGATAGTATGCACTTATTTTTTTAAATTTTTTTAAAAAAATTATTTTTTTTGAATTTTATTTTTTAAGCTTTTTAAGTTTATTTCTGAAAAATAGAAATTAAAGAGCATCTTTTGATGTGATCAAACTTTTTAAGTTTTTTTTATGCTAATACATTGTTGATAAATTTTCTTTTTTCTGAATTTTATTTTATTATTATTTTTATATACAGCAAATTCTTATTAGTTATCTATTTTATGCATATTGGTATATATATGTCAATCCCAATCTCCCAATTCATCCCACTACCCACCACCCATTTTCCCCCCTTGTTGTAAAGACATTTGTTCTCTACATCTGTGTCTCTATTTCTACCTTACAAACTGGTTCACCTGTACCATTTTTCTAGATTCCACATATATGTGTTAATATATGATACTTGTTTTTCTCTTTCTGACTTACTTCCCACTCTGTATGACAGTCTCTAGGTCCATCCATATCTAAAAATGACCCAGTTTTGTTCCTCTTTATGGCTGAGTAATATTCCATTGTATACAGGTATCACATCTTCTTTATCCATTTGTCTGTCAATGGGCATTTAGGTGGCTTCCATGACCTGACTATTGTAAACAGTGCTGCAATGAATATTGGAGTGCATGTTTCTTTTTGAATTATGGTTTTCTCTGGGTATATGTCCAGTAGTGGGATTGCTGGGTAATATGGTAATTCTATTTTTAATTTTAAGGAACCTCCATACTGTTCTCCATAGTGACTGTATCAATTTACATTCCCACCAACAGTGCAAGAGCATTCCCTTTTCTCCACACCCTCTCCAGGGTTTGTTGTTTGTAGATTTTCTGATGATGCCCATTCTAACCAGTGTGAAGTGATACCTCATTGTAATTTTGATTTGCATTTCTTTAATAATTAGTGATGTTGAGCAGCTTTCCATGTACCTCTTGCCCATTTGTATGTCTTCTTAGTAGGCACTTTATATACATAGACTTCCATACACTTCTGGATCAAGCCTTGGATAGAGAAGATTCCATGGGGCTTCATAATAGTATCTGAATGATTTGGATGTACAATATCTATGTCTAACTGATTTTGACTTCAACCTACAATTCTCCTGTCCTTCCAAAGTCTCTGTCCTGTTAGAATATATTCACACTCTCAACTTGAAATTCAGTGCAACTGAAAAACATATGTAACTTTTACTCTATGTCTCTATTCCACTGGTTATCTTCTTTCATTTTCTTTCTCAAACCAAGCTCATGATATTTTAATTATATTATCAAATTGCTCTCTTATAATGTTCTCCCCATCCTGATTACATTCGTCACTGTTTGTTTCTTTTCAGTATCCTAGCTATTATTCGAAGCATACACTGGTCTGAACTCTCTGTTGATGCTTTCTACTAGCTCTATAACCACCATGTCCCTCTATTTTCTTTCTTTCCACACACAGCACTGAGCATTTGGACCACCCATTTTGTTTCTTTGTTATTGTCAGTTTATTCCAAAGGCTGTTCATTTCAAACCATCTTGCTTTGGTTTCAATTGGCTGCAGGTATATTAGTTTTCCTCTACAACACGATTTATGAGCATTAAAGTACAGCAAAAAACGTTTCAAGTCTCTTACAGAATGGTAAGGTTAGATGATTATAGTGTCCTTGTTGATTACAGATATTTAAAATATCATATATTTTCTTGGATGCATTGAGAATAGTTTAGTGATGGGCCTTAATATTTCTCATGGCTTCCAAACAAGGAGTTGTCTCCCTCCTGAGAGAGGTGAATCATTGAAAGGAGTGAGCAAGGAATACAAGTTAAAGCAGTGTGGATGGTCCTTGAGTGAAAACAGGAAGATTTAGGATACCTGTAGAAAGACAAGTCAGCATTATATAGAGACAAATTAATACTTTGGGATTAAACTGTCTGTGAAGGATAGAAGCATGGAAGACTAAAAATAGGCATGGAGTAATTCAGAGGCTAATCAGGCTCTGTCACACATAATAAGTAAAAAAGTTTTAACAAAACATTAGCCACCTGAGCAGCCCAGAAGACCTGCAGAGGGAGATGAGAGTATTACGGTTACGATATTAACATCACTGTTATTAGGTTGGTGATGATTAACAGGATGTGGCCCCAAAGGGACAAGGTGAGCTTTCATAGGACAGTATTATGTCAGAAGATGATGGTCTCAAATTGGATAGCAAAGCTGAACTGTCTTTCAGGAGAGACATAAGTCCCAAGGACACAAAAATGAAACTGGACCAGCCTGAGCAGGAATTGGAGTTATACTAAGCAAAAATACATGTGATATAAAATTAAATTGAGACATAAATTTGTGACAGTCACACCTGTTTCATTCAGATTTTATGATAATGTGTGAATTGAAACTATAAAGCAGAAAACTAAAGAACTTCATAACCAATTCACCTAGGTAACTAGAGGAAGGTTTTATATCATCTATCATCAGGAGAAATGATTAAAAATCCCTTGCACTTAGAGTCTGGTGCTAGGTGCCATGGGAAATGAAAAGGAAACCTCAAGCCTAACTTTTCACTGGAGCTTACAATGTAGTGGAAGAGGAAACACCAACACAGATTAAAAACACTGATAAATAAATACATAACTGCTGACAGCTATATGTAATTGTGAAAGAACTGTCTTTTAGAATATGAGTATATTCTGGTATTTTTAGAATGTCCAAAGTGGGATTAATACGTTGGTATGGAAATTTTTCCCATAAATGAAGAATTTTAAATATCAAGGGTAATGGATATGATTTGGTGAGAAGCAAATAATAAACTGTAAAAGGCTGGTGAAAGCCTGAAGGTTCAGAGAAATTATGTTGGTTGATAAAATGTGTTTGCATTTAATCAAACATCCCTTTGTGCTCTGTAAAGTTGGAGATAAACTCTTAGAAACAAAATACTGTATTATTATATCAGGTTCTGTAACTTATATTAAAAAATCCTTCTGATATAATATACATTTTATCAACCAGCATAATTTCTCTGAACCTCCAGAAAGATTTTTAAATACAAGTTATAGAAACTTATTTAAAATGGGATTAAGGTGTGAGGAATATTACATAATTATGTAACACATCTAGAAGTGGAGAATCTTCAGACCTCATATAGTCAGGACTCTAACTCTGTTTCTCTGTGAATTTGTCTCAGCAATGCCTCATTCTGTGTATTCACTTATTCTTCAATCACTTTCAAGGTTGCCACCAAAAGCACATATTGTAAGAGAGAGAGAACCTTAATTCCCAGGCATTTCTCCTAAGAGAAAGGAAATACAGTTGACTTCTGAGCATCATGGTTTTAAACTGCACAGGTCCACTTATATGTCGATTTTTCTTTTCAATATAAATACTACTGGAAGAAGTGGAGGAGTGGTGATATAGCCAAGTTCCATACCCCCAGGTGGGGGACACAAAAACAGGAGAATAATTATAATTGTAGAGGTTCTTCCAAAGAAGCAAGGAGTCTGAGACACACATCAGGCTTCCCAGCCCAGGGTTCCTGCACCAGGAAGATAAGCCCCCAGAATGTGCGACTTTGAAGGCCAGTGGGGCTTACTTTCAGGAGTACCAGAGGGCTGGGGGAAATAAAGATTACAATCTTAAAGGATACATACAAAATCTCACATGCTCCAGGAACCAGGGCAGAATCAGCGATTTGAAGGGAGCTTGGGTTGGATCTACCTGCTGATCTGGAGAGTCTTCTGGAGAAGCAGGCGGAAACTGCAGCTCACCCTGGTGACATAGACACTGGAAGAAGTCACTTTTGGGAGCTCATTGTAACATGTGGACACTGCTGCTGGCAAGCACCATTTTGAAATGCTCCCTCATACTTGTTAGCCACAGGACCCAGCTCTGCCCCCACCCAATAAACTTTAGGCACCAGTACTGGGACGTCTCAGGCTAAGCAACTAACTTGGAGAGGAAACAGCCCCACTCACCAGCAGAAAGACTGCCTTAAGAACCTCTTGAGCCCACAGCTTCCCCTGGACATGATCCTACCCACAAGAGGGCACATAACCTGATCCCACACACTAGTGCACAGACACTAGATTCAGAACCCCTAGGTTCCTGCAGTCAGAGACCCCAGGACCCAGATCCACCCACTAGTGGGAAGATACCAGCCCAAGAATCCCTGGCCCTGTTCACCAGTGGACCTGCTCTAGCCTGGGGACCAGCCTGACCCACCAGCAAATGGACACCAATCACAGGACAACCACAGCCCCATAGCCTGTGGAACCAGCACACCTATCAACAGGCCAGCATCTGCCCTGGCACCTGCTGGCCCCTGGCCCAACTTACCAGACAGTCTGGTCTAGCCTTAGGACCAGGCTCATCCAGCAGCAGGTAGACACCAGTGCAGTACAAACATAGTCCCACAGCCAGTGGACACAACCCACCTACCAGCAGGCCAATAATTTCTCTGGGACTGGCTGGCACTGGCCCTACCCAATAACAAGCCAACAAAATCTTTAGGACACCCTCGACACTTCAGCCAGCTGTGTCTGGAACCAGCCCCATTCATCAGTGGTCTGACACAGCTCTTGGACCCCTGAGTCCTGCAGCCAGACCCTAGGACCCAGCTCTGGTCACCAGTGGTCTGGCAATAGCCCCAGGATCTGGCTTCACCTGCCAGTGGGTGGACACAAGCCCAGGAGTCTCCTGGACTCTGATTCTGCCCAAAAGTGAGCCAGCAGTAACCCCAGCCCCCTGCATGCCCCACCCAGGTTTCTGCAGCTAGTTGCCTCATGACCTGGCTGCCTCAACCAGAGGTTAGCAGCCTCGGCACAAGGCAGGGCCTGGCATCCAACTGGACTAGGGGCTATCCAAGCCCAGACCACAACAGTAGTAAGTTGCCATAATAGTAAGACCCATGCAGCTTACACAGAGGGCACCCCTATTGCATACAGCTGTGTTGACAGGAGGGGAGTGTGCCTCTGTTATGCATAGGATCTCTCCTACAAAAGGTCATTTTTCCAAGGCCAGGAAATGTAACCAACCTACCAGACACATAGAAATAAAAGGCAAGTTAGGCAAAATGAGGCAACAGAGAAGTATGTTCCAAATGAAGGAACAAGATAAAATCCCAGAAGAAGAACTAGTGGAGAAGAAGAACTAGTGAAGTGGAGATAGTCAATCTACCCAAGAAAGGGTTCAGGGTAATGATCATACAGGTGATTAAAGAACTCAGGAGAAGAATGGATGCACAGAGTGAGAAGTTAGACAATTTTAACAGAGTTAGAAAATGTAAAGGACAACAAAGAGATGAAAAAATGCAATAACTGAAATGAAAAATAAACTAGAAGGAATAAACAGTAAAGTAAATGATAAAGAGAAGTGGATCAGTGAGCTAGAAGATAAAGTAATGGAAATCACTGATGCTGAAAAGAAAAAAAGAACAGAAAGAAATGAAGACAGTTTAAGAGACCTCTGGGACAACATTGCATGTGTTAATATTTGCACTATAGGGGTCCCAGAAAGATAAAAGAGACACAGAGGGGCTGAGAAGATATTTGAAGGCATAATTTATGAAAATCTTCATAACCTGGGAAAAGAAACTTACATCCAAGTCCAAGAAGCACAGAGCATATCAAACAGGATTAATCCAAAGATTACATTGTAATTTAAATGAGAAAAAATTAAAGCTAAAGAGATAATGTTAAAAACAGCAAGGAAAAAGCCAACAAAATACATATAAGGAAAGTCCCATAAGGTTATTAGATGACTTTTCAGCAGAAACTCTACAGGTCAGAAGGTAGTGGAATGATATATTTAGAGTGATGAAAGGGAAAAATGTACAACCAAGAATACTCCACCTGGCAAAGCTCCCATTCAGATGTGATGGAGAGATCAAAAGTATTACAAAAAAAAAAAAGAAAAGGCGGGGACTTCCCTGGTAGCACAGTGGTCGAGAGTCCACCTGCCGATGCAGGGAACATGGATTTGTGCCCCGGTCCAGGAAGATCCCACATGCCGTGGAGCAGCTAGGCCTGTGAGCCAAGGCTGTTGAGCCTGCGTGTCTGGAGGCTGTGCTCTGCAACGGGAGAGGACACAAGAGTGAGAGGCCCACATAGCAAAAAAAAAAAAAAAAAAGTATTACAGTGGCACATACATACAATGGAATATTACTCAGCCATAAAAACAAATGAAACAGTAATGGTAGTGAGGTGGATGGACCTAGAGTCTGTCATACAGAGTGAAGGATGTCAGAAAGAGAAAAAAAAAATACTGTATCCTAACATATATGTATGGAATCTAAAAAACAATGGTTCCAATGAACCTAGCAGCAGGACAGGAATAAAGATGCAGACATAGAGAATGGACTTGAGGACACAGGGAAGGAGAATGGTAAGCTGGGACGAAGTAAGAGAGTAGCACTGACATAGATAGACTACCAAATGTAAAATAGAAAGCTAGTGGGAAGAAGCTGCATAGCACAGGGAGATCAGCTCAGTGCTTTGTGACCACACTAAAGGGGGGGGATAGGCAGGGTGGCAGAGAGGTGCAAGAAGGAGGGGATATATGTATACATATAGCTGATTCATTTTGTTATACATCAGAAACTAATGCAACATTGTAAAGCAATTATAATCCAATAAAGATGTTAAAAAAACACACACAAAAGTATTACAGATAGGGAAAAGCTAAAAGGGTTCAGCACCACCAAACAACATTATAAGAAATGCAAAAGGGACTTATCAAAGCAAAAAAATAAAAAGCCACAGCTAAAAATATGAAAGTTGTGAAAGGAAGAATTTCATCAGTAAAGGAAAATATATAGTAAACGTAGAAAATTATACATGCTACAAAGCTAGTAGAAAGGTTAAAAGACAAAAGCAGCAGAACTAGGAAGATGGCGGAAGAATAAGACATGGAGATCACCTTCCTCCCCAAAGTTATATCAGAAATACATCTACACATGGAATAACTCCTACAGAACACCCACTGAACGTTGGCAGAAGACCTCAGACCTCCCAAAAGGCAAGAAACTCCCCACGTACCTGGGTAGGGCAAAAGAATAAAGAATAAACAGAGACAAAAGAATAAGGATGGGACCTGCACGAGTGGGAGGGAGCTGTGAAGGAGGAAAGGTTTCCACACACTAGGAAGCCCCTTCATGGGCGGAGACTGTAGGTGGTGGATGGGGGAGAGCTTCGGAACTGAGGAGAGCACAGCAATAGGGGTGCGGAGGGCAAAGTAGAGAGATTTCCACACAGAGGATCGGTGCCGACCAGCACTTATCAGCCAGAGAGGCTTGTCTGCTCACCCGCCAGGGTGGGCGGGGGCTGGTAGCTGAGGCTCTGGCTATGGTCGGAGTTCAGGGAGAGGACTGGTGGCACGAACACAGCTTGAAGGGGTTAGTGTACCATGGCTAGCTAGGAGGGAGTCCAGGGAAAAGTCTGGACCTGTCAAAGAGGCAAGAGACTTTTTCTTCCCTCATTGTTTCCTGGTGCATGAGGAGAGGGGATTAAGAGCACTGCTTAAAGGAGCTCCAGAGACAGGTGCAAGCGACAGCTAACAGCGCAGACCCCAGAGACAGGCATGGGATGCTAAGGCTGCTGAGGCAGCCACCAAGAAGCCTGTGTGCAAGCACAGGTCAACATCCACACCTCCTCTCCCGGGAGCCTGTGGAGCCCACAACTGCCAGGGTCCTGGGATCCAGGGACAACTTCCCCGGGAGAACGCACTGCGCACCTCAGGCTGCTGCAACTTCACACCGGCCTCAGCCACCGCAGGCTTGCCCTGCACTTTGTGCCGCTCCATCCCCCTGGCCTGGATGAGTCAGAGCCCCAGAATCAGCTGCTCCTTTAACCCCGTCCTGTCTGAGAGAAGAAAAGATGCCTTTCAGTGACCTACATGCAGAGGAAGGGCCAAATCCAAAGCTGAACCCGGCAGCTGTGAAACAAAGAGAAAGGGAATCCACTCTCAGCAGCCTCAGGAGCAGCGGATTAAATCTCCACAATCAACTTGATGTACCCTGCATCTGTGGAATACCTGAATAGACAATGAATCATCCCAAATTGAGGAGGTGGACTTTGAGAGCAAGATTTACTATTTTTTCCCCTTTTCCTCTTTTTGTGAGTGTATATGTGTATACTTCTGTGTGAGAATTGTCTGTATAGTTTGCTTTTGCCATTTATCCTAGGGTTCTCTCTATCTGTTTCCTTTTTTTTTTACTTAAAAATTTTTTTTTCTTAATAATTATTTTTTATTTTAATAACTTTATTTTATTTTATCTTTATTTTATCCTCTTTCTTTCTTTCTACTTTTTCTCCCTTTTATTCTGAGCCATGTGGATGAAAGGCTCTTGATGCTGCAGCCAGGAGTCAGTGCTATGCTTCTGAGGTGGGAGAGTCAGCTTCAGGACACTGGTCTACAAGAGACCTCCCAGCTCCATGTAATGTCAAACAGCGAAAATCTCACAGGGATCTCCATCTCAACACCAACACCCAGCTTCACTCAACAACCAGCAAGCTACAGTGCTGGACACCCTATGCCAAACAACTAGCAAGATGGGAACACAAATCCACCCATTAAGAGATAGGCTGCCTAAAATCATAATAAGGCCACAGACACCACAAAGAACACACCACCAGACGTGGACCTGCCCACCAGAAAGACAAGATCCAGCCTCATCCACCTCAACACAGGCACTAGTCCCCTCCACCTGGAAACGTCCACAAACCACTGAACCAACTTTAGCCACTGGAGACAGACACCAAAAACAACAGGAATTATGAACCAGCAGCCTGAAAAAAGGAGACCACATACACAGTAAGATAAGCAAAATGAGAAGACAGAAAAACACACAGCAGTTGAAGAGCAAGATAAAAACCCACCAGACTTAACAAATGAAGAGAAAATAGGCAGTCTACTTGAAAAGGAATTCAGAATAATGATAGTAAAGATGATCCAAAATCTTGGAAATAGAATAGAGAAAATGCAAGAAACATTTAACAAGGAACTAACAGAACTAAAGAGGAAACAAACAATTATGAACAACACAATAAATGAAATCAAAATTACTCTAGAAGGGATAAATAGCAGAATAACTGAGGCAGAAGAAGGGATAAGTGACCTGGAAGGTAAAATAACTACTGCAGAGCAGAATAGAGAAAAAAGAATGGAAAGAACTGAGGACAATCTCAGTGACCTCTGAGACAACATTAAAAACACCAACATTCGAATTATAGTAGTCCCAGAAAAGAAGAGAAAAAGAAAGGGAATGAGAAAATATTTGAAGAAATTATAGTTGAAAACTTCCCTCATATGGGAAAGGAAATATGTAATCAAGTCCAGGAGGCACAGAGAGTCCCATACAGGGTAAATCCAAGGAGAAACATGCCAAGACATATATTAATCAAACTGTCAAAAATTAAATAAAAAGAAAACATTAAAAGCAGCAAGGGAAAACAACAAATAACACACAAGGGAATCTCTGTAAGGTTAACAGCTGATCTTTCAGCAGAAACTCTGCAAGTCAGAAAGAACTGGCAGGACATATTTAAAGTGATGAAGGAGAAAAACCTACAACCAAGATTACTCTACCCAGCAAGGATCTCATTCAGATTTGATGGAGAAATTAAAATTTTTACAGACAAGCAAAAGCTGAGAGAGTTCAGCACCACCAAACCAGCTTTACAACAAATGCTAAAGGAACTTCTCAAAGCAAGAAACATAAGAGAAGGAAAATACTACAATAAAAAACCCAAGACAATTAAGAAAATGGGAATAGGAACATACATATTGATAATTACCTTAAATGTAAATGAATTAAATGCTCCCTGCAAAAGACACAGATTTAGTGAATGGATATTAAATCAAGACCCAGGGCTTCTCTGGTTGTGAAGTGGTTGAGAGTCTGCCTGCCAATGAAGGGGACACAGGTTCATGCTCTGGTCTGGGAATATCCCACATGCCGCAGAGCAGGTAGGCCCGTGAGCCATGGCCACTGAGCCTGTGCATCCAGAGGCTGTGCTCCACAACAGGAGAGGCCATAACAGTGAGAGGCCTGCGTATGGCAAAAAAAAAAAAAAAAAAACGAAAAAAAAAACAAGACCCATATATATGTGATCTACAAGAGCCCCACTTCAGACCTAGGGACACATACAGACTGAAAGTGAGGGGATGGAAAAAGATATTCCATGCAAATGGAAACCAAAAGAAAGCTGGAGTAGCAATTCTCATATCAGACAAAATAAACTTTAAAATAAAGACCATTACAAGAAACAAAAATGGACACAACATAGTGATCAAGGGATCGATCCAAGAAGAAGATATAACAATTGTAAATATTTATGCACCCAACATAGGAGCACCTCAATACATAAGGCACATCCTAACAGCTATAAAAGGGGAAATTGACAGTAATACATTCAGAGTAGGGGACTTTTAAACCCCACTTTCAGGAATGGACAGATCATCCAAAATGAAAACAAATAAGGAAACACAAGCTTTAAACGATACGTTAAAGAAGATGGACTTAATTGATATTTATAGGACATTCTAACCAAAAAAAACAGAATACACATTTTTCTCAAGTGCTCATGGAACATTCTCCAGGATATATCATATCTTGGGTCACAAATCAAGCCTTGGTAAATTTAAGAAAATTGAAATTGTAACAAGTATCCTTTCTGACCACAATGCTATGAGACTAGATATCAATTACAGGAAAAGGTCAGTAAAATATACATACACATGGAGGCTATACAGTAAACTACTTAATAATGAATTGATCACTGAAGAATCAAAGAGGAAACCAAAAAATACCTAGAAAGAAATGACAATTGAGACAGGATTACACAAAACCTAAGGGATGCAGCAAAAGCAGTTCTAAGAGGGAAGTTTATAGCGATACAATCCTACCTTAAGAAACAGAAAACATCTCGAATAAACAACTGAACCTTGCACCTCAAGCAATTAGAGAAAGAAGAACAAAAAAACCCCAAAGTTAGCTAAGGAAAGAAATCATAAAGATCATATGAGAAATAAATGAAAAAGAAATGAAGTAATCAATAGCAAAAGTCAATGATAATAAAAGCTTGTTCTTTGAGAAGATAAACAAAACTGATAAACCATTAGCCAGACTCATCAAGAAAAAAATGGAGAAGACTCAAATCAATAGAATTAGAAATGAAAAAGGAGAAGTAACAACTGACACTGCAGAAATACAAAAGATCATGAGAGATTAGTACAAGCAACTCCATGCCAATAAAATGGACAACCTGAAAGAAATGGACAAATTCTTAGAAATACACAACCTGCCAACACTGAATCAGGAAGAAATAGAAAATACCAATGGAACAATCACAAGCACTGAAATTGAAATTGTGATTAAAAATCCTCCAACAAATAAAAGCCCAGGGCCAGATGGCTTCACAGGTGAATTATACCAAATATTTAGAGAAGAGCTAACACTTGTCCTTCTCAAACTCTTCAAAAATATAGCAGAGGAAGGAACACTCCTAAACTCATTCTACGAGGCCACCATCATCCTGATACTGAAACCAGACAAGGATGTCACAAAGAAAGAAAACAATAGGCCAATATCGATGATGAACATAGATGCAAAAATACTCAAAAAAATACTAGCAAACAGAATCCAACAGCACACTAAAAGGATCAAACACCATGATCAAGTGGGGTTTATTCCAGGAATGCAAGGATTCCTCAATATATGCAAATCAATCAATGTGATACACCATAATAAATTGAAGGAGAAAAACCATATGATCATCTCAATAGATGCAGAGAAAGCTGTAGACAATATTCATCACCCTTTTATGATAAAAACCCTACAGAAAGTAGACATAGAGGGAACTTTCTTCAACAGAATAAAGGCCATATATGGCAAACCCACAGCCAACATCGTCCTCAGTGGTGAAAAACTGAAACCATTTCCACTAAGATCAGGAACAAGACAAGGTTGCCCACTCTCACCACTCTTATTCAGCATAGTTTTGGAAGTTTTAACCACAGCAATCAGAGAAGAAAAGGAAATAAAAGGAATCCAAATCAGAAAAGAAGAAGTAAAACTCTCACTGTTTGCAGATGACATGATACTATACATAGAGAATCCTAAAGATGCTACCAGAAAACTACTAGAGCTAATCAATGAATTTGGTAAAGTAGCAGGATA
The DNA here is from genome assembly GCF_000442215.2 of Lipotes vexillifer. Classification (NCBI taxonomy): domain Eukaryota; kingdom Metazoa; phylum Chordata; class Mammalia; order Artiodactyla; family Lipotidae; genus Lipotes; species Lipotes vexillifer. The sequence goes on from NW_006782310.1 coordinate 7,764,422, forward strand.
CAAAATTAATGCACAGAAACCTCTGGCATTCCTATACACTAATGATGAAAAATCTGAAAGTGAAATCAAGAAAACACTCCCATTTACCACTGCAACAAAAAGAATAAAATATCTAGGAATAAACCTACCTAAGGAGACAAAAGACCTGTATGCAGAAAATTATAAGACACGGATGAAAGAAAATGAAGATGATACAAATAGATGGAGAGATATACCATGTTCTTGAATTAGAAGAATCAACATTGTGAAAATGACTCCACTACCCAAAGCAATCTACAGATTCAATGCAATCCCTATCAAACTACCACTGGCCTTTTTTACAGAACTAGAACAAAAAATTCCACAATTTGTTTGGAAACACAAAAGACCCCAAATAGGCAAAGCAATCTTGAGAATGAAAAATGGAGCTGGAGGAATCAGGCTCCTTGACTTCAGACTATACTACAAAGCTACAATAATCAAGACAGTATGGTACTGGCACAAAATAAGAAATATAGATCAATGTAACAGTATAGAAAGCCCAGAGATAAACCCATGCACATATGGTCAACTTATCTTTGATAAAGGTGGCAGGAATGTACAGTGGAGAAAGGACAGCCTCTTCAATAAGTGGTGCTGGGAAAACTGGACAGGTACATGTAAAAGTATGAGATTAGGACACTCCCATACACCATACACAAAAATAAGCTCAAAATTGATTAAAGACTTAAATGTAAGGCCAGAAACTATCAAACTCTTAGAGGAAAACATAGTCAGAACACTCTATGACATAAATCACAGAAAGATCCTATTTGACCCACCACCTAGAGGAATGAAAATAAACACAAAAATAACCAAATGGGACCTAATGAAACTTCAAAGCTTTTGCATAGCAAAGGAAACCATAAACAAGACCAAAAGACAACCCTCAGAAAGGGAGAAAATATTTGCAAATGAAGCAACTGACCAAGGATTAATCTCCAAAATTTACAAGCAATGCATGCAGCTCAATATCAAAAAAACAAACAACCCTATCCAAAAATGGGCAGAAGACCTAAATAGACATTTCTCCAAAGAATATATACAGATTGCCAACAAAAACATGAAAGAATGTTCAGCATCATTAATCATTAGAGAAATGCAAGTCAAAACTACAATGAGATATCATCTCACGCCAGTCAGAATGGCCATCATCAAAAAATCTAGAAACAATAAATGCTGGAGAGGGTGTGGAGAAAAGGGAACTTTCTTGCACTGTTGTTGGGAATGTAAATTGATACAGCCACTATGGAGAACAATCTGGAGGTTCCTTATAAAAACTAAAAATATAACTACCATATGACCCAGCAATCCCATTTCTGTGCATATACCCTGAGAAAACCATAATTCAAAAAGAGTCATCTACCAAAATGTTCATTGCAGCTCTATTTACGATAGGCAGGATATGGAAGAAGCCTAAGTGTCCATCATAGGATGAATGGATAAAGAAGATGTGGCACATATATACAATGGAATATTACTCAGCCATGAAAAGAAACGAAATTGAGTAAGTTGTAGTGAGGTCAATGGACCTAGAGTGTGTCATACAGAGTGAAGTAAGTCAGAAAGAGAAGGAAAAATACTGTATGCTAACACATATATATGGAATTTAAGAAAAAAATTTCATGAAGAACCTAGGGGTAAGACGGGAATAAAGACACAGACCTACTAGAGAATGGACTTAAGGATATGGGGAGGGGGAAACGTAAGCTGTGACAAAGTGAGAGATTGGCATGGACATATATACACTACCAAACATAAAATAGATAGCTAGTGGGAAGCAGCCACATAGCACAGGGAGATTAGTTTGGTGGTTTGTGACCACCTAGAGGGGTGGGATAGTGTGTGTGGGAGTGAAGGAGATGCAAGAGGGAAGTGATATGGAAACATATGTATATGTATAACTGAGTCACTTTTTTTATAGAGCAGAAACTAAAAATATATATATATACTGGATTAATAAAGGGTTATAAATATGAAAAAAAGACAAAAGCAGTAAAATTATCTTTATCAATAATAAGTTTAGGGATACATAAAACATTTAGATATATAATATGATTGCGAAAAGAGTAGTCATGAGGGGGGAGGAGGGTACAAATGTAGGAATGTTAAAATGTATTTGAAATTAAGAGATCAGCAACTTAAAGCAATGATGTATATATTTATGTATATATATATATATTTGTATATATATATATATATGGATATTGGAATATCGATATAGAGAATATGGATATAGATATAGATATATATATAAATCTCATGGTAACCACAAACCAAAATCTGTAATAGTTACACACACAAAAAAAGAGAAGGAGGTCTAGATATAACACTAAAGACAGTCATCAAATCTCAAGGAAAGAGAACAAAAGAAGAAAATAATAAAAAAGAAATACAAAAGGAAGCAAAAACAATTTATAAAATAGCAAAAAGAATAGAAATATCAACAATTCCTTTTTATGTAAATGGACTAATGAGCCAAACAAAAGATATAGGGTGGTTGAATGGATATAAAAACAAGATCTGTTTATATGCTGCCTATAATAGAATTACTTCAGACCTAAAGACACATGCAGACTGAAAGGGAGGAGATGGAGAAAGGTATTCTGTGCAAATGGTAATCAAAGGAAAACTTGTGTAAAAAATACTTATATCAGAAAAAATAGTCTTAAAAAAAAGACTGTTATAAGAGACAAAGAAGGATATTACATAATGATTAAGGTATCAATCAAAGAAGAAGATATAACAATTGTAAATATATATGTACCCAACATAGGAACACCTAAATACATAAAGCAAATATTAGCAGACATAAAGGGTGAAACTCACAGTAACACAATAATAGTAGGGTACTGCAACACCCCACTTACATCAATGGACAGATCTTCCATACAGAAAATCAATAAGGAAACATTGGCCTTAAATGACACTTTAAACAAGATGGAGAATATATATATATAGTCAATTGATGTGATATATCACATTAACAAATTGAGGAATATAAAGCATATGATCATCTCAATAGATGCAGAAAAAGCTTGTGACAAAATGCAACATTTATTTATGATAAAAAACACTCTAGAAAATGGATATAGAGGGAAGATTCCTCAAAATAATAAAGGTCATATATAATAAGTCCACAGCTAACATCATTCTCAATGTTGAAAAGTTGAAAACATTTCCTCTAAAATAAGGAACAAGACAAGGATTCCCATTCTTGCCGTTTTTATTCAATACAGTGTTGGAAGGCCTAGCCACAGAAATCAGACAAGAAAAAAGAAATAAAAGGAATTCAAGTTGGAAAGGAAAATGTTAAATGGTCATTATTTGCAAATGACAGGATACTATACAGAGAAAATCTGAAAGATGCCATCAAAAAACTACCAGAGCTCATCAATGAACTTGGTAAAGTTGAAGGATACTAAATTACTCTACAGAAATATGTTGCATTTCTATACACTAAGAACAAATTATCAGAAATAGAAATTAAGGAAACAATTCCATTTACAATTGTATGAAAAAGAATAAAATACCTAGAAATAATCTACCTAATGATGCAAAAGATCTGTAGTCAGAAAACTATGACACTGATGAAAGCAGTTGAAGATGACTCAAACTGATGGAAAAATATAACATTCCTGGATTGGAAGAATTAATATTGTTAAAATGACTATATAACCCAAGGCAATCTTCATATTCAGTGCAATCCCTCCAAAACACCAGTGACATTTTTCAAAGAACTAGAACAAATAATTTCAAAATTTGTATGGAAACACAAAATACCCAAAATAGCCTAAATAATCTTGAGAAAGAACAGAGCTGGAGGTATCAGGCTCCCTGACTTCAGACTATACTACAAAGCTACCGCAATAAAATCAGTGCAGTGTGTAGTGGTGGCACAAATACAGACACATAGATCAATGTAACAAAATAGAGAGCCCAGAAATAAGGCCATGCTTTTATGGTCAATTAATCAACAGCAAAGGAGGCAAGACTGTACAAAAGAGAAAAGGCAGTCTATTTAATCAGTGGTGCTGGGAAAACTGGACAAATACATATGTAAAAAATGAAAATGAAATTAGAACACTTTCTAAAAAAATGTAATTAGGACATTTTCTCACACCATGTAAAAAATAAACTCAAAATGTATTAGAAACCTAAATGTAAGAACAGATACCATAAAACCTCTTGAAGAAAACATAGAACACTCTTTGATGTAAATTGTGGCAATATTTATTTTTGATCTGTCTCTCAAAGCAAAGAATATAAAAGCAAATGTAAACAAATGGGACCTAATATAACTTCAATCTTTTGCACAGCAAAGGATACCATTGACAAAATGAAAAGAAAAACTACTGAATGGGATAAAATATTTACAAATGATATGACTGATAAGGTATTTTTTTAAATTTTTGATTGGGGTATAGTTGTTTTACAATGTTGTGTTTGTTTCTGCTTTACAAAAAAGTGAATCAGCTGTATGTATACATATATCCCATCCCTCTTAGACCTCCCTCCCACACCCCCATCCCACCCATCTAGGTCACCAGAGAGCACTGAGCTGAGTTTCTTGCGCTATACAGCAGGTTCTCACTAGCTATCTGTTTTACACATGGTAGTGTATATATGTCAGTCCCAATCTCCCAATTCATCCGACCCCTTCTTGCCTACCCTGTGTCCACATGTTCATTCTCTATGTCTGCATCTCTATTCATGCCCTGCAGAAAGGTTCATCTGTAACATTTTTCTAGATTCCACATATATGCGTTGATATGTGATATTTGTTTTTCTTTCTGACTTCACTCTGTATGGCAGGCTCTAGATCTATCTACATCTCTACAAATGACCAAATTTTGTTCCTTTTTATGGCTCAGTAATATTCCACAGTATATATGTACCACATCTTCTCTATCCATTCATCTGTTGATAGGCACTTAGGTTGCTTCCATGTCCTGACTATTGTAAATAGTGCTGCAATGATCATTGGAGTGCATGTGTGGTTTTTTTTTTAATATTTATGTATTTGGCTGCATTGGGTCTTAGCTCTGGCACATGGGATCTTCATTGTGGCATGCAGGATCTTTTAATTGTGGCATGTGGGAATTTTAGTTGCTGTGTGCGAGATCTTTAGTTGTGGCATGTGAACTCTTAGTTGTGGCATGTAAGATCTAGTTCCCTGACCAGGGACTGAACCTGGGCCTGCTGCATTGGGAGCACAGAGTCTTAGACACTGGACCACAGGGTTTTCTCAGGGTATATGCCAAGGTGTGGGATTGCTGTGTCATATGGTAGTTCTATTTTCAGTTTTTTAAGGAAACTCCATACCATTCTGCATAATGACTGCATCAGTTTGCATTCCCACCAACAGTGCAAGAGGGTTACCCTTTCTTCACACACTCTCCAATATTTATTTGTTTAATATCCAAAATATATAAACAGCTCATACAACTCAACATCAAAAAACAAACAATATGATTTAAAAAATCAGCAGGAGACCTGAATAAACATTTTTTCAAAGAAGACATACAGGTGGTCAACAGACACATGAAAAGATGCTCACTGTTGCTAATCATCAGAGAAATGCAAATCAAAACCACAATGACATATCACCTCACATCAGTCAGAATAGCTATCATCAAAAACACCAAAAATAACAAATGTTGGCAAGAATGCAGAGAAAATTGAATTGTATTACACTCTTGGCGGGGATGTTAATTAGTGCAGCCACCACTGGAATCATCATGGACATTGCTCAAAAAACTAAAAATAGAACTACCATATGATCCAGCAGTTCCACTCCTGGTTATATGCCCAAAGAAAACAAAAACATTAATTCGAAAAGATATATGTACCTCAATGTTCATAGCAACATTATTTACTATAGCTAAGATCTGGAAACAGTCTATATGTCCATCAACAGAAGAATGGATAAAGAAGATGTGCTTTATATACACATAAAATGAAATACTACTCATCCTTAAAAAAGAATGGAATTTTGCCATTTGCAACAGTGGTGGTTGGACTTGAAGGGTATTATGCTTAGTGAAATAATTCAGACAGAGGAAGACAAATACTATATGATATCACTAATATGTGGGTATGTGTTTATCACTTATATGTGTTTATCTAAAACATAAAAAAAAAAAAAACTAGTGAATATAACAAAAAAGAAACAGACTCACAGATACATAGAACAAAGTAATGGTTACCAGTGAGGAGAGGAAAGGGGGCAAAGTGCAAGATAAGGTTAGGTGATTAAGCAGTACAAACTACTATGTATAAAATAAATAAGCTAAAACCATGTATTGTACAGCACAGGGAATATAGCCAATATTTTTTAAATAACTTTAAATATAGTATAATTTATAAAAATATTGATTCACTTTGTTGTACACATGAAGTTAATATCATATTGTAAATAAACTATATCTGAATTAAAAATAAACAAAGATATATATGCAAAGATGCTCACTGCAACAGTGTAAGAATGACTCTAGTCTCTATGCATAAGGATGGTCTACTGAATTATAATACAATCAGTCTATGGATTACTGTGCAGTTATTATATATGATATACTGATATTGAAATAGCTATAAGATATTGTCAGAGATAGTAATACAGTAAGTTCCCTACATATGAATGAGTTCCATTCCAAGAGCATGTTCTTAAGTCCAGTTTGTTCGTGAGTCCAAGCAAGTTAGCTTAGTTATCCAACTAACACAATCGGCTATGTAGTACTGTACTGTAATAGGTTTATACTTTTCACACAAATAATACATAAAAAACAAATACAGAAAATAAAGAAAACATTTTTAATCTTACAGTACAGTACCTTGAAAAGTACAGTAGTATGGTACAACAGCTGGTAAACAGGGGCTGTCATCGAGTGAACAGGCAAGAATAGTTACTGACTGGAAAAGGGAGAGGAAGTGGGAGATGGTAGATCAGAAGGATCCTCAGCAATAGGAGATGGAGGGCAAGCTGCATTTTTGCTCATGCCTGACATTGATGTCACAGGTTCCAGTTCCTTGCTATATTCAATTCTATCTACAATCTTGAAAAAATGATCCAGAGATGTCTGGGTAGTAGCTCTTCTTTTCTTGTCATAGATGACATGGTTGCACTGGATTGTATTCGGAATGGCCATTGCAACCTTCTCTATACGTTTGGGTTCTGTGCCTCAAAAACTAACAGTGCCTCCTCAAATAAAGAAAATCTCCTTGCTATTTCCTGCATTGTGAATCTCTTTGGTTATTCAGTTACTTCTTTTTCATCTTGTCTCTCTTTGTCTTTTCTCTGGGCCTCCAATTCCATCAGATTTTAATTAGTAAGCTCCTTGTGTTGCACAGCAAGGAGTTCAATGAAGTCATCCTCTTGCAGACCTAGTTGAAGCTTCTCTCTAAGGATCACTAAGTTGCTTAAGACCTCTTTGGACTCCTCACCCACTTTCTCAAACCCATGGAAATCATGAACAAACTGTGGGCAAAGATTCTTCCAAATCCAATTCATGGTGATGGCCATAGCCTCATGTTAAGCAAAGTCAATGTATTTTATGGCCTTGTAGATGTTATAGTCCTTCCAAAACTGTTGCAAGGTTGTTCTTGAGTCATCACTTGCCTTTACTGTCTGACACAAAGTATGATGTGAGTAATATTTCTTGAAAGTTGCTATAACTCTCTGGTCCATAGGTTGGATGAGCTATATAGTAATCGGTGGTAGGTGCACTACTTTGAAGTTGGGATGAAAGTCAGCCATGAATGGAGGGTGGCCTGGAGCATTGTTGAGCAGCAGAAGAATGTTGAATGGGACGTCCTTCTCCAAGCAATATTTCTCTACCTCCAGGAAAAAATGGTGGAAAAACCAGGCCTGGAAAACGGCCTGTGTAACCAAGGTTTTGGGGTTACTCTTCCACACAACAGGAAGAGAGCCCTTGGCTATGTTTTTAAGGGCTCTTGGGTTCTCTGAATGATAAACTAAGAGAGGCTTCATATTGCTGGAAGCAATGTCACCAAACAACAGAGTTATCCTATTCTTTCCTGCTTTATAGCCTGACATCAACTTTTCCCTCTTACTGATGTCAGTTCGGTCTGGTATCCTCTTCCAGTACAGTTCTGTCTCATCCATATTAAAAACGTGCTCTTGTAAATAAGTGTCTTCATCAATAATTTCTCAAAGTGTTTCAGGAAATTCCTGGGCAGCTACCGTATATGTGCTTGCCACTTAATTTTACATTGTGAAGTGTGGATCTAGACTTCAACTGATGAAACCAGCCATAGCTGGCATAAAAAGATGTGCCCTCTGATTCTTCACCATGTTTCTTCAAGTCTTCATAAAGGCTTTTATCTTTCTCTCGAATCAGCATTATTCTGAATGGGACTTGACACTGATGCTGATCCTGCATTCATACACTGAGAAGTTTCTCCATCTCTTCCATCATTTTCCATGCTTCTTCAATATTATTGTTGATACAATTGGCACAGCAGACTTCACATGTTCCATGATCTTGTTCTTTAGAATCATGCCAGTGGTTAAACGATTCATGTTATAAGAATGAGCAATGGCTATGATCTTTTTGCCTCACTCTACTCTCTCAATTATTTTCACTTTTGTTTCCATTGTTATCAGCTACATCATGGCTGCTTTTATACTTGCTTCCAGAAATTGTGGGCTTGAAATAAAGATACTTTACTACTATACACTACACAGTACAGCACAGTAAAGTACACAAAAGCACAGCCACTGGTAAAGGTTGCATACACGTGACAATGTATACCAGACATGTGAACTAACATAAATGGATATGTGAATACACGTTCGCATCTTTGAAAGTTCGTAACTTGAAGGTTCATATGTAGGGGACTTACTGTACTCTCCAAATATTACATTTACTCCTGTTTCTAATACACTTTGCAGTTAGGTGAGTCCACATGATTTATTTTGTCCATTGAGCTCAGAGGGAAAATGCCATATCACTTCTGGGCTGAGACAGTATAAAGCCCATTTCTAGCTCTCCATTTGCATGTCTATGATAGTAACTAAGGGTGGTACAGTAATAGGAAAAGTCCCTGAGTAACTCTGGAACAGAGATGGCCCCCTCTACCAATCTCTGAAATATAAATGAAAAATAGATTTTTATTTGGTTAAGCCACTTAATTTGTTACTGCAGTACAAGTTAGCCAATTCTAATCAATACTTACTGTTAAGAGAAAAAAAAGACAAATCTCAAGACAAAACTGAGAGTATTTTTCTAAATATGTTTATTAAATTATAGATATGTGTAATTACTTATACATAAATTTAAATCTATCAAGGGTTAACAGTTTTTATCTCTGATGAGAATTTCAGGAAGAGAAGATAGAAGATAACAAGAGATTCTATGCCTCTACATTGCCTAAATTTTTCAAAAGTATATATTCAGATATTGCTTGTGTAAAAAAATTCTTGAAAAATAAAGTCAAATTGTTTCCAAAATATAAAAAATATATATAATATAATATAATATAATATAATATAATATATATATATATGTACCTAATACTTCTCATCATTTAAAAATAATAATTCCAAGTCATTGGTAGATATGGAGTTAAAGGGGTGAAAGTGTGAGGAGCATGTTAAAGTTTATTCAGTCTGTGAGGCTCTATTCTCCCCATCTCTTTGTGCTCCTTCACTCCTGTGTGATATTAAGATGCCTAGATGGCCTTTTAGATAGTGGGGAGTTGAATGCAATTACCTGAATTTGTCCTTCACTTATCATCTTTTTACATAAAATTTAGGTGCCCAAATCACTCCATCTTCATTGGGTGATTGTTTCAAGCCAAATCTATATTGTTTCTGGAAAAGTGCAATATGTGTAACATACAACATTGCTATTGTTTCTGTGTAACATCTTGTACATGTGACATTTGCAGCTGTTTACATGTGTTACTCTGTCAAAGCAACCAAAGTAGATATTGATGATGAAAGAAATAGACACCAAGAACTCTCATAATTTACTTGAATCTTGGGAAATTCACCATTAAAATATTGCTAGTAGAGGGCCATCAATGTGCTTCTAAAGGGTCTGATTTTCTAAACATTGAGAGAAGAAAAACTAGTCAACTCAGCAACTTCAGACAAGAAAAGTGACTTAATTAGATATTTACAGGAGTGACAGAGGTATCCCATGTTGAGTAGAGAAGTTACATGTCCTACAGGATGATGTTTGTATACTGGGTTTTAGCTTTTCTGCTTGAAATTTGAGCATAATTATGTAATTAAAAAAATTAGTTTAGCAGTCCCTCCCATCAGAAAACTTGCACAAGCCACTTAGATAGTCTCATCCACCAGAGAGCAGACAGCAGAAGGAAGAAGAACCTCAATCTGGCAGCCTGTTTAACAAAAACCACATTCACAGAAAGATAGACAAGAAGAAAAGGCAGAGGGCTATGTACTAGATGAAGGAACAAAATAAAACCCGAGAAAAAAATTGAAATGAAGTGGATATAGACAACCTTCCAGAAAAAAAACATTCACAATAATGATAGTGAAGATGATCCAGGACCTCAGAAAAAGAATGGAGGCAAAGATTGAGAAGACGAAAGAAATGTTTAACAAAGATATAAAAGAATTAAAGACAAAAAAAAAAGAGATGAACAATACAATAACTGAAATGAAAAATACACTAGAAGGAATCAATAGCAGAATAACTGAGGCAGAAGAACGGATAAGTGAGTGGGAAGACAGAATGGTGGAATTCACTGCTGTGGAACAGAATAAAGAATAAAGAATGAAAAGAAATGAAGACAGCCTAAAAGACCTCTGGGACAAGATTAAACACAACAATGTTTGCATTATAAGGGTCCCAGAAGGAGGAGAGAGAGAGAAAGGACCCCCAAAAAAATATTTGAAGAGATTATAGATGAAAACTGCCCTAATGAGGGAAAGGAAATAGTCACCCAAGAGAGTAGAGAGTCCCATACAGGATAAACCCAAGGAGAAACATGCCAAGACACACAATAATCAAATTGGCAAAAATTAAAAACAAAGAAAAAATATTGACAGCACTAAGGGAAAAATGACAAATAACATACGAGGGAACTCCCATGAGGTTAACAGCTGATTTCTCAGCAGAAACTCTACAAGCCAGAAGGGAGTGGCATGATATAATTAAAGTGACGAAAGGGAAAAACCTACAACCAAGATTACTCTACCTGGCAAAGATCTCATTCAGATTCAATGGAGAAATCAAAATCTTTACAGAGAAGCAAAAGGTAAGAGAATTCAGCACCACCAAACCAGCTCTACAACAAATGATAAAGGAACTTCTCTAAGTAGGAAATACAAGAGAAGAAAAGGATCTACAAAAACAAACTGAAAAGAATTAAGAAAATTGTCATAGAAACATACATATTGATAATTACCTTAAAGGTGAATGGACTAAATGCTCCCAACAAAAGACACAGATTCTCTGAATGGATACAGAAACAAGACCCACATATATCCTGTCTACAAAAGACCCACTTCAAACCTAGGGACACATACAGACTGAAAGTGAGGGGATGGAAAAAGATACTCCATGCAAGTGGAAATCGAAAGAAAGCTGGAGTAACAATACTTATATCAGATAAAATAGACTTTAAAATAAAGAATGCTACAAGAAACAAGGAAGGACACTATGTAATGATAAAGGGATCAATCCAAGAAGAAGATGTAACAATTATAAATATATATGCACCCAACATAGGAGCACCACAATACATAAGGCAACTGCTAACAGCTATAAAAGAGGAAATCGACAGTAACACAAAAATAATGGGGACATTTAGCATCTCACTTACACCAACGGACAGATAATTCAAACAGAAAATATGGAAACACAGCTTTCAATGACACAATAGACCAGATAGATTTAATTGATATTTATTGGGCATTCTATTGAAAAACAGCAGATTACACTTTCTTCTCAAATGCGCATGGAACATTCTCCAGGATAGATCATATCTTGGGTCACAAATCGAGCCTCAGTAAATTTAAGAAAATTGAAATCATATCCAGCATCTTTTCTGACCACAACACTATGAGATTCTAAATGAATTACAGGGAAAAAAAACGCGAAGAGCACAAACACATGGATACTAAACAATATGTTACTAAATAACCAAGAGATCACTGAAGAAATCAGAGAGGCAATCAAAAATTACCTAGAGACAAGGACAATGAAAACATGATGATCCAAAACCTATGGGATGCAGCAAAAGGAGTTCTAAGAGGAAAGTTTATAGCTATAAAAGCCTACCTCAAGAAACAAGAAAAATCTCAAATAAACAATCTAACTTTACACCTAAAGGAACTAGAGAAAGGAGAACAAGAAAAACTCAAAGTTAGCAGAAGGAAAGAAATATAAATATCGAGCAGAAATAAATGAAATAGAAACAAAGAAAACAATAGTAAAGATCAAAAGAACTAAAAGGTTGTTCTTGAGAAGATAAACAAAATTAATAAACCATTAGCCAGACTTATCAAGAAAAAGAGGGAGAGGACTCAAATCAGTAAAATTAGAAATGAAAAAGGAGAAGTTACAACAGATACTGCAGAAATACAAATCATCCTAAGAGACTACTACAAGCAATTTTATGCCAATAAAATGGACAACCTGGAAGAAATGGACAAATTCTTAGAAAGGTATAACCTTCCAAGACTGAACCAGGAAGAAATAGAAAATATGAACAGACCAATGACAAGTAAAGAAATTGAAACTGTGATTAAAAATCTTCCAACAAACAAAAGTCCAGGACCAGATGGCTTCACAGGTGAATTCTACCAAACGTTTAGAGAAGAACTAACACCAATTCTTCTCAAACTCTTCGAAAATATTGCAGAGGAAGGGGTGTTTCCAAACTCATTCTATGAGGAAATCATCACTCTGATACCAAAACCAGAAAAAGATACTACAGAAAAAGAAAATTACAGACCAATGTCACTGATGAATATAGATGCAAAATTCCTCAACAAAATACTAGCAAACAGAATCCAACAACACATTAAAAGGATCACACACCATGATCAAGTGAGATTTATACCAGGGATGCAAGTATTGTTCAATATACGCAAATCAATCAATGTGATAAGCCATATTAACAAATTGAAGAAGAAAAACGATATGACCATCTCAATAGATGCAGAAAAAGCTTTTGAGAAAATTCAACACCCATTTATGATAAAAATTCTACAGAAAGTGGACACAGAGGGAACATATCTCAACATAATAAAGACCATATGCAACAAACACACAGCAAACATCATTCTCAATGGTGAAAAACTGAAAGCATTTCCTCTAAGATCAGGAGCAAGACAAGGATGTCCCCTCTCACCACTATTACTCAGCATAGTCTTGGAAGTCCTAGCCATGGCAATCAGAGAAGAAAAAGAAATAAAAGGAAGGCAAATTGGAAAAGAAGAAATAAAACTGTCACTGTTTGCTGATCACATGATAGTCTACATAGAGAATCCTAAAGATGCCACCAGAAAACTACTAGAGCTAATCAATGAATTTGGTAAAGTTGTAGGATAGAAAATTAATGCACAGAAATCTCTGGCATTCCTATACACTAATGTTGAAAAATCTGAAAGTGAAATCAAGAAAACACTCCCATTTACCATTGCAACAAAAAGAATAAAATATCTAGGAATAAACCTAACTAAGGAGACAAAAGACCTGTATGCAGAAAATTATAAGACACTGATGAAAGAAATTAAAGATGATAAAAATAGATGGAGAGATATACCATGATCATGGATTGAAAGAAACAATATTGTGAAAACGACTATACTACCCAAAGCGATCTTCAGATTCAATGCAATCTTTATCAAATTACCAGTGGCATTTTTTACAGAACTAGAACAAAAAATCTTAAAATTTGTATGGAGATGCAAAAGACCCTGAATAGCCAAAGCAGTCTTGAGGGAAAAAAGAAGAGCTGGAGGAATCAGACTCCTTGACTTCAGACTATACTACAAAGCTACAGTAATCAAGACAACATGGTACTGGCACAAAAACAGAAATATAGATCAATGGAACAAGATAGAAAGCCCAGAGATAAACCCACACTCCTATGGTCAACTAATCTATGACAAAGGAGGTAAGGGTATACAATGGAGAAAAGACAGCCTCTTTAATAAGTGGTGCTGGGAAAACTGGACAGCTACATGTAAAAGAATAAAATTAGAATACTCCCTAACACCATACACAAAAATAAACTCAAAATGGATTAGAGACCTAAACATAAGACCGGACACTCTAAAACTCTTAGAGGAAAACATGGGAAGAACACTCTTTGACATAAATCACAGCAGGATCATTTTTGATCCACCTCCTAGAGTAATGGAAATTAAAACAAAAATAAACAAATGGGACCTATTGAAACTTCAAAGCTTTTGCACAGCAAAGGAAACCATAAACAAGATGAAAAGACAACCCTCAGAATGGAAGAAAATATTTGCAAATGAATCAAAGGACAAAGGATTAATCTCCAAAATATATAAACATCTTATGCATCTCAATATTAAAGAAACAACCCAATCGAAAAATGGGCAGAAGACCTAAATAGACATTTCTACAAAGAAGACATACAGTTGGGCAAGAAGCACATGAAAACCTGCTCAACATCACTAATCATTAGAGAAATGCAAATCAAAGCTGCAATGAGTTATCACCTCACACCAGTTAGAATGGGCATCATCAGAAAATCTACAAACAAAAATGCTGGAGATGGTGTGCAGAAAAGGGAATCCTCTTGCACTGTTGTTGGGAATGCAAATTGATACATCCACTCTGGAGAACAGTATGGACGTTCCTTACAAAACTAAAAATAGAATTACCATATGACCAAGCAATCCCACTACTAGACATATACCCAGAGAAAGCCATAATTCAAAAAGACACATGAACACCCAATGTTCATTGCAGCACTATTTACAATAGCCAGGTCATGGAAGTAACCTAAATGCCCATTGACAGACCAATGGATAAAGAAGATGTAGTACATATATACAATGGAATATTACTCAGCCATAAAAAGGAAAGAAATTGGGTCATTTGTTGAGACATGGATGGGTCTAGATACTGTTATACAGAGTGACGTAAGTCAGAAAGAGAAAAACAAATATTGTATATTAACGCATATATGTGGAACCTAGAAAAATGGTACAGATGAACCAGTTCTCAGGGCAGATATTGAGACAGATGTAGAGAACAAACGTATGGACATCAAACGGGGAAAGCGGTGGGGGGTTGGGGATGGTGGTGTGATGAATTGGGTGATTGGGAATGACATGTATACACTGATGTGTATAAAATTGATGAGTAGTAAGAACTGCTGTATAAAGTAAAATTAGTTTAATGCTGTCTTTTGTGAGTATACCTATAGAAATACATTTAATCTGTATTAATAAAATCAAGCTCAGATACTCCAAAATATAAGCAAAGGATCAAATTTTCCACATGATGGAGAAAGGAAATTGGGTTAAGTGACCTTCCCTTGACAATTCTCCCTACTATTGGGTTTGATTGTTTTGAGTTTTGTTATAGCTAGTTTGGAAAAATTTGGTGTTCCTAAGAGAGTATTTTGGAAGAATTTCACTCATTTTACACTTATTTCAGCGTGTCAGACTCAGTTTTCAAGAAAGATCATATTATCCTCTATAAAATATACCCAAAGAGGTAGGGTGCAAGACTGGACTTTGCACAGATTTTGGTATGATATCATGCAAAGTGGGAGCATATAATGAATTGCTATAACTTCTGATCTTTGATGAAAGATCAGAACATAGACAATTTGTGTCTTTTAGGGTAGGGGTAGGTTTTTTGCATTAGTGTATTTGTTGAATAATTGAGATGATTGATAACAGGAAGCAATCAGTAAATTTAGGCTTAGTTCAATTGTAGAAATTTTTAAAATGGCACCCAAGTAATTGTTGTTTTAAACAGCACTGCTAATGCCTAAAGAAAAAAAAATAGTAAAATTAATAACTAAAAGAGCTACTTGAGACTAAATAAAAACTGACAAGGAGTAAATAAAGCTCTTTAATTCTCAGGTGATTTTGTTTTTATCCCATGAACAGATGAACATTTATGTATAAAGGAAACCTCTCTATTCAAGTAAGCAGGTCAGTCTCTCTGGGAATTTATTATTTATTCCAATGATTCTAATTCATCAAGAGATTTCTAGAACTTGTGCATTTCTACTAGAGCCAATTTATAAACTAGAAAGAAATCAATGCATATGTGGTTATCATTAAATTATAGCCACCCTTCCCTTATGTATTTTGTCCAGTATTTGAAATAGTTTTTAATCTTTATCTGAAGTATACCAGATTTACAGTAGACTTAACTCCAAAAGAGTCTTCCATAAAAAGCAAGTATCCTAAATTTAACAATTATCCTTAACCTTAATTTGGTTGAGGCCCAGAGAAAAATATTCACACAAAATTTCTACCCATACTGAATTCTAATATGATAAAAGCCAGTAATGGCATTAAACCAACTAGTTGTATGTCTATATCTGTTTTGTTTTCTTAAGAATCATGGTTAATTTGGAATATTTGTTTAGTCCACGTTATTTGTAAAGCAAACCTTTTGGCCTAAAATCATATTCTACTAAGAGGCAAGATTGAAACTCTGTGTATTATTTCAGCTCTGACACAAAAAGAGTTTGGAGATAACCGTTACCACAAAACAACAACAACAACAACAACAACAACAACAACAACAAAAACCAGCTGAATTAACCAAAAACCAATGACTTTTCTTGGATCCATCAGAGAATTGAGGTTGCAAGGCAAACTGCCACACCAAAACACAAAGAGACAGGTGAATACAGAGGAATAGTTGAAATCAACTTACCCGAATGCAGAAACCACTGAAACAAACTAGTAGAAACACTTAAAAGGTAATATTGAGGAACTATTGAAGGCTGAGTGTATACAAGTTTAAAAGTGAAAAACTCCTGGGAACTGCAGATAGAGAAGGGTACCACACTTTTGTAGATTTTACTTCCAAGTATCTCACAAGGTTACCATGGTGAAGAATAAAAAAAACACCTATTTTTTAGGGGGAGGTAAGGGAAGAGAAAAAGTAATAATTTTGAAATAAACCCAATATATTCTCCATAACAAACACACAATTTTTAGTGAGAAGTACTTTACTGGAGACTTATCTCACATAGGTGGAAAGTCCAATTACCCAACTAGAGCCCCATATAGCCTTCCTGTCTCACCTAAGAAAGGGAAAAAACAAAAAACAAACAAAAAAAACTGTTCTGGAAATTGCATTCAAGGAACACAGGTTTACTAGAGATTAATCATAAGATTATAGAATTCCTCCCTCCCCCATTTCTTATTACCATATTAACATGACTTCAGTAAGAATGAATTACTGCTAATATGGCTGTAAGGCTCAGACTCAACAAAAATGGAGTTCTTATGAATATATATATAGACAAGGGAGACAAAAGCAAGAATTCTAAAGGGATTTAAGTTACCTGACACCTACAACTATAGTTAACATTAAACACAGCTTAATTTCTAGCCAGATTAACATAAAAGTTCACACTAAAGACCTATTTTACTTAGGTAAAATATCCAATATATCTTGTCTATCTTCCAACAAAAATTTAGAAGGCATGCTATATGTAGTAAAGAAGTAACATCTGAAGCGACAAAGATTAGAACAAATTTCAGATATGGCAGAGATGTTGGAATTATCAGACAGATAATTTTAAGTGTCTCTGATTGATTTGTTAAGAGCTCTAATTGGAAAAGTAAATGACCTGGGAAAAATGGGTACTATAAGCAGAAAGGTGGAAATTCTAAAAAATAATTTTAAAAAATTCTAAAAATCAAAAACACTACCACAGAAATAAGTAATAATGTTGATGGGCTTATCAATAGCTTTAGTATGGCTAAGTAAAGAATCAAAGAACTTGAAGATATGTCAATAGAAACTTCCCAAATTGAAATAAAATTGTTCTAAAAGAATGAAAAGAAACATAATAGAACATATAATAACTGTGAGACAATTTCAAAAAGCATAACATAACTTTAATTGGTATATTAAAAAGAGAATAAAGAAGAAACAAAGCAGGAAAACTAATTGCTGAGAACTTTCTGAAGTTAAGAATAAAAACCTAACCATAGATTCAGGATATGCACAGAACATCAAGCAAAATAAATAGCAGAAAAAAAGGACTTCTAGTCATATAATACTTATATAAAACTGCAAACCGAAGACAAAAAGAAAATATTGAAGGAGGTCAGAGGGAAAAATCTCCTAACCTACAGAGGAAAACAGACAAAGTTTACAGAGGGCTTTTCTCAGAAATCATGCAAACAAGAAGGGAGTCAAGTGAAATATTTAAAGTGTTAAAAATGCCAATCTAGAATTCTATATCCAGAAAAGTATCCTTCAAAAGTGAAGAAGAAATAAAGATTTTTTGCAGACAAGCAAAAGCTGAGAGGATTAATTGCCAGCAGGTATGCCCTGTAAGTAGTATTAAAAAGAAGATCTTCAGAGATATGGAAAATTCTGTAGATTAAACACTTGGATTTACATACAAAAACAAAAGCATTGGAAAAGGAATAAATGAAGGCAAAATTAAAAAACAAATTATTGCTTCTACTCTTAAATGATCTAATAGGAAAAAATGTTGGGTTATTAATTAACACATCCATCACCTCACATATTTATATTTTTGTGTGTGTGAGAAAATTTGAGTTATACTCTCTACAAAAAATCCTTGTTTAGAGTAACAATAGTATTAATGTATTTTATTATTATAGCATAAATGTAAGTGAAATGAATGACAACAACTTTATATGGGATAAGAATTCTCTATTCTAAAGTACCAGCACTACCCATGATCAGTATAGTATTATATGAGAGTATATTTAGATTGGTTACAAATGTATATTTCAAACTCCAGGGAATCCACTACAAAAGTTGCATAAAATCAGCACAAAAGATATTCTAGAGGGGAGGGAAAATGAAAAAAATATATAAATTTCTCAGTTAAAAGCAGAAAAGAGAAAAAAGGAAAAGGAAAATAAAGGAACAAGTGCAATGAAGAAAAACAGTTACAAATATGGTAGCTTTAAATCCAACAATATCAATAACCACTTTCATTGTGAGTGGTCTAAATCCACCAATTAAAAAAATGGAAACTATCAGAGTGGACTAAAAAACAAGACTCAACTACATATTGTCTATAAGAGACTCACTTTAAATATAAAGACACAGATTACTATCTAAGTAAAAGAAAGCTAGAATGGTACAGAAGAGAAGTCAGACAAAGCAAACTTCAGAACAAGGGGAATTATCAGGGATAAGGGTAGGCATTACAAATTGATAAAGGAGTTAGGTGCCTAGGAAGATATAACAACCCTTATTGTGTATGCATGTAACAAAATAGCTTCAAATTACTTGAGGCAAAACTTTATATTGCTGAAAAGAAAAATAAATAAACCTACCACTTTATCTGGATATATCTATACTTCTGTTTCAGTAATTGATAAATCAAGTAGGAAGAAAATCAGTAAGGATATAGTTTATCTAAAGAGCTTAATTGATGTATCTAATTGACACTAATAGAATACTCCATATGACAACAATGAAACATTCTTTTTAAACTTACATAGAACGTTCACCGATGGAGAGCACCTAGGTGTCTGTAAAACACACTTTAATCTTAAAAAGAATACGTTATACAAAGTATGTTCTCATACCATGATGGAAATAGAATTCAATAACAGAAAGACAGCTGGGAAGTCTCCACATATTTGAAGATTGACCAACACTCTTCTAAACAACACACATGGATAAAGGAGTCTTTAGAAAAATTAGAAGATATTTTTAACGAAGTGAAATGAAGATACAGCTTACTAAAATTTATGGAATTCAGAGAGAGTACTGCTTAGAGGGAAATTTACAACAATAAATGCACATATAAGAAAAGAAGAAAGACTTCAATTCACTAATCTTTTTTATTTTATTTAGTTATTTTTTTTTAAATAAAGTTATTTATTTATTATTACTTTTTGGCTGCACCGGGTCTTCATTGCGGTGCCCAGGCTTCTCATTGCAGTGGCTTCTCTTGCTGTGTAGCATGGGTTCTAGGTGTGCAGGCTTCTGTAGTTGTAGCACACTACAGTAGTTGTGGCACATGGGCTTAGTTGCTCTGTGGCATGTGGGATCTTTCCCGACCAGAGTTTGAACCCTTGTCCTCTGCATTGGTAGGCAGATTCTTAACCACTGTGCCAGCAGGGAAGTCCCTCTTTTTTCTTAAGGTTCCTCCATGTATTTTTGTGCTTTTCAAGGTTTTTTTTTTTTTTGGAAGTATTGATGTGTTTAAACTCTGTACGTTCTCCACAGATCAGATTCAGGAGTTTGTAGGTGAAGTTTATCTGTGCATAGTGGGAAGAGTCATGGATGGGGTAAAGGGGATGAAGAAGAAAAAAAAAGTCACAGGGAAATAGAAAAAAAAAAAAAAAAAAAAACAGGGGCTTCCCAGGTGGCACAGTGGTTGAGAGTCCGCCTGCTGATGCAGGGGACATGGGTTCGTGCCCCGGTCTGGGAAGATCCCACATGCCACAGAGCAGCTAGGCCCATGAGCCATGGCCACTGAGCCTGCACATCCGGAGTCTGTTCTCCACAATGGGAAAGGCCACAACAGTGAGAGGCCCATATACTGCAAAACAAAACAAAAATCACAGGTTACAAGAACCTTCAGAATTAAAAAAAAAAAAAAAAAAAAGAGGAAAATAAGAAGCTGTGAGCATCAATATCAACTATACAAGCATCACAAAGACACATGTGAAGGAAACAAAATCTTCAAAGTTTTCCATGGGGTCTACAGATCATTTTGTGCACAGCTTGGAGCATCCACCTTCCAGAGAAAAGCAAACCTCCCTCATACTCCCCAGGATGCTGGCCACCTCCTCCTGCTGTCTTCTCAGTGAATGGCAGGGACAGTGGAGACCAGTGCCATTAGAGGAGGTGGGTAATGCCCAAAGAGGAAAACAGCATATCTGGACATTACTCGGGAGGGAAGTGAGCAGTCAAAAGCTACAGTGAGTCAATGGCAGACAGTGGAAGAACGTCATGTACAAATTACAGGTTAGTTTCTGTGGAAGAACTGGATTCAGAAGAAACGCAGTAGTGTCCCTAATCTGTACACACAAGGCTCGCTGAAAGATGCTGGAACTCAAATGCTTGTTTTGAGCGTCTCTTTGGTGACAAGACTTGTGTAGAGACACCCAGGTTCCCAGTGGTGGGAGCACCAGACTTCCAAGAAACTGGTCCTTCAAAGGAACCTTGAGAGGGGGATCATGATGTACTTTAAGGATCAACTGCGGCTCCTATTTCAGTTAGTTTCTCAGCAACTTTCTGAAAGCTCATTTAAAGTGAATACTGCATTTTCTTTTTTTTAAAACAAAAACTAGGACAGTGAGCAGTAAGGAGCTGATTGACACAATGCAGCTGGAACAAACGGCCTGCATGTAGCATATACAGTCTATCATTGAAAATCAACATTTTCCATTTCTACAGAGAGCATGTGTGAGACAATACAATAGAAGTGGGATTCCTGATTAATTTTAAAAAGAAAACTACATTAGTCAAATATCTGTAATAGATTTTTTTTCCACTTCATTTAAGGTTTATATGTCATATATTGTTATATTAACATTTTTTCACCCATTTAAAAAGAATGGAAATTGGGTTTCTACAGTAGTACTTTATAGTTTTAATGATCCAGGAGGTCTGAGTGTAAGATGAAATCCTCTGGAAGTAACTGTCTGTCAGTCGTCGATCCAAACCTCTGGACGTCTGCTGCCTGCCTCACCCCCCACTCCAGCCGGGTGTCGCGCTTCGCATGCTTAAATCTGCACCAGCTCCAGGTATTTGTAGATTGGGTTTTCATAACCATGATTCTGCATCTTGTTCAGGTGATTCTCTCCTGAGGTGAGCATTGGGTCAGCCTCCACAATCCCATGGCTAATGGTGCTGTACTGCTTGTTTCTCAGCATCATGAGGCTGATGACAGTGACTGTGGCAATGGCCACTGCAATGGCCAGCAGACCCATGAGGGTGCTGCTTTTCAGACTGAAGTCCTCTCTCAGGGGGCCCATGGATTCCGGCCCCCACCTAGAGACCTCTGACTCTCTCGGCATTGAGAATCATTTCCTTCATGTCCAGGATCTCGTCAATGACCATATTTTCATCCACTTTCTTCTTACTTAATAAATCTCTCCTTGGCCCCAGATTCCATCTTAGGAATCTGGAGAAAGAAGAATGATTTAAGAAGCATAGGAAAATAAATAATACAAAGTAGAGCAGAAAGCAGTATAATTGAAATCAGGAAAACAATACTGGAAATTAATGAAACCAAACCTGATTCTTTGGAAAGATAAAATATTTAATAAATCTCTAACCAAGCTAATAAAATTAGACAGAAAAATCAGAGATTTGTAATGGAAGAAATGAAAGAGGTATTGTCCCTACTGATGTCATGGGCAAAAAAGGATAATAAAGTAATATTTGGAACTATTCTAGGCTCACAAATTGGATAATATATATGAAATGGACCAATTCTTTGTAAGGCATAGCTACCAAAACTCAAACAAGGAGAGATAATTTTAGTAGTCCCATACTTATATTAAAGATATTGAATCAATAATCAGTAACCATCCAAATAAGAAAGCACCATACCCAGATTGTTTCACTAGTTAATTCTAACAAATATTTAGGGAAGAAATAATACCAATTATTAATAATATTTCCCAGAAACTAGGAGCAGAAGGAATGCTTCTTAAGTCATTTTATAAGGTCGGCATTACCTTAACACCAAAACCAGACAAAGATATTACAAGACAAGGAAATTATAGACCATTATCTCTCAAGAATCTAAATGGAAAAAAAATCCTCAAAAATATCACAAATTGAATTTAATAATTCATTTAAAATTATATAACACAACTAAGTTGGATTTATTCTAGGCATGGACACCATTTGAATATGAAATAGTATTATACACCTTATCAACAGGCAAAAGTAGAAAAATCATATGATCATATAGATTAATAAAAAAAGCCTCTGGTAATGGATTAGACTTGTAGATATCAGATGTATCTATATGTATCTATATGTAACCACCTGTATAAATACTCCTATCTATAAATACAGGTGGTTACATATAGATACATTTATAGAAATGTTTATAAATGTAGGTTTGTATACACATGTATATTTTCTTCCTCTGTCAGATGGAAGGTCCTCGATGCAACAGCACTCTGGTATCAATCAGCAAACCTAGGGGTCAGATCTTGGTTTCTAATACCATTTTCCAATAAAAGGAACCAGGGCTCCTTAGAGAAATGGTATATTCTAGGAATAGGGAAATAAATGTACTATAACATCTTGTAATACTAGGAAGTAAGGAAGTGCTATTAAAAAAAAAATAAAAAGAAGAAGAAGATAGCATTATGTCTAAGGGGTACAGGGCCAAATTGAAAGAGCTCCTAATAGGCACAGCAGGAAAAATTTGAGAAACAAATAAAATGGTAGTATTTGATTATAACTCAAAGTAAAAAATAAATACCCACAATCCATAGTTATAACATAAATGACTGAATGAATAAAGTATTAATAGGAGAGAAGATATAAATCTCCTTTGCAGAAGAATTCCAAATAATTTATGTAGATACTATGACCTTAATGAAGGGAACATAAATCCTCACTCCTTAAGTGTGGGCTCTTCGTAGTGACTTCTTTCCAAAGATAAAGGTATGGAAAGGTAAAAAAAAAAAAAAAAGAGTTTACAGTGGAAAAATCTGATAAACACTACACCAGCCATGTGATTACAATCAATATCGACAGTGATAACTAATGCTGATAGTATGTACTTTGCTATTATGTGATGAAAATGGCCTTGAGATCTATGTCCTTTCTTTGAAAAAAACACATAATCTCAGTCTAGATATGAGAAAAAAAGAAGAATGTTAAATGAATGTCATCCTAAGAACTACCTGGCCAATATGTTTCAAAACTATCAAAATCTTGAAAATGTAGAAATTCTGAGAAATTGTCCACAACCAAAAGGATCTTAAGAAGCCATGTAAGTAAATGGAATGTGGTATCCTGGATGGGATCCTGGGAAAGGAAAAGATATTAGGTAAAAACTAAGATAGTCTGAAAAGAAGTATGGACTTTAGATATTAATATATCAATTTTGGGTGATTAATTGTAAAAAATATATTTTACCAGTGTATTATATCTATAATTCTTCCTGCTGTTACAGTTGTTTCACCCCTTTGTTTCTGTAGGATTTTTCTGGCCCTAAGGAAGTTGTAATACTTGTTTGTTTTTTTATTAACTATTATAAAGTGATATCTATTGTTCACCAGGCCCTAGATAGGACACACAAGATTATCCACCTGTTACAGTTTATGATTATGTTCAGCATATGACATAAGGAGAGAGGCAATGTGCTATTATTCATTACTTCTTTCAAGTTTACCTACATTGCAGTAAACAGCCCACATACAAGGACAAACTCAGCTGGGCACTTTTAAGATAACTTCACATATCTTTGCTCCTGTCTTTATGTGTCTGAGAACAGTCTGTTCCTGATTACTATATCTTACCTACAGATGTGTCTCAAGAGTCTCTCAACATAATGTGATCAAAGTTTTCTCATGTCACAGACTGTTATTGTCATCTTTCTAAATTAGTTCATATCTCCCTAGAAATGGAACCATTCACCAGAAGCCATGTTAGCAATGAATTAATGAAATTGCCTGTCTCCTTCTCAGCTGGCCTTTCTCCAGTGCCCAGTCTCCCCAGCCACAAGCCTTTTTTCAGAATACCTTCCTGTGTATGCTCAATTTTGCACTCAATAGTTTCACTTCTGGAACTGGAGTCTATGACCTTAATACACTCAGATATTCAAAACAGTGAAATTGTTGTAGCAACACCAGTCAGAGACATATTATAGTTAGTGCATAGTTCACAAATCTTGCATTACTGCTCCATCACCTTCCTACTGAAGGTTGAAAGTTCACCTTATAGTGTCACTTTATGTGAATAAGCAAAGATCCTCTGTCTTCTAAATATGGGCCTTTATGTGGTAGGAAGGTCAGAGATTTAACTCAAGCTTCTGAGATTTGGAGGACTTTAGTAGAATAGGAAACTACCGCATTTTTCTTATTTATGAGTGTCTTTGAACCTAAGAAATGTCTCATTTGTATACATCTAGATAATCTATCTATATATTTAAGGAGTTTCCAAAGCAAGGCAGGGGAATGTAACCTTGAAAATAATATAAAATAGCTGCATTGAAAAATGTTGTAAATATTAGTTGAACACAATGAGACATTTGCTAGGGGCCAAAGAACCATAAAATTGAAAGCATTTAAGAGAAATATCTCTTACTTTAAATTCACTTGCAGTTTCTGGTGACTGAAAGCTGCTAAAGGAAAAGAGAAAACAGTAACAGCAGCAACAAAATCCCTCATAAGATTAATAGCCACCCACTGATTGTAAATGTGAAGAGGACCTCTCCAAACACAAAGATGAAATGTAGAGGAATCCACCTTTATTTAAACCCCCGACCTACTGCCCATTAATAAATAAGCTCTGAATACCACATACAGAAACACTTTGCAATGTTGTTTTGTAAAACTTGATTTTCACTTCCTGTAATCAAATCTTTGTCCTAGCCGCCAAAATGTTTTCATCATATTATTCCTAATCTTGATTTCCTTCAGTCAGAATTATGTTATTATTCCAAAAACATATTGTAAATTTTTGACAAAAGATTGATTATCCTTGTCAATCTGGCCCCAGAAATACTTGTTACCCATTTCCCTTCCTTCCTGGAGGAGCCTGATTTTTCAGGTGTTAAAAAATAAAGTATTTTACAATGACATGGAGCAGAAGTCAGAGTTTGTTTTTGAGATTACCTTGTAACTGCAGTTGCATTCATAAAGGAACCTAGTAGAGTGTGCAGAAAAGATAGAGGAGCATGTCATACAATAAATTTGGAAGTTAAGTACTCTTGGCACCTATTTCCAGAGACATACATTTGAAGTTAATGTTTACTCTTGTGCATATATAGGCCATGTTTTGCTAAGACATAGTATATATGTTGAGGAGGAAAACAGCAGAACTGAGTTGGTTTTTCAGGAGAAACCAAACCTGCTGACACCTTGATCTTGCACTTCCAGCCTCCAGAACTGTGGGAAGATAAATCTCTGCTGTTTAAGCCATCCAATCTGTGGTATTTTGTTATGGAATCCTTAACAAACTAACATAATATCTAAATTAGACTTACCAGAAAAAAATACAGACTGTCCAACTAAATGTGCATATTACACAATGCTTTTTGTTTGTTTGTGTCTTTAAGTATGAGAATGTCTCATGCAATATTTAGGACAATCTTATACAACAACCACAACAACAACAAAAACTGTTTATATTAAATTAAAATTTAAATGGGTATCCTATATTTTATTTGTTAAATCTGGCAACCAAAATCTATGGAAAAGGCTTCACAGAGGAGGCATAATTTGAACTAGAAAACAAAAGATAAAAAAATTATTTTGGTGGGAGTGGAAGTGCATTGAGGCCAGAGAAATCAGTGTGAGAAGACCCCAATGGAAATTTTCAACAATTTTCCCCACTGTTTATACTGTAGCAAATATTTCAGCCCGTAATCATTTTAAGTATATAGAAATGACAATTTAATTAGATACGGAAGATCTAACTGCCATCTATCACTCAATAGCTTCTAAACCTGGGAGCTTTAAAAAATACATCAATTGGGCTTCCCTGGTGGGGCAGTGGTTGAGAGTCCGCCTGCCAGTGCAGGGGACACGGGTACGTGCCCCGGTCCGGGAAGATTCCACATGCCGTGGAGCGGCTGGGCCCGTGAGCCATGGCCGCTGAGCCTGCGCGTCCGGAGCCTGTGCTCCACAATGGGAGAGGCCACAACAGTGAGAGGCCCGTGTACCGCAAAAGCAACAAAACAAAAACCAAAAAAACCCCATAAATTTTGGGGGACTTACCCAGAGTGATGGATCACTAATTTAATGTGACTGAAAACAGCTAATTAGCTCAATTTAAACACATCCCACACCCATAAACCAAACTGAACAGGCTGAGATCTGTTCCCTGGACAGTTTCTCTACAATTTAACCTGAAACCTTAATAAACCCCTTGCTGAAGAGAAGCCACGTTATAGTTGCCATCTAGGAACCATCTCTACATCTCTATTTTTTATAAAACTCTTTAGCATTTTAAAGAAATTCTTTAACATTTTCTTAGCAGTCTGAATTTACATGTATGTGTATAAATATAATCACATGTGTTTTCCCTTAACCAAACCTTAGAATGATCTCATAATGCCATATCCATTTTGTTAGGTAAAAATAAATAAACAAAGCATGAGTTTTACTTACAAATTTAAAACTATTGTTCCTTGATAGTGGAGGAACCCTTTAATCTTGATAATTAAAGCCACATTCTATGGACACAGGATACTATTCAAAATAAATGTTATGCAATCCTGGGTCTGTTTGACTACTGCTTGCATAATTTACTGAGTCTGAAAGACTATTTTATAGCATATATTAAAATTCAGGGGAGGTCAGTTAGTAGAAAGGAAAATGTAACTAACTGGTCCTGTTGAAAGATAAAGAAATTGGCCAACAGTAATGAACATCTATGTCTATTTTTCAAAGACACTGGGCTGATAGAGGGGAACATTACAGTTCAAAATCATGGAAGATAGGTAACAGGAGGAGTGACAACATGAGACCAGAAAGAAAGGAATTAGGAGAGAATTCAAGCTGAGTATAAGAGTTAAAGGAATCTACATAGTCAGACATGTACATAAAGACTGGATACATCAGGACCATCCACAGTGGCCTGGTGTTATCACTTACAAGTCTCCCTTTCTTTGGCGATTAACTAAATTTATTATCTTTGAAGGAGACCTCTTGACCCAAATGTGGCTGCTGGGGCTTCCAATCTCAGTGGCATTCTCCTTTGGCCATAAGAATGAATTTGAGAAACAGGCAAGCCAATCAGAATAGCCCATCTTTGTGGCCACACAGTTTGGCTCAGGGAGGACAAAGGATATACGCCAGGTCAATTAAACATCTCCTGGGAACTTTTAATCTGGCCCCTCCAAGAGAGAAGGTATTTTTCCCTTGAATAGAAAGCTGTAAATCTGTGAACTCAGAGCTGTCAGTGACTATGTTCCCAGCCATGTGCAGAGCCCTGAAAAACTGAGGCCAACATACAATCAGAATATAGGCAGACAAGGGTATATAGTCTATATCAGGTATCTCCCTCTCCCTCTCTCTGTCTCTTCTTGTGTGTGCATGCACACACATACACACCACACACATGCACACACACAATTGGTGAATCTTATTTGGTTGATCTTGTGGGCTCTCCCATTCTGTGTGTGTGTGTGTGTGTGTGTGTGTGTGTGTGTGTGTGTGTGCATATGTGGTTTGGTTAAATGGGCCAACTAATTTTCCTTTTTGCTTGAATGGGTTTGTGCTTGATTCTCTCACTGACAACCAAGAAAAGTCTTGACTGATTCTGAGCACTAGCTTTACTTTTATGTGGCCATGAATTATTTGAACTTTGCCACATGCCGTTCTAGTTGACCTACAGTTATTACAAGGAAGAAGTTTAACTTGATAGCTATCATTCTGTATTTGGAATCATTTTCCCTTGTGCTTCTACCTTTAGCTCCAGTAAAACAGAACATCAAGTTGCAGGGTTCAGAAGAGGAATGGTTATTCAATGAACTGCAGATTGTTCTTTTTAAAACATTACCATGCACCACTGGGCCTGTCTGTTTGTGGTCTCTTAAGGATGCTTGGAATGTTACCATACTTGGATCATTGCTCAGCCTTCAGTTACTACCCTGAAATTTACTCTTTCTTCCTCTCCTCGTGACTGAATTCTTTCTAGCTTTCAATACATTTCCTAAGGCTTCCCAGAACAAGGAATTCTTTTCACTCAAGCCATATCTGACTGCTTACCTTTGAAGGATATTGTATAAGGAAATATAAAGGTGTGTAAGGATACATCTTATTCAATTAAGTTAAATATGCACCATTTTTCATAAACCAAGGAAAGGATAAATTGTCTTTTAGAACTAGCCTATAGTTTTGTTTTTTGTTTTCTTTTTTCCCATGGAGATTATTGTACATCTGAAATTTAAGTGAAGATTTCATGGAGGAGGAATATTCATATAGACCATAAAAGGTAGCAGTACAACAGGATTAGAAGCTCTAACATCCTAATTTTCTTTTGGAAAGACAGAAGCCACTGAAGTAGAAGGTGAGATGGAATGGAGAAAACTATACATTTATTTATAACCATTCCCTAGCTTCTACTTGACTTATAGAATTCCATACCTCTTTTGGTCTTTACTCTTTAGGAGCTTGACTCTTGACTGAAACATGGCCTTTTTATTTTTAATTTAATTTAATTTAGTTTTTTAAAGGGTTTCTGCCTTTTGGGAATGCAATTAGACTTTCCAGGACGTCCGTATGTCAAGAAGGATAATAGCATTTCCAGTGCACATTCACTGAACAGGAATCTTAATCTAAGGCAGGACTTTAACGGTTCCATGGAAACAACAGAAAGTCATGGTCATCTTGGCCTGGTCATTTAAGAGAACTGGCCATCCAGCTGTAGTTAGAAGCAGCTTCTCACACAGAAGCTCTTAGCCTGAGTGACAGATCATGGGCCTAGGCATTCTCCTAGGCTCAGGATCTTGGCTTCCACACCTGTGAAGATATTTCTTATCAGGCTTCCTTGTATATTCATGGTACAACAGGCTTCAATGATATCGAGAGTATCAGACCCCTTTTACCTCTGTCAGGACTTGCTCCTCTCTTATTCCATGCATCTTGTTTTTTTTTTTTTTTTTTTTTGCGGTACGCTGGGCTCTCACTGCTGTGGCCTCCCCTGTTGCAGAAAACAGGCTCTAGATGCGCAGGCCCAGCAGCCATGGCCCACGAGGCTAGCTGCTCCGCAGCATGTGGGATCCTCCCGGACCGGGACACAAACATGCGTCCCCTGCACCGGCAGGCAGACTCTCAACCACTGCGCCACCAGGGAAGCCCTTCCATGCATCTTTAATCTCTTTTCACCAAACTCCAGTTAAGTAGAACAAGTGGAGTAGAGTCAAACAAATAGAATACACATATTCTATTGTTTGAGATACACACACACACACACATTTTTAGGCTCTCACTTAGCTCTGGGGGAATAATGTAGTACAGAAAATACTGTAAACTTTAGAAAACCAAAACAAAGAAACATTACTTATAACTAAGCAACCAAAACCCATTCTCACCTGGCTGGCTTCTGGAGTATTATTTTCACATGGGCCTTTCTCACTAAACTCTAAGTTCCTTGATGCCAGGGACTTTGTTTTATTTACATGGTCATTCTAAACAGCCCTGTAATATATGCTTGTTAACTGAATGAATAAATTAACCAATTATTGGATTAATTGGCTGAGAAAATATTACTGACATAGTCCAAAGCTACAGAGTCCCATGGTTGAAAGAAGAGGGAATATTTTAATTGATGAGGACCCCCTGGATTCTTGAAGACATAAATCATCATTGAGGGAAATTTTGTGCTATTTCAATGGAAAGAATTCATTAGAGCCACAGCTGCCAAACCAGCCCAAAAGGGCTCTGTTGTGATCCAAGGCCTGAAGGATTTTTTCCCACATGGTCTCCACAAACACTTATCCCCATGCACCCCTTTGCAGACCCCTAATCCCAGAGCATTTTTCATCTTGGCAGTTCTTGTGCTAAGTCTTAACTTCAAGGCTTTTACCGCTGAGTTGGACCTTTGTTGACATTATCCAGACTGCCCCCATAGGAAGGAGACACTCTTATCTTGCTTGTTTCACAAGCCTGACCATACACTGCTAAGACCTTTGATGTAAGTTTGACCCCCACAATTTGTGACAATTACATATAACATAACAGGAAGTCCTACAAACACACACACACACACATACACACTCACGATATTTCATCAACATTACAAACTTATATTTTTATGGGCTGCATGAAAGGTAAATAAATTTGAGTTTTAAATATTTTTTCCATACTTTTAAAGAAGGTCCAGTACAAATTTATCCATAAAATAGCATATGAGTTCCATCTGATAGTCTAAGTTTTGGTAGAAGCCTCTTGACATCCAAAGACTAAAGTGTCTTGGGAAGTTGATATTTACAGGCAGCATCACAGGGCCACACAGCTTCTCATAACCCACAAGATTCGTGTTTGACAGCTTTATGATAGAGGTAATTTTGAGGCACATAGAACGCTGGTGCTTTATTTGCATTTCCGTTTTTTGGTTAAACTTATAGTCTAGTCCTTTTTTTCCCCCAATAACTGAAATCCTACCAATGGAAGTAAAAAGAAAAATATCTGAAACATTAACCAAAACCTCATGATATGTTTGGTGTCTAAGTGATACCCCTCCATGAAGTATTGATTAGGCATACCAACACCTCTAGCCTAACGGAAACATGATATATTCCTGAGATTTGTCAGTTTCTACCCCCTGAATTGTTTTGCCTGCTGTGTGAGAGATTATGTTCTATTCTGCTACATACTAACATAATAAATTTTTGTTTAAAAGCTACATCCACTATGTGTCTTCTGAAGACAATAGAGATTTTAGCATTTAACTTGAAGTAGATACCTTTAAGTAGCAACCTTGCAATAGATGGGTGAATGAGATTAAGTAAAGCTAAATTGGTAAATTCCCAGGCAGTGATGAATTTATCTGAACTTGTTCCCCATCCAGCAGCTGGCATGTGTGTTGTGATATGTATTGTAAAAAGCACACTGATTTTTTAAAAACAGTTACAATGTAAAAGAAAAAGCAGGAA